>NC_043965.1:52384625-52738375 GCF_902148855.1 Sphaeramia orbicularis | reverse complement strand
TGATACAGGCACAGCTTTGATTGGCAGGACATGTCGTTCTCCTCGGATCAGCTTCTGCTGCCACCATCCCGTCCACATTGCTGGAGAACATTCTGGGCAAGGATTGGCAGACGAGTCATCTGCATACCCACAGAGCCCACCCCCAACCCCAGGATGTCTAGATGGACCTCATCACACACACACACACACACACACACACACACACACACACACACACACACACAAAAGGTGCGTGGAGCTGAGAGTAGGAGGAGTAGAGGTTGTGAACAACATCTTCGCCGTCGCAGGGCCTGTTGAGTCCGCAGTGGATGCGTGGGGACAAAAATGCCAGTGATGCGGTCGCCTTTTGCCACTGTCGCCACTCTCACTCATATTCACCTTCATGGCAGCAAGACCTTTCTAAACATGTACATGTCATGTACACAAACCGCATATTTACATCTGCTTGGAATGAATGGGAGTCAATGGGCCACACTCAGTCTGGGTCAGTCACATGAGTGTAAGTGCACGGCACGAGACATTGGACCCCACAGAGACGTGGGGGACATCAAGACCTTTCAAATAAGGCTAAATAAGTGGTTGCCACGAAAACTGAATTATTGTTCCTGCTCAGATTATATATATATATTTTGTTTTGTTTTTTTTTTTTTCTTCTCCTGCTCTTTGAGCACTAATTTGACCTCCTGAACATTTAAGAAAAGTCACCAAATTTTGCCCAAAATTCAGAAGTGCAGAAAATTTAATTTACGCATAGGTTTCATAGATGTGAGTAAAGAAGTGTTGCGACAGCGCCACCTTGAAAAGTGGAAATACATATTGATACATACTTTCGTTCATACATTTAAATTTCGCACTACAGCACCCCCTACAAGTTTACCTGTACGAAAATTGCAACAGTTTGGACATGCAAACACAGATTTGGCTCAAATTTTAATCTGTTGTCAATCTCCCAGGCCTACACCCATTCATCAGAAGACATTAAAATTTGGTGCTAGAGTGCCACCTGCTGAGTGATGGACGTCCTTGTACTGTACATGCCTGTGGCGAGGGCCTGTCAATGCCACTTGCGGCTTTATTTATTTTTATTTTTTTTGTTTTTCATAGATGAATCCCAGAAATGACATGGAATATGTAAATGTCAGTCAAGATAAGAGTGGGTTAAATTTTCAGAATGTGAATGAATGGAGGTCTTTTAGCAAAAGACATGCTGGACAATCCTTTAAGGAAGTATGGAGATATTGCAACATATAGCAACATAACCTCTGATTAATTTGTGTTAATACCTCGTATTGACTGTATTGCATTGCCATTCTTTTGGAATATCATGAAATAGTTTTAGTCTGTGTAAGTCATCTCTTCAGCAGAAAGGACAAGTCTGAGAATACCTAAATTTTTGGTTTAAAGTTTTGCCATTATAAATTTAATAAAGATTCTTCAACATATACAAGTCAGAGTGATAGTATATATATAGTAATACTGTAGGTTTGTAGTCCTAACCCGTTTTACACAAGCATAAATTTGTTTTCATACCATACCAAACCATTTGAGACTCATGACCAAAATATGAGTGGACAGGAGGATGATTGTGAATGGCTGGTGGCTTGTATCCTTTTTTTATTTCTATTCCAACACGTAATTAATTTTTCACTTGGTTGTCCAAGTTTATAGAGAGTATGAAACAACACTGGAAGATCACACATGTTGAAGGCTTCCAGATGTCCTTTTTGTTGTCCAACTTCAGAATATTGTAGTTTGATTACTGCAGAGCCTCGTATCATCCACCTGTTGTAAGTGCAAGTGAATTCTCTTTTTGTGGTGCCTTCTCTTAAATCCTTGAAATAATTCTCCCACAGATATTTTCCCAGGTTGAGAAAAGGACATAAAAGGACTAGAAATTTCCAATGGTTAGCATTACCATTTAAATTCTAATTATTATGATAACCATGTTCGATTACCACACTTTGAAAATCACAGTGATGCTCCTCATTTCCTGGACAAGCAGCGGCACTCCAGGCGTGCGTGTGCAGTTTGTAATGTTTGGCCTCTGAAAACATGGTGGAAGGCACCTGGATGGACAGAGCTCCAGAGTTTGGGGATAATGGGCTCCCGCAAGGACCCGGTCCGTCCAAGTGAGCGAGCGCACGGACCCGGTTTGTTTGAGCTTGCGTGCACGGACCAGGTCCACGCTACGGTAAAACCCTCCCCGGCCCCTGCTGCTTCAGATCCTTACCCAGCAGAGAAATCATCTCAATATAGATGCTCAAGACAAACTCATGCCAGTTCAAATGGATCCCAAACCAGTGAACTTGAACTGTACAAAGACAAATGATGTGTGTAAAAACCAAAGGAGAAGAGGCTTTGTGAACTGAAGGAAATTCAACAGCAAATCCAGTGAATGAACTCCAGAGGAACTGGACCATAATGACACTGTTGGGACCAGGACTGAACCACTGACCAGTCTGGATCAGATCACCCTAACATGTTTTAAAATCCTCATTCTTTCAGCATATTTACATTTGTTCATTAAACAGTTCAGGAAAATATAATTGTGTTTCACTTTCTGTTTGTATGTGTACAATAGTGTATATGCGTGACATTGTGAAAGATTTGATCTGGAAAATGGTCAAACCAGCTCCACTATGATCTGTCCAACATCTTTTTTTCCCACTCAAAAAAAAAACGATCAGGAATCGATAGGAGAATTGATATGGAATTGGATTGGTAAACAGAATCCACAATAGCATTGATATTGATAAAATCCTATCAATTTCCACCCCTGGTGCAAATATCTCTTATGTCCATAAAGTGCTATCTTTAATGCACATTTGTATGTTTGATGTTGACATGTTAATATTTTAATGTTTCTGCCACAGAAAGTACATTGTGTGTGTTATGTATTTATTTATTTATTTTTATTTTTATTTATTTATTTTTTTCAAAATACAACTTGGTTAAATTATTTCAGTGTCTGTATAAGCAGTTTTTGAACATTTTCAACATATTACAACAATACCGCGATAATAATGATAACCATGATAATTTTGGTCACGATAACCGTGATATGAAATTTTCATATCGTTACATCCCTAAAAAGGACACAATCTTTTGCCACTAAATGCCCTGTTTTCTTGTTTTTTTGGAAATAACCAAGAGGATGCTTTTTCCTCTTGTTTTCTAGAGGCAGAAATCACTAATTAGTCATGAGTTGAATGTTTGCATATTTAAGAAAGATGGCTCATGTTTTTTTCACTGGATATTATATTTGTGTTAGTCAACACTGAACCTTTTTCAGTTGCTAGTGTCTATGCCTTTATTAAATTTCTTCGAATTTCTTTGACATTTTTGTCTGTCCTCACTTTTAACCTTGCCTTTATAGTCACAACACAGCTGAACAGACAAAACACAGCTTCTGTTTTCTATCCCAAAGCATCAAATCCTTTGAGGTGCCTTAATGGGAACACAACTCAGGAACTGCAGTGAATGTTTTTCTGAGGTTCCAGCCTTTTGAAATTTGTTCTCATAGCGTAAGCAACTACCACGGAAATTACAATATGTTGTAATTTGCTGTTGACTAAACAACATCTCCAGTTAATATGTAGTGCATTGCATCTGCTGTCTGTGGTTGCTTGATGATTCAAATTTCAGTGGAAGGACATGAGGGTGAAGGCTGTGCAGGGCAGTGTTTATGTAATGTGTATTGAAACAGGTGCAGTATATCATGGAATTATAACATGCCTAAATAAAGTGCACTGACCCTTGTTGAATGGCAGAGGTTGAACTCTTTCATCACTGAAGTCTTATTTCACAGCGTCCTGTGTAGATAGATAGATAGATACTTTATTGATCCCCGGGGGTAAATTCAAGTATTCAGCAGCTTACATACAACACACAACACAAAAGTGGGTTAGTACCAGGTTGACAAAAAGGTATATACACTCTAAAAGACAATTGCTAAAGAAACTACTCTAAAAGGGCTTCCTGTACAGTACTGTAAATAAAGACTTCTGATTGTATTTTCACATTTCAGGGCATTGGTAAAAAGTGTAGTAGTGATATAAAGTGAAACAATGATTTAAGTGTAACAGTTATTTAAGTGTTCTACGGTGGTATGGAAAGTGGGTGTAGTCCAACTACATAAGGTGCTTGGTTATTTTAAAGTCTCATTGAGTCAGTCCTAGTGTGGTCATAGCTGAGGCCGAGGCCGAGACCCCCCCCCCGACCACTCAGTGATGAGTTATTTAGTCTGATGGCCAGGGGGATGAAAGAGTTCCTGAGCCTGCAAGTGGAGCAAGTCAGAGACAGCAGCCTGGAGCTGAACACACTCCTCTGTCTGATCACTGTCCTGTGCAGAGGATGCTGGGGGTTGTCCAGGATGGACAGAATCCTCTCCAAGGTCCTTTGCTCTGCTGTTGACACCAGGGAGACTAGCTCTGTGCCCACCACTGAGCCAGCTCTCTTCACCAGTCTGTCCAGTCAAGCAGCGTCCCTTTTTTTAATGCTGCCTCCCCAACAGACAACATCATAAAAGAGAACACTGGACACGACCGTCTGGTAAAACATCAGCAGCAGTTTCTTGCAGATGTTGAAGGACCCCAGTCTTCTCAGGAACTACAGATGACTCTGTCCTTTACTGCAGATGTTGTCTGTATTATGTGACCAGTCCAGTTTATTGTCCAGCTGCAGTCCCAGGTATTTGTAGGTTCTGACCACCTCCACGTCCGTGCCCCCGATTAGAAATGGGCTGGAGATGGGGTCTGTCTCTCTTGAAATCCACCACCATCTCCTTGGTCTTAGAGGTGTTCAGCTGCAGGTGGTTTTTGCTGCACCATCCCACAAAGTCCTTCACCAGGCCCCTGTACTCCCCCTCCTGTCCACCCTTGATGGATCCGACAATGACAGTGTCATCCGAGTACTTCTGCATGTAGCAGAGCTCAGACTCGTACTGGAAGTCAGATGTGTATATCGTGATCAGAACAGGGGACAGTACAGTGCCCTGTGGCGCCCCCGTACTGCTGACTACAGTGTCCGATGTGCAGCCTCCCAGCCTGACAAACTGAGGTCTTTCCATGAGGTAGTCCCCAATCCAAGAAACTAGGTGCGAGTCCACTCCCATGCTGCACAGCTTGTCTCTCAGAAGGATGGGCTGGATGGTGTTAAAGGCGCTGCTGAAGTCAAAGAACATCATTCTCACAGCGCCATTCCCTCTGTCCAGGTGAGAGTGAGCCCTGTGCAGCAGGTACAGGACGGCCTCCTCCACCCCCACCTTTTTCCTGGTAGGCAAACTGGAGGAGGTCCTGGGCGTGTTGAACCTGGGGTCTCAGGTGGTGGAGCAGGAGCCGTTCCAGAGTCTTCATAACGTGTGACGTCAGGGCCACCGGTCTGAAGTCCTCTGGTTGGCTAGGGTGTGGTTTTTTGGGGACTGGAACTATGCAGGATGTCTTCCACAGGGAGGGTACCTTCCCCTGACGAAGGCTCATGCTAAAGATGTGCTGGAGGGGCTCCCCCAGCTCAGCAGCACAGGACTTTAACATCTTGGGACACACACCATCCGGTTCAGCTGCTTTGCTGGGTCTTAGCCGCTTCAACTCCCTGCTGACATCCTGCCTGGTGATGGTGGTGGTGGTGGTGGTGGTGGGGATCTGTGGTATTGTGCATGATTTTTGTGAACAACATACAATGCTCAGCACTGTGACCAAATAGCTTGAGAAATAATTTGTAGCTGTCTGCTGAGGTGAACTGAATCATCTGAAGAACATAATAGCTTTTCTTAGTGCACTCAGTACTATTATAATCTAATTTCCTCACACAGCTACCTGGTGTTAGAAAGACCAAAACAGTTTATACTTATAACAAAATAAAAAGAAACAACACAACATCTGATTTCTGTTATGAAGGTGAAGGGTGTGTTTTGGATGACATTATGTGATTCTGAAAAGTGTTTAGTGATACAAGGGAAGACAATTTGCCTTCAGTAATTCAGAAATGTTAGAGGTTAGCAGTTGGTGCCATTAGAGAGGATGGATCCTCTAATGTGTTCTAAACCAAAGTAATTTCAGTGGTGTCAGAGGTGAGATGAAACACTCAGTATCCCCCATCCTGGAGTCTCTGAGAGTCAGTGTGACGCATGAATAAACTATATATATATATATATATATATATATATATGTACATATATGTATATATGTATATGTATATATGTATAATATATATATATATATATATATATATATACACACATCGTTTTCACACAACAACATGTTCAGTGTGTTTAGAAAGAAATGTTTGGATTTACGTTATACTGACTTTAAACCTAGCCTTTTGCTCCTTTTCTCTACATGATGAACCAGCAAATTCAGGAGATATTTTCCACATTGCCTTTACGTTGTCACAGGTATGAACTCTGAAGCCGTCTGATGACTTGTTTCCATTTGAAACCTTGTGATAATTAACAACTCCAGCAGCCTGTGCCAAGAATCTGGAGGATGGAAAAGACCTTGGGAGGATTGAGCAATATTTTGACTGTAGGACAAAAAAAAAATCATGAGTTGTGTTCTTCATTGATTTGCTGTGAATCATCCAGTTGCTTCCCTAAAGTCACATGGCAGTTGGAAGAGGCTCATGACATCTCTTTTCCCTCTTTTTCATTTGGCTTGTCTGCTTGCCAAGCATCCGGCCAAATACTTAGAATTTTTGTTGCGTGTTGTAATACAGTGTGTTCTCTGGGTACTCATCAATGTCTTCTTTATAGAGAAACACAGATCTAAGGAAAGCACAAACATTTCTGTTGTTTGCGGTGTACTACAGGATAGTGGTTAGTTTAGTATTCCCTGGTGGTGAAATACTCACTGCCTGATTCCTTTGCATTGTGTAAGAATATGAGAACTGTAATAACAGCACCCATATGGTGGGAAATTACACCATACACTTCAAAGAGGCAGCCCAGTTTCTCTCTCATCATTAAGTGCTGTTGTTGGCAGTGGGGAAATCTAACTTTGAAAACCGCTATCTGTTGTTTGTGATCAGTAGCAGCAATTGTACTAGCTTGCTTTTTCTTCTAGAGGGTATTTTTTTTATCTATTCCAGTTGCTTATTGCACAAATGTTTGAGTATGTCAGGTTCATTTAAATTTCAGCGATAAGATAAAATAATATAAGATAAAATAAGATGAGATGAAATACGGCTTTATTTATCCCACAATGGGGAAATTTCAGAGTTAGCAGCAGCAAAAATATAACAAGTAAGTCCAGATAAAAAGACAGGTACAAAACCACAAACTAGAGAAAAAATGAAAAAATTAAGACAAAAATAAGAAATTTGGAATTTATTTGAATGTTTATGTAAATGCTAAATTTTAAGTAAAAATTATTTACAAATTTACATAATCATGGTTGCACATGTACATGGTGTGATATGGGGGAAACAGAGGAACATACAGAACTATAGTGCTGTTGCTTAGTCCAACAGACATTTTAGGCTGATTTATACAAGTAAACTCATCATTATTTGTTTACAGTCCATGATGTGAAACATCAAAATCATCATTTGACTATTTCAGTCAGTTGGCTCCTGTATACTGATGTAGTGTAGTGTGTAAAAGAATTTACAATATAAAAACTTGAGGTGAAATTCTCCTAATGGGAGATGGAAAAACCTTCATTGCTCAATTCTAATATATCAAACATTTAACCTGTGGGCCTGACCAGCTGATATACAAAAATATATGGATTGTGGATATTCCCATAAAGTGGTAGTGTCGCTTACATGATGTACTCTGCTGGATTAACCGCAGCTATTTCAGCCTTCTGGTGTAAGGGTTTTCATTCTCTTTTCAAAACGTGACCATTTTGAAAGAGCCACTCCTTTTAACGCACATGCACTTGTTCCACCACAACAACTTCTCTCCTGTATTTCAGGTTGGATTTCAATCCAAATGTGTCAGAAATGTTAAACAAATCACAGAAATATGAAAACAAACTTCCAAACAAAACAAACTAGAGCTGTTACAAGAATATTAAGTTTTCATCACCATCATCATCATCTGGTTCATCATCATCAAGGCACTGCTAACTTACATGGACTAATCACTACTTTTAACCCTGTTAAAAGTAGTGTTTTATACAATAATGTATAAGACATTTCTAGAGGAGCCAATGGACACAAGGTGTGTGTACACTCAAGTAGCTGTTTCCCCCTTGAACTGAACCTTTGAACTGGATCACATAATGTTGGTGAAAACTATTTCACAGTCTGTCCAATTCTGCCCTTTCGTTCAAAGCACTTTCTACTGTTTCCATCAGTGTGACTTGTATTTATGCAAGTAGTTTCATTATTGTCTGTATGTGCAGACAAACACATGCTAGGAAAGTTGTCATTGCACTTATTTGCATTCACCCTTTATTGATTCCCCACCTCTCCAAAGTATGAAGAATTGTTTGCAATGTTTTGCAGTTTATTTTTTCATTTCCAGCCTCAATTTTCATTGGTTTTAGAATGTGCATATTGAAAATGTGTACGAAAGCAGCTGCAGGGACTTTGCTGCATCCTGCTCTCAGCACTTAGATGACTTTTTATTCATTTAAAAAAAATACACCTCTGATATACAACCCAGACAACTTTTACCCATGTAGAGAATTGAAATCCTCAATATTAAAGATAATTCTATGAGCCAAAAAAGTCTTAGTTCGTGGCAAAAATAGTGAAGACACATCTAGTTTTGGGTTAAACAGCTCAGTGGACTGCATCTCTTGTTAAAGTCATCATAGTTGGGTCACGCTGATGTTACAGAGACATCTTCAGACTCTTAACAGATCCTGAGGCGAGACAGTTACACCTCTTTGATTTTCTATTTATGTATTTACAGTTCAGCTGTTTCACCATTACCTGCAACTTTCTTGAATTTAAGTTAAATAAAGATAAGATAAGATAAGAAAAGATAAGATAAGATAAGATATACTTTATTGATCCCCCAAGGGGGAAATTCAAATGTACAGCAGCACAAGACAATATGCATCAAATACAAGAGGAAATGAAAAAAAAAAAATTGTTAGTGTAAGTGACTAAAAATGACAAAAAATAGCAATAATACTAATAAAGTAACAAGTGTGCAGTAGGTGATGCTGATAAGTGTGCGAGTGACGTTGACAGATGCAAAAGTCTGTTCGGAGCAGGATGTACTTTAGGGCAAGCTGCTGTTATACAGTCTATTGGCGGTTGGAACAAAGGAGCGTCTGAAATGTTCAGTCCTACACCTGGGTGGGATAATCTGCTGGCTGAATGAGCTGCCCTTCAGCCACAGCTCATCATGCAGAGAGATGAAAAGGATTGTCCAGGATTGCACAAATTTTGTCCTTCACCCATATCTCAGCCACCATATCCAGGCTGTTCAGGTCCAGTCCCACCACAGAATGGTTCTTTCCTCACCAAATTGTTGAGCCTGTTGCCCTCACCAGTCCTAACACCACCCCACCAGCACACTACAACAGAGAATAGTGCACTGGCCACCATAGACTGGTAGAAGGTTTTGAAGAGCCACCAAACAACGTCAATCTCTTCAGGAAGAACATCCTGCTATGGCCTTTCCTGTAAAGAGCATCTGTGTTGTCAGACCAGTCCAGTTTAATTGTTTATCTGGACCCCAAGGTAAATGTATGAGTCCACGATCTCCACCTCTTGGCCCTGGATGCTGATTGGGGCAGGTTGACTATGGGTCCTCTTTAAAACCACCACCACCTCCTTAGTCTTGCTGATTTCGAGCTTTACCTTTTAGTTTGACAAGCATTATGTGTGGAAATGATGTAGTAAAGTCAAAGAAGCAGCATCATTTAAGTCCATGTTAGTAATAGGGTGATGATGATGACGACGACGATGGCCTCATAAAAGCAGTGGATGTAAATGTATGTTAAGTTTTTTTTCCTTGTTTAAATGTTTTTTTTTTTTGTTTTTACTTTTTTATTTATTTAATTTTTTTGTTTTTTTACAAAAAAAAAAAAAAATTGTTTTTTTTTTTCATTTTTCTCTGATTCGTTTAACATTTGTGATACATTTTAAAGGAAACCTGACATGTGCATTTGCAAAATAACTGTCTCTCATCAAAGACTGTAACTGTAACTCGTTTTCATGACACTAGTTTTATCTGCAGTGCAGGAACAACACAAAGAAAGTATGGAGATAGATATGAATATGTAAAGCTAGTAAAGTAAAACCAGCTTAGTGCGGACAGGACTGATGAGGGGCACAAATTATTCCTAAACCATCAGGAAACACAGCCATTTTGGGTGGAAAACTTGTTTGCTTATCACAGCCATGTGTAACTACTACAGCACTACCTTTTGATACTAGAATTGACACAGCTAGGTTTATTTACTATAAACCAGTTACTAGAAATTCTCCGTCTTTTGTGCAACATTTCAAAAGTTAGCTCCACTTCAGGTGACACTTTTATGGAAAACAGATTTTATTCTTGCAAACACCACTCCCATCAGGAGATTCTTTTGATTTGTTCCCTGTATTTAAACCATCTAAAACAAGTGGTGCTAGGTAAAACAAACCCCGCCCCTCGCATGTATTGTAGCTTATTTGGCTTATTCCCAGGTGATGTCATCATGTCTATGCGTTTGCTGATGTCAGCATAGACATAGACAGCATAGACAAATTTTGGCCATTATAAGTACTAGCGGCATTGTACCCATGGTGCCATTGTACGATAGCATAAGTAGAACTTGTCTGCCACCACTATCCATTTGTAAACTACCATTTAATCATGCATTGTGCAGGTAATAATTTGAGCCAACATGTGAGGCATGAAGGGAAGAGCATGTATTTGTTTGACCTGTCAAGCATGATTAAATCCATACAGCGGTAGCGAACTGCAGCCTTCACACTGTAGCATGGTCTGGTAGCAGTAGAAATTACATGAATGGCAGCGTAAAAACCAGTGTTGGGCAAATCTCTTTGAGAAAGTAATTAGTTATAGTTACTAATTACTTTTCCAAAAAGAATATTCGAATTAGTAACGGAATTATTCCTTCATAAATGTAATTAGTTACCAGGGAAGGTAATTATTGTGTTACTTTTTTGAAAAACCTTCAAATGTATAAAAGGAAACAGATTTTTGAGCGTGTTTCATGGCCCATTGCATAGAGTAGAACAGCAGACAGGTACGTCATACCATAACTGTGGTGAGGCTGGGGTCCACCAGGGCTCGGCTTTTGTACCATGTGAATGCATATCTGCATTTATAGGAAGAATATGCTCCTCCAGTTAATCCCACATCTCCAGTTTTTTCAGTCGCTCCCCCTGGATACAGCAGTATTTTTTTTTTTTTTTTGGATACAGCAGTAAATTTCTCCAGTCCAGTCAGTCGGACTGTCACTGGTAACTCCTTCCCTAAGTTAAACTGCTCACGAAGCTGCATTCAGGTGAATGGGGTGTGCTGGGACAACTCAAACTCAGAGATGTCATTAGTCATTCAGGTAAAGGCAGCATGGACAATTCAGACTCATGCGGCACACAGGTGAAGCATGAAGGCAGTGTGGGTAATTTGAATATAAGAACGGCTCGTAAACAAACGGCTCGTAACAAATCGGTTGTTATCGTTCACTTAAAAGAGCCGTTCAAAAGACTCGACTCATCCGCGAATGTCACATCTCTCGTGCCTGGCTGAGTGAGCCAGGATGGATAAAATTGGCCAGAATACCTCACAACATTTGAATACGGACATAAAATTGTGCGTAGTAGATAGTTGGGTAATGTTTCTATTCATTTGACGAGTTTGGCAGCGATGGAGCCTATGAGGGCTGAGGAAAACCCGTAAAAACGGCCTCCTGAGCTGCAACATCGATCGGACAAAGATGCGCAGGACGTCCATTATAGTAGGATAGGGGAAAAAAAAAAAAAGAAAGATTTTAAAGTCTCATGAAAAATTCAAACTTTGACCTACTGGTCCCAAAATATAATCACATCTATTCTGGATCACCAGCAATCTATAAACCCAGTCTGGTATGAATTCAAGCAATAGTTTTGCTGTTAAAGTTTGTTTGTTAACAAACAAGAAAAAAACCAAACCAAAACAATACCCCCAGCCTCCCCTTCAGGGGGGCGGGATAATAAATCTAGAATCTGGATCCATATCTGACAAATAAATGCATATCCTTCTGACTTCTGTCTCTGTAATGCTTCCAGTGTTCTTGTCAACTGGAAAACAAATAAGACATTAAAATCAACATAAAATGTAGGCATAAAAAACATCAAACCTGACTCCACACAGCCATACTCTGTGTTTTGGGTTGTTGCATTTTGTGATTGTATCTCCCACTGCCTTGGGTAGGGACATAGTGGAAAACAGTTTATCACTTGACCTTTTGGGTAATGACATAGGCTTGTTTGTTCTATGAAAGAAAGTGAGCAAGTCAAGAAAAATGAAACGGATGCAGGTCACCAAAATATATTGAACTCCCTGAAAGGAAATACAGTGAGCATTTCTTCTCCAAAAAGCCTGTTCTCATCCGACTATGAATGAGGCCTAAGTTGTGCTGGTTCTGCTGCATGTTGTACCCAACCAGCTCCAACAAGGACAGCTGTTGTTTACCTCAGGACTCACTCTCACTCTCTCTACTCACAAACACACTCTATACCAGTCTGAGATTTTGTTGCTTAACAGCTGTAGCACAACAGATAAGACATTTAGCAACAGAAAGACATTTTGAAATTGACTATAAAAAACCTGTGAGCTCAGGTCTAAGTGAAGACTGGCCTTGTGTTTGAGTATTACCATCAAGAGTAATGAGTTGCATGTAACATGTTTTACCTTCAAGAAGAAGCAAAGGGAATCAGATAATCCAGCTCTATCTGTAATTGTAAATAATATGATGGATTTTGTTTCTTTAAATGCAACACAAATGGTATTGTAAGTGTCAGATCAGGTTTTTGAGCCTCCTCCATCTGTGTGTTGAGCAGCTCAAACCCCAGGAAAAAAATTGCCATTGTATTTTCCTGTAAACCATGAATAGCTGTAATGTCAATCTTTCATATTTACATTCCTCCTTAAATACACTATATTGCCAAAAGTATTCACTCACCTGCCTTGATTCACATATGAACTTAAGTGACATCCCATGCTTAATCATTAGGGTTTAAAATGACATTGATCCACCCCTTACAGCTATAACAGGTTCAACTCTTCTGGGAAGGCTTTCCACAAGGTTTAGGAGTGTGTTTATGGGAATTTTTTGACCATTCCTCCAGAAGCGCATTTTTGACATCACACACTGATGTTGGATGAGAAGGCCTGGCTCTTAGTCTTCGCTCTAATTCATCCCAAAGGTGTTCTATCAGGTTGAGGTCAGGACTCTGTGCAGGCCAGTCAAGTTCATCCACACCAGACTCTGTCATCCATGTCTTTATGGACCTTGCTTTGTGCACTGACGCATGTTGGAACAGGAAGGGGCCATCCCCAAACTGTTCCCACAATGTTGGGAGCATGGAATTGTCCAAAATCTCTTGCTTCAGCATACCAAGAGATTTGGTATCGCTTCAGATCAAGGTTGTTATCGTGAACGAAAACTAACGAAATGACAAAAACTAGAATTGTAAAAACATTTTTGTTTGCTGAAATAAATAAAAACTATAATTAAAAGAAAAAAAAAAAAACATAACTAACTGAAACTGTATATGCTTATAAAACTGACTAAAACATATAAAAATTATGGATAAAATTCCCTTCGTTTTTGTCTTTGTCAAAGTCAGATTGATATGAAATCAATTTATTTTGCTCTAGCAATTTTAACTGCTGGCACCATACGGAACTTCACAGTCCGTCACTTGTGGTCACTTGTGGTTTAGAGTCATCTTCTGGTCCCCACTCTACCTGGAAACATGGAAACTAAAGTTGGGAGAAAGCAGCAGAGTCCTGTCTGGGATTTATTTAAATATGATGGAGAAGAAGATGAAAAATATGAAAAAACTAAAATTACACTAAAACTAAGCATTTAGAAAACAACGAAAACTAATAAAAACTGGCAAACCTGCTCTAAAAACTAATTAAAGCTAACTGAATTAGAGGAAAAAAAAGTCAAAACTAAATAAAATTAAACTATAATGGAAAAATCCAAAACTATTATAACCTTGCTTCAGACTTTGTATTGCTTCAGCATACCAAGAGATTTTGGACAGTTCCATGCTCCCAACTTTTTGGGAACAGTTTGGGGATGGCCCCTTCCTGTTCCAACATGCGTCAGTACACAAAGCAAGGTCCATTAAAAACATGGATGACAGAGTCTGGTGTGGATGAACTTGACTGGCCTGCACAGAGTCCTGACCTCAACCTGATAGAACACCTTTGGGATGAATTAGAGCGGAGGCTGAGAGCCAGGCCTTCTCGTCCAACATCAGTGTGTGACCTCACAAATGTGCTTCTGGAGGAATGGTCAAAAATTCCCATAAACACACTCCTTAACATTGTGGAAAGCCTTCCCAGAAGAGTTGAACCTGTTATAGCTGCAAAGGGTGGACCGACATCATATTAAACCCTATGGATTAAGAATGGGATGTCACTTAAGTTTATATGCGAGTCAAGGCAGGTGAGCGAATACTTTTGGCAATATAGTGTATGTTTTCTTCACATTTTAGTGCTCACATGCTCCACATCTTTGTATCCTCTCCTCAGGAGGTAGGTGAAGTGGATGAGCACAGTGGTATTCAACACTTAAGAGAAGCTTCATCTACCATGCATACAAGTATCCACACAGAAGCTCGGCAATGTAGCATCCTGCTCTGAACAATTTTTTTTTTTTTTTTGCCATCTAAGAAATCCAAGTCACAAACCAGCTCCACTAGGGGTTAAGGCAAGTAGAGGTAGTAACAAAAGAAACTAGATGGAGTAATGGCAACAAATGTAAAGTGCAAATTTATATTGTAGCTCTCAGTCTGAGTAATCACAAAGACACAACACAGAACAGAGCAGGCACTGCCAAAAGAAACCAATAAGAAGCTAACCTGCCTAGGGCTAGAGGGGGAGCCCAAAAGAAATGTTCAATAACAAAAGAAGAACCACTTCTATCTAAGAAGAAAAAGAACAGAAGGGGGCAGTACCTGGTGGCTAAGCTAAGCTAAACAAAGGAAAACTTAACAAAATAAGTTTAACAGAGTTTTACATTTTATATAACATGGGCCAAAAGGGCAAATCAAAAAACACTGCACTCGCACTGTTTAACAGTGGGTAAAAACAAACAAAAAGAATAACTACAAAAGTGTTCACAAAACCTTCAAACAAAAGGGAGCTTATTAACAAAAACTTGCAGCAGCACTGGTGAGTACACTCAGGTGGTGGAAAAGAGCAATGTTACAAAGACAGATAATCACACGAAGAGGGGGGAGATGAGGCAATACAGCCCACGGACTGTAACAGTCTTCGTAACTAAAAGGTGGAATATTTATTTATTTGTTTATTTATTTATTTATTTATTTGGATCTCCATTAGCTGATGGCATCAGCTACTCTTCCTGGGGTCCTCCCCAGGTATGTTGGTCAGCACACATTCCCACAACAACATACAGCATATGCACAAAATTTGCAGTTATAAATATGACATATAGCCTTAAAAATGCTACATTACTGTTGTGTCTAGGATGGAAGACAAATGTACAGAACCCAGGACTTACACACCAAAAATCTGAGCTCACATACCATGTTTTTAGGTTTATGTTGGAAATGTGCTTTGGCTCTGGCTGGGAAGAAATTCTGGTCTGGTTTAAATACAATTTCATACGCTGGACCTTCACTAACAATCTGTACATAGAAATCAGAATTAGTCAGCTTAACTTATGCACATGTGCAAATCTAGGTTTCATTAATATTATCTTCCTTGAAATTTTACTCTCAAAAAGTGTAAAAGACCTCAACCTTAAATCTCAGTCAATTAATCAATCAATCACTAAAGGCTCAGTCACAAATGCTTTTACGAACGGCTATGAGCACTTTTGTGCAACCTTCTCAAGACGGACTTACAAGAATGGAGAGTTCATAGACCGTTCAAAAGTTTGTAGCCAGATGGATAATTTTGTGCAATATTTTCGACGAACTCCCAAGGAAGTCCCCTTTTATAGGGTGCACTAACGAATGCCTTAGGAACAATCTAAGAACAACGCACGACGTTCGTGGATCAGGAGACCATTCCAGAACCCCATGTTCCTGCAGTGACTGCAAGTAGAGCACAACAGCACATTACACTGTTATTAGGGGTCCTTTACGGCATTCACACAAACAGATATACAGACAGAGATTTGCACAGCGTTCTTAAGATGGACGTAACATGTTCCTATTGGCAGTATGTCATTTGTGAAGCATTTGTGCCGTTCTTAGAGGGGGTCATATGTACATTTTCAAGATGGAATGAATGACTGGACTCAAATGCATGGTGCTGAAGGGAAAGTGTTTTATTAACAGAAAAATAAACATGAATAAACAACACAAAACCTGGAGAGATAATGCAGAATCCACAGGGTGATGAGGATCAGGGTGATGGAGAGAATGTGTGACGGACAGTTAGGGTTAGGCACTGGGTGATGGACGGTTAGTGGTTTTAACGCTCAGTTCCCTCTATTATTCCTGTGTATTTGTGTTTCTTTCTTATGCATTCTACTTCAAATTTCTTCATTTGATGTCTTATTATGACTCCTAATTTTTATCGGAATGTGTGATACAGCACCATGGACAGCACATGATCCCAAACACATTAAACGGATGATGGCCAAATGTTAATCACATTGGTTCATATAGTGTTCCTCTAAATTCAACCTTATTACTTTATTCTGTTTCCTACGGAAAAATATTAAGAGGGTAGTAATGCACACAGAGTGAGAACTGTTTGTAGAGGTGCCACCTCTGTATCCATGGCCACACCCACCAATGTCTCTGGTCTTCTTTGCATCATTCTTCGGGATATTCTAAAATGCTTAAGGTAAAAAAGCTTAATGTAGCTTAACGTCTGAAAACAGCAATCATTCATCTCCAAATTATGCGTGGACATCTCTAATGCTGGGATAGGCACCCCTGTGACCTTCTCAAGGATAAAGCGGTTCAGAAAATGAATGATTGAATAAATGAATGAACAATACTCTAAGATTAAACTTTAAGTGTTTTTTTTGCACCTATGGAGAGGAAAAGGCTTAAGAAATTACTGCCCACTCCCTGAATGTCTACGAACTCCAGATGCCAACCTGTCATTCATAAGAAGCATGTGACTGAGGCTTAAATCTTTACTTATACTCAAGAAATCTTTGATTAGTTGCCCTCATTTGGAGTCACACTCCAAACAAAAGAAAGAAATATCACAAGGAAAAGCAGTAACAGAAAGTCTCTAATGCTACAATTATAACACGTGAAGTACGGTTCTCTAAACTATTGTTCATGAAGTTGGAATAAGATATTGGTACCTCTTCTCACAAAATGATTGTCACAATGTAATTTTTCTTGATAGAAGTGTATCTGGGACTCTATATAATCATTGCACATGGTCAAAGTTGATAATTAATGTGTTGAAATAGGAGTAAAAAGAGGACTGGGTCTGAAAACAAAATGATTCCAACTTTATGGGCAACAGTGTAGATTACAAGATATGCAAATATTATAACAGATATAAAATACATTAGGTTGAAATAGCCTGTAAGTTACAGAGGGAGGTTAGTGATATTCAGATTTTTAGTTTAGTCTCAAACCTGGTGCACTAAAATGAAAAGCATTTGTTTCAATTTCAGATTGAAAAAACACACAGAGTATGAAGCATGAACAATGCATCCTCGCTGATTTTTAATATTACAGTATTTATATGACATATATCTGTACTTTTAGTGGTGGGCTGTGTACCAGCCTTAAATGTTGCACTTTTGGGTTTTATTGATTGATTTATTTTTTGTAATTTTCTTTTGGAGTTGGTCCAGTCTGCCTTCAATGGCAGCTCACTGATAGTAATATGTGCTATGTGCTAATGCTAAATGCTTTGCTAGGTACTTTGTGTAGGATGGGTAAAATGCAAAGACCGAACTTCCCTAAGGGGATAATAAAAAGAGTTCATCTTTTTAACCTTGAATTTGCAGAGGGAATTGGGCAGAGCTTAAGGATATTTGTCCAATATGTGTGGTTTAGTCTCTTATTTTCAGACACAGACCTCATTCTTCCATTTCCTTCTTTTCTCTCTGCTCCGTTGTTCTTTTATTTCACATTGTCTTGGACATGTTTCAGTGAGGTACGTCTTCTCTAGTTTGCACATCGGACACAGTCATTTCACTTTGTTCAGTCCCAAAATTGTTTTGCTTATTTTGCTTTGAGGCTACTTCTGTGTCTTCTCTCAGCTTTACTGCATTATGTTCTGATATGAACAAATGGGGAAACAGGCAGGATTCTGATTCACTATTACAGGCATGTGTCATGAATCCAGTGATAATTTGGTATGTAAACTATTATATTTCTTAGTTAGAGGCGCAGTGTGAAAACATTTTATTGCATCTTTGTGGAATTTCTGTATTAAACCAGACGTTACTTTTGTCTAAACTAACATAATAACATAAACAAAAAATAATTTCATTATTAAATTACCTATGGTATTTTGTCAAACATGATATAACACTATAATGTATATATATTGTACATATGTCTAGAAATGTTGATTTGAAGGATAATTTAATTCAAAAGGTGTTGACAGATATACACATGTCCATGGTTTTTAGAAACATACAATGGAAACATTTCTTCAAGCAGTTGAGTTGGACTGAAGTTGGGTATTTTTCATGTGAGCACAAGTTGTGGTTTTGCTCAGATACTGGTGGTAGCTGTGTTTGGTATCCTAAGTGCAGATGCGGAGGGGATGTAATAGGTGCATAGTTTTGTTTAAGCCATATCATTTGTCATATTTTTGTGTTTGTGTTGTGTGTATATCATATCCAAATTCCATTAAAATATCAACAAAAAATCTATTGAAGGTAGTTACAACAGAAAAAAAAGCACCACATTTTAGGTACAAGTGCAACATGTCTCTTGCATTCAAACATCCAAAAACAGTTTTTCAATCACTGCAATAATTTCTGGTTGCCTTAAAGTCATTTCAGGTCATCTGTTTGGTGCAACAGTAAATCTATTGACAGGTAAATGGATATGCATTGATCTGGTAGCATGAGAAAAACTGATTATTAACATTCATTTCACACCCCCTGTCCTGGGAGACAGCCTTTCATCATCACCATTTTCAGATCTTAGGTACTTTGTGGCATCAAACATAACATTCATATTACTTTCACATTATTATTTCAAATGACTCTTAATTTCAAAGAAGTGTCCACAGTAAAAGTGTATTTTTTCAACACATCAAAGCTGAATCCTGTGAACCCCTTTATGCTGTGCCTCCATAGGACCTCTGCAGCATTACATGTTCCAATTAGGTGTGCAATTCTCTGGAGTGAGCAGCAGCATTCACCACTCTATTTGCTACCTCTCCTGTAATGTTCGGAGACAAGCAAAATGACTTTTGCGCTTTAATTTCAGTAGACATGCTGCAAAATTTCCAAGATCACGGCACGCACCAGTAGAGGCTTCTCTAGCTCTCGTTGGTAGTGTTAAAGTTTGTGCTTTTACTGCCAACAGAACAGCGACAAAGACAATAAGAACTCCTATGTGAGGCTGCTGTTTCTGGACTTAAGTTCTGCATTTAACCCCATCATCCTACAGAAACTGGTGTCCAAGCTAGCAACACTAGGAGCGTCTTTATCTATGTGCAACTGGGTGCTGGACTTCCTGACCTGCAGACCACAGAGTGTCAGGATCAACAACAACAGATCCTTCACCATCATCTTGAACACTGGCTCCCCCAGGGTTGTGTGCTCAGTCCACTGTTGTACACACTGATGACTCATGACTGCAGAGCTCACCACCAAAACAACCTGGTGGTGAAGTTCGCAGATGATACAGCGGTGATTGGACTCTTCACCCACGGAGACAAGTCAGCATACAGGCTGGAAGTGGAGGAGATGATACGGTGGTGCAGAAACAACAACCTCATCCTTAACATCCAGAAGACCAAGGAGATGGTTAGGGATTTCCGCAGGTCTGGTACCACCCCGCCTCCTCTTCACATGAATGGTGCAGCTGTGCACATGGTCTCCTCTGTCAGGTATCTCAGGATACACCTGACCAACACTCGCACCTGGTGCACCAACACCACAGCTGTGGTAAAGACCCTAACCATAACCCTAACCCACCAGTGCCTCTATTTCCTGAGGAGGCTGAGGGCTGGACTGGATAGTGATCTCCTCAGGACCTTCTACAGCTGTGTGGTGGAGAGCATGGTGACCTCCTGCCTCAGTGTGTGGTATGGTGGCTGCACTGTGGCAGAGAGGGAGGCACTACAGAGGGTGGTAAAGTGTGCTCAGAGGACCATAGGGTGCAGCTTACCACCCATCGGGGACATTTACCCACCAGATGTAAGGAGAGAGCCACCTGCATCCTCCATGACCCCACCCACCCTGCCCACCAACTGTCCACCCCCCTGCCCTCCAGCAGGAGGCTGTGCTGCATCCGGCAAAAACTACACTGAAAACAGCTTCTACCTGGATGTAGTCAGACTGCTGAACTGCTCCACCCCTTATATACTGCCCCCACATACCGCCCCCAATATAGTGCCCCATAGACTGTCCACCACGTACCTTATAGATTATGTGTGCTAAAGTCACTACTGTCACTTTATTTCAGTGTTGCTGCTGCTCATGTTGCTGCTACATGCACCAGCACTTTAACTGTTACTGTTGCTGCATACTGTACAATGTTATACATATCACACATCCTCTAAAACCCAGATTGCCTGTGGTGTACCGCAAGGTTCAGTTTTAGGTCCAATTTTATTCTCTATTTATATGCTCCCACTCGGCCAGATTTTTCAGCGCTGCGATGTATCTTTCCATTGTTATGCGGATGACCCACAGATATACCTGCCCTGTGACCGGATGACCCAAGAAGCCTAGCTGCTGTGTCTGATTGCCTCAACAACTTAAACTGTTTGATGTCCCAGAAATTTCTCCAACTTAACAACTCCAAATCAGAAGTCATACTGTTCAGTCCACCAAATTCCATCATTCCCATCAAAAATAGCCTGGGTCCTCTATCCACAAATGTCACGTCCACTGCCAGAAATCTTGGAGTAATGTTGGATTCAGAGCCCACCTTCCAATCACGCATGAATAAAGTTGTCCAGTCCTGTTTTCTCCATCTATGTACCATTTCAACAATCAAACCACTGCTCCCACACTCCGACCTGGAAACAGTCATCCACTTGTTTGTATTCTCCAGACTAGATTACTGAAATTCACCCCTGTCCGGCATTAGCCAAAAATCACTCTCCTGCCTCCAACTGGTCCAGAATGCAGCAGCAAGGCCTCTCATTGGTTCTAACAGACATCACATCACCCCAAACCTGGCTTCTCTCCATTGGCTCCCTATGCATTCTAGAATTAATTTTAAGATTTTATTGATCAATTTTTTAAATTTATTTTTTCTTACAATTTTATTTCTCATTTTTTCTCTCAATACAATCTCCTCAGGTTGAGGTGCAGGAAAAGAGCAAAAGAACAGAAAACAAACATGAAAAGAACAGCCTGTGTTGGTATCAGAATATTTAAGGTCCCTTAATAGATACATTTGTCTATGAATGTCAGCCATTTTCCCCAGTTTTTCATGAAAAGAGATTTTTTTTTAACTTTAGTTTAAAAGTAAGATGTTCCATGACAAGTATATCATCTATGATTGAAAGCCATTGTTGAAAAGACGGAGCATCAGTCTTAAGCCAGTTCTTTGTTATGGCCTTCTTCCTGGCCACCAGGAGGATCTTGACAAGATATCTGTCTTCTTTATGCACTGATTCTTCTAAATGTCCGAGGTACAGAACAAGACAAGAATTTGGGATTGCATATCCCAACACATCACAGAGAGCTGAGTGAACCTTCCCCGAGAAGGGTTGGATATTTGAGCATTTCCATAATGTGTGTGTGATCTGGATCCATGTGATTACAAAGTCTCCAACACGGCTGTTGAGTATTCATTTGCTTACTTTTAATTTTAGGTGTGATGAAATAACAAATTAGATTTTTCCAATTAAATTCTCTCCATTTAGGTGATTGTGATGTTGACTGGTGTGTTTCCCACATATCGTACCGTATCTGGGATCTCCTCACCCATCTCTTTTTCCCATTTGGTTCTAACATACAATGTTGAATCATTTCTAGAATCCATCAAACAACCATACAAAATGGACACAGTTTTTCGGACAGCATTACCATAAGCTTGTATAAGTAGCTTTATGATAGGATGTATTTTATCCTCACTTGTTTTAATATCTTTGATGTAATAGTCCCTCATTTGCAGGTATCTAGTAAAGTTCTGATTAGTTAATTTATATGTACTTTTTAACTCCTGGAAGCTTTTCATTTCTTTTTTAATAATCGTGCATATTCCTGTAATTCCCTCATCAGCCCAATTTTTTAAATCTATCATCAAATTTTCCTGATATGAATTTATCATCAAATGAAATCCATTTTAATTGTCCAATTTCCTTTCCTATTTTTAGTTGTTTCACTGTGGAGTACCATACATCCAGTGTAAAGGAAATCACTGGGTTGAGATTATACTTCTCTTTTATGTAAACTGTGGTCTCTGTTTCTCCAATGCTTGTCTGAATTGGGTATTTTAATGTTGAAACTTCAATATCTTTCCACTGAGCAACACATCCCTCATCACACCAACAGATCAAATGATGCAGTTGCGCAGCATGAAAATAATATTTCAAATTTGGAAGTGATAGACCTCCTTTGTTTTTGGGCAATTGTAATGTGGTATTTTATTGATCACTTTTAAAGCCTGAGTGGGCCTGGCCCCTAGCTACACAGCTGACATGTTAACCACTTATGAGCCAGTACGCAGCCTTAGATCCATGGGCGGGTCCTGGCTGAACAGCTCCTGGCTGTTCCAAGGTCAAGGCTTAAATCTTAAAGCTGCAGCAGACTTTCGTTTTCATCAAATCTGTAAAACCCCAGTCATAGCCTAAGTATCACAAATCCATAAGTCTTTCTGTGATTACTCACCTGAATCTCTTGCCGCTCGGTGAACAATTTTGAAGTGTACTCCACCATTTGTTTACAAACAGAGCCAGTAGATCACTCGGCATCTTCGGAATTTTGTCGCAATATGCATTGTGGGAAGTGGAGCTCTGCCTGGCAGTGGCAGCTGGAATAAACACGACATGGAAACGGCTGGAGCTCCACTTCCCTCCAGCTGTTTCCGCGTCGTGGTTGTTCCAGCCATATGATATCATATGGTCATGATCATATGAGCCCCCACTTCTCACAATGCACGTCCCAGCAAAATTCCAAAGATGCCCAAGTGACCTACCAGCTCTGTTTGTAAGCAAACGGCTTGTTTATGGTAGAGTACACTTCGAAATTGTTCACAGTGAGGGAAGACATTCAGTTGCGTAATCATGGAAAGACTTATGGATTCATGATACTGAGGACATGACTGGGGTTTTACAGATTTGATGAAAAATTGGTGACGAAAGTCTCCTGCACCTTGAAGGTGACCGTGCTTTCTCCATCAAGGCCCCTTGACTTTGGAATGACCTGCCCAGGGAGATAAGGCCTGCAGAAACAGTGGCAGCTTTTAAATCACTTCTTAAAACACATTTGTATAGACTTGCCTTTATGTGATGTTGTCTCTTTTTAATATTTTAATGTAAAAAATTTTAATATAAATTTTTTAATTTGAATATTCAATTTTGCCCTCTTTTTTGGTTGCTCATTGATATTAACATTACATGATGCTGTCTTATTCCATTCCTTCATTTTTATATTGATTTGACAGCATCATGTTTACATCTCTGTAATCTCTACTTCAATATATTTAAATGTATTTGGAGTTTCATGTTTTTGTAGGTTGCTGTTTTTATCTCTTTTACTGTGTTGTGTTTTTCTATGTTTTATTGTCTTTGCTTCTGTCTTGTTTTATTTCAGTTTCAACTTAATTCTGTCCTCCTGTTAAGCCCTCCATTCTTATTTTGACTCCTTGGTATCCTGCTGTTGTGCCCTTCTTTAGCTTTTATATAATTTGTTCTATATTTTATCCTTTTATCATTTCTCACACTACAAACACCAAGACCAGGGTAACTATATTTTGTTATTTTGTTTATCATGTACAATTTGATTGAATGACAGTAAAGCTGAGTCTGATAATATTTATTTTACTTGCACTAGGGATTTACATTGATCTTCTATGAGGCTGATTCATTAAGAGGCAGAATAATCTGATGTGACTTGCTGTATTGCGTTTACATGGTTTATCTCCCCCCTTATGTGCCCACATCCTGAGACGTGTACTGTATCATGTAAGCTTTATGAGTAACAGCTTGTTAGTGATGGTAGCTGGTAGTCCTCCTCAGGCTTTGTCTTACCATTCTTTTTTTTGTGTGGTAAAGTTCAAAGTAGTCACATACACAGCCATACATCATACAATGAACCGTTACATGTTTGTTATGACAGTCTCAAAGATAAGAATACAATTTTACACAACATGAGCTAGAAAAAAACAACTGCATACACTACAGAATAGAATGGAATACATTTTGATTGTCACTGTTACAGGAACAATGAAAATCAGCTAAGCAGCTCTGTTCTGTTTTGCAGCAGATTTTTAATTGCAAGAAGAAAGACTGTATATAAAAACTTTCATACAAAAATTATACTGAAAACGTATGCTGAAAAATATGGGCACCTTCAGATGCAGATGATATTTTTTTAAAATATCATTTCTAATATTTGAAACCGTCATTTCCTGAAATAGCACCAAAATGTAATGTATTGACATTTCATTACAAAATAACACCTACATTTTGTCAGAAAAAAAAACAAACAAACATGAAAGCAATATTTCCCCCATATTTTGTAATAAATTCTTACATGTAGGGTGATGCAATGTATCAATCTCTGGGTACTTCAGCTTCCTCCCATCATCCAAAGACATTCACTACTAGGTTCATTGGTTAAAGCTGTGTATGACTTTTATCACCAATTTTTCATCAAATCTGTAAAACCTGAGTCATAGCCTTAATATCACGAATTTGTAAGTCTTTCCGTGATTATGCACCTGAATCGCTTCCCTCATGGTGAACAATTTTGAAGTCTACTCCACCATAAACAATCCATTTGTTTACAAACAGAGCGAGTAGGTCACTTGGGCATTTCGGAAGTTTGTCGCGACGTGCATTGTGGGAAGCAGAGTTCCACGCAGCTGCAGTAGCAAGAGACAACGAAGCCATTTACGTGTTTGTTGCTGCTGTAGCCATAATGCAGCTGCATGGAGCTCCACTTCCCACAATGCAAGTTGCGACGAATTTCCAAAAATGCCCGAGTGACCTACCGGCTGTTGGTGATTTACACATGTGCTTTAGAGTTAAGCTGGTGTCAAACATAAATGATTCATTACAAAACTCTGGCAATGCAAAATAAACCATCACAGTATAGGCAGTTAATGGAAACACTACACCAAAATGTCCATAAACTGCATTTATTGACATTACTGTGATGATGTCAGTCTAAAATTACATAAAACTGCTCAGTTTCTTGTCAGTTAACAACAAAAAAAATGTCTTCACACAGCCTAAGGCTCCAGAAACAAGAGAAAAGTAGACAACAACTTTGGTTGTAACTATTATGTCTTTTATAAGAGGTGACAAAATTGAAGACCCTGGTGCTAAAAGTACTGAAGTCACATTTTTGGACAATTCAAGTTGAGCATATAAATATGTATTTGTTTAGCAAAGTCCACCCTATATATGTATTCAACAGACTTTTTTTGTGACTTCAGTACTTTTAGCACCAGGGTCTTCAATTGTGAATCAGATTATGGATCATAGTTTTTACTTTAGATAATTGCCATATGATTGTTTCATCAGAATGGCCACATCTATGTATAGCAGTAATTGCTACAAAATACGAGACTTGTACTAGGCATTTTGAAGTAGAAGCATTTAACTAAGCATTTAACAGTTGACTCCAAATGTACAGATCAAGACACTTTGCACTTTGCTTAGTCATATGACAAACCATTTGTCAGCCCTGTCATAAACTGGCAACACATGCAGGGTATACCCCACCTTCACCTGACAGTAGCTGGGATAGGCTCTGGCATTCCTGGGACTCTGGCAATGACTTGGAAAATCAATCAATCAAATTTTATTTATATAGCATCACTTCATATCAAAAGTTATTTCATGACACTTTACATTTAGAGCTGGTCTAAACCAGACTCTTAAGTCAATTCACAGAAACCAACAGAATCCTCCAAGAGCAAACACTTGGTGACAGTGAAAGGAGAAACTACCTTTTAACAGGCAGAAACCTGGAGCAGACCCCAACTCCTGGAGGATGGGAGGAGTACAGTAAGAGAGAGAGAGAGAGAGATTGGGGGAGGGGCGGAGAAGGGGGAAATAGGGGGAGACACATGGATGCACAACAAACTGAACTATAACTGTTAAACATAACATGCTGCACGCTTTTAATCCCCCTCAGCCAAATATAGTATAAGAGTCTGTTGAAACTTTAACTTAGATTAGACTATCTTTGTGTAAAACTTATTACATATTGTACATATTTATATTTGAAAGTATTCAGATATTATAACTGCACAAGGCAGAAGGCCATTTAACCTTAAAAAAGTAGGTCAAGGTCACCTATTTTCAATATTCTTCTGCTCCATGCCAAGATGCATCCACAATATAAATTTAGTGCAGATATTTCAATGCATTTTTTCAGATAATGCAGTTATGTCGTTGAATGGACAGACAGGCAGACAGAAAGACGGACAGACGATAAAACAATTACAATACCCCTCGGCCGAGGGGTAAAAACTAGAACTACTCTTGCTAGTATAACTACCAATAACTAGTACAAATACCCATAGCTGTTAATACTACTACTCCAGATATAAGTACTAACAGTGTATATACTACTACCGTAGCTGTTTGTACCAATAACAGCTGCCAATAACTTGTTGCTGTCACTTTCATGTCTGTGCTTGATTATGGGGACATTATTTATATGAATGCATCATCTCAGTGTTTACATGCCCTTGATACTGTTTATCACAGTGCACTGAGGTTTGTTACTGGCCTCAGAGTTCGGACTCATAATTGTCTTTCATATGCTCAAGTTGGATGGACAGATCTTTTTACACGCAGACTAAAATGCTGGTATTCTTTTATCTATAAATGTATTGTAGGTCTGCTTCCATTATATTTGCTGGTCAATATCTGTTGGAATGACTTAAATAATTACTGTCTCCGGTCCCAGGATCTGTTAACTCTACAAGTTTCAAAAGTCAGTACAGAACTAGGAAAGAAAGCTTTTAAATTTTCTGCTGCCACTGCCTGGAACAACTTACAGGAGATAAAACTGAGGAACTGGTCTCTTTATATACATTCAAAGTCATTCTAAATCAATGGGAAAATGATAAATCCGGATCTAAGATTTTTTCTAACTGATGGAATCGGGTTCTGCTTTGAGATACTTTTTGATCAATCAATCAATCAATCAATCAAATTTTATTTATATAGTGTCAAATCATAACAAAAGTTATCTTATGACACTTCAGAGCTGGTTGAAACCAGACCTTTATTGAACATTGTTGTATACTTTATCTTTTAAATTATTGATGGTGTTTTATATGTATGTTCTTAGTTTAGTGATTTATGTATGGTTTTAGAACTGAATTTTATTTTGTTTTATGTGTGGCCGTATGGCTGTGATTTCTGTTTTGTGTAATTTCTGCTACTGCTGTCTTGGCCAGGACACTCTCAAAAAAGAGATTTTTAATTTCAACGAGCTTTTTTTCGTGGTTAAATGAAGGTTTAAAAATATATGTATAAAAATGAATAATAATAATGACTAGAACTGCAAGCAGTTATGAACAGGTCCGTGTCTCCACGCACCACTTGGCCCTTAGGCCCCACAGAGCCCATGGATGTCGGCCCTGAAGGATGATGGGCTCAGGGCGAGCTCGGGGAGGCTTGGCCCCCGTTCATAATGGTTCGCAGTTGTAGAACACCACGCTCTACCCAGGGAATACATGGATATAAAGTTAATGAATGAGTCATTTATAATGTGGACGTTAGAGGCAAAAACGCGTAGGTATCAGTTATAGCGCCACCTAGTGGAAAACATCTGCAATTTTTGTTATGGAAAATCTGTGTCCTATTCTATAGGGTCCCTATAAATTTCACAGCCCATGAGAGTTCAGCTGTAGTAAATGTTTGTTGTTTATCTTGTAATAAGTCACACCCACATTGGCCAGCCACACCCACCTTCAACATATAGTCTCAGGAACGGCCGTTCATCATACCCACCAAATTTTGTAGAAATCAGTGTAGCCGTTTAAGAGATATAAATTTGCCATATTTGCAGCCCCCCCTACTGGCCACCATTCACCAAATTCGGCTCATACCCTCAGTCACATGTCAACCAAGGACCTAAGATTTGATGTCCATAGCATTTACTTTGACCAAGATATGCAACAGTGGGCATTTTTTTAGCTAACAATGTGTTTGTTAATAATTTGTAAATTTTTTTGACTGAAAAAAATTCTTGTAATAACTTTGGATCAAGCTGAGGAGAAGAGTGTACACACCAAAATTCATTTAGATCAGACAAAATCCCAAGGCAGAAATGGGTGGGCCTAGCCCACGTGATTCAGCCCTATTCAGGGAATCTGGGGACATGAGGTTTTTGAGTGTGCGACAAACGGTATAAGAGACATAGACCAAAACACAGTGGCCCTGATTATAGCAGCCCCTGCTGGTGGACATATGTAATTTTCTGCATCTGAGGTACATGCAGGGGTCTAAACCAACCCTCCAAATTGCACCGCCCTGTCTGGCATGGTTTAACCTGCAGCATCACTTTTATTAACAGAAAATTAAAAAATAATAATAATAAAATAAAATAATAAAATAATAATAATAATAATAATAATAATAATAATAATAATAATAAAAATCCGAACAAAAACAATAGGGTTGTCAGATCCACTGGACCTGGGAAATGTGTGTGCTTGCATATGCATTAGCCAGGCCCCACAGGCATGGCCCTCTAATAATAGAAACCTCTAGCATCCATTTAACTATATAATAAACACAATCACAACTATAATGATAAATGAATCATGATGAAGAGAAAGGAGAGAAGCGGGACCACAGCAGCAGATTGGTAACACACCATTTTATTACATTTTCATCATGAAGTGCTGCTTAATCATGGTATTTAACTAGATTTGGCACAATGGGGAGAATTTATTACATATTGAATTCAGGCTGTGTAAACAAAATGCAACAGATTAATGCAGAATATGGGTATTATTACGTGAAATGAAAATTGATGTTGATTAATTGATGAAATGTGGTGTTACACTGCTTTCACACATTATGTAGACAGGTTATGTTCTTACTCATTTCATATGGTTTATTTGGGAAAACACTGAAGTCGGGTCTGTATGCTTTATTATTATTATTACCTCCGCCAGGAGGTATTGTGATCGCTTTGCTTTGTATGCGTGTGTGTTTGTTTGTTTGTTAGCAAGATAACTCAAAAAGTTATGGATGGATTTTCATGAAATTTTCAGGAAATGTTGATACTGACACAAGGAAGAAATGATTAAATTTTGGTGGTGAACGGGGGTGGCAGATCTCTCTTGGCGGAGGTCTGCGCTCTCCGAGTGCTTTTCTTGTTGTTACCTCCGCCAGGAGGTATTGTGATGACATTGCTTTGTGTGCATGCATATGTGCGTGTTTGTTTGTTTGATTGATTGTTAGCAGGATATCTCAAAAAGTTTGATTGATTGATTTGATTGATTTGATTGAAAAGAAAGATTTTCATGAAATTTTCAAGAAATGTTGATACTGGCACAAGGAAGAAATGATTAAATTTTGGTGGTGATTGGGGGGGGCACAGGGGCCCACTTTTCTGCCTTGGCAGAGGTCTGCGCTCTCTGAGATCTTTTCATGTTATATTATTATTATTATTATTATTATTATTATTATTATTATTATTATTATTATTATAATTATCATTATTATTATTATTATTATCTCTTTCCCCGCCAGAGCATTTTCCAGTGAGTTGGTAGCCAGCGCCAGCTATGCCAGCTGTTTTGGTCATTTTCACTAATCTTTGGAGGCTCACTGAAAATGTTGTGTTAAGAGTATGTGAACACTGAATACATCAAAAGAAAGAACAGAACTTCAACTTTTAAACACAAAAAACGATTTTATTCTATCTTTATTCGTTCGTGAGATATAAACATTTGAATATTGGTCATTTTCAGGAAAAAACTGAATTTTGAGCAAAAAAAACTGAAAAAATTACATTTTTTTCACATTGATTTTCAAGATAAAACTAATTTCCTATTTACATTTTTGACTCTTTCTTATTTACCAACAGTAACACTGTATTCAAAATCACAAAATAAAATAATAGTAACAACAATAATAGTAACAAACAGCTCTAAGATATCCCATCATTCCACAAAATGGTAGGGGAATCCACACAAAACTTTAGACAAAACATCTTCTAAAGCACCAGGTTCCTTCTAAACTTTACATATTTACAGATATCAGTTATAAGTCTAACACATATTAGTTTAGCTTTTTTATATAAACACTTCAATATTCCTCATTTTCAAGAAAAAAAGAAACAAATTCACTAAATACTGTAGATTTCTGGCCTTTCCTTGGCTGCACCACGTCCTCCTGTTGGACCAGGTCCTCCTGTTGGACCACCTGCTGTGTTTGATCTATAAATAATTATATGGACATGCAGTTATTTATCTATGTATGAATATATGTATTTATTTATTTCATACGAAAGCCAAATCAAACAGTGTCTGACCTGTGTCCCCGCTGACATTATACAGCTGAATCTGTTCTGTGTCCTCAGTCTGAATATGAACTCACTCTGTCTAACAGATTCAGACTGGGTGTCCTTTGTGTCCCACCTCTGTGTGTCTGTCTTCTCTTTGAGTGTCCACTATAAATGTCTCTTTTCTCTTCCTCCTGTCTGTCATTTTCTCCGTGTCCCCCCCCCGCCCTGCATCTCCGTGTTGGACCCGAGCTGATCCGTGTTTCCGTGTTCCGTGTCCGTCTCCCTCACCTTCTATTTCTCCGTTACTGTCTCTAAATGGTTCTTCTGTAGGTTCTTCATATATTGAATTGTCGGACTCTGTCTCCATAATCATCTTTAAGGCTTTTCAAACTGTGCGTGGTTCCTCCAGAGTCGGCATTTCCTCATTCACAGTGACTGGCGCTGTATGCGTTGCTATGGGATACGGTGATTCCAGTGCAAAAACGTTAAACCCGGTCCTTCATTTTTCCGAAAAAGCAGCTTAATTGTTTGTTTTTGGACTAAGGAAAGTAATTCACGATCCGCAACACCTCCAACTACAGTAAAACAGTGAAAACACGGATTGATGGAAAATCTCGTCATTGGCGCTGAAGCGTTGGGAAGTAATTGACGGAATATCTCATCAATGGCGGGGAAAGAGTTATTATTATTATTATTATTATTATTATTATTATTATTATTGTTACTTATTTTGTAGTGAAAGACACACATTATTTTTGGTTTATTATTATTTTAGGCAAGCCAGCCAAGAGGTAGGAACCATTAGTGATGCTTTAATAAAACATCTGGTAGGAATGGGAGCGTTGCCTACAATTTTCTGCCTAAAACTCCCTATGAGGTTGTTTAATAGTGTTTCAGAAGCTATAGGTGGCCCAAAGAGAATGCACATAGACACAAACAGACCCCTTAAAAATCTCCACCTGCGCAAAACACAGGCCCAACAACCCGAGTTGTGTCGTAACCACTTGAAACGCCTCAGCCAGCATCATTTCTCCTGTGGTCCTGCTGTAATTACACTGCTTTTGTTGCTGCTGTCACTGCTCATTTTCAGTTCTATGACTGAAAATATTGCCTCGCTCATAAAACCTCAGTGTAATTATCCTAGGTTTTATGTGCCCTAGGAAGTCTAAAATTCCCTTACAAAACAAGAAGTAAATTGGTGGCATAAAATCAATTACAGCCTTAGAACACAGCAGACCAGGCACTACAAAACTGATGCAGGTAGAATGAATGGATTTAGGTTTGAGTGTTTTGCTGATTTAAGTGGGACATTAGATGCGCTATGTATGTACATGTGCATTTGCATGTACATTTGCCCATGTTCAAGTATTTTTTTTTTCATTTTTCCCTGCATCTTTTTTCTCTATTACAATAAAATTAATCATAAGTTTAAACATGCACTAACTGTTTTTCAGTTCAGTTCAGTTTAGTTTAGTTTATGTCAAATATGCAACAAAACAAAAGTAATCCTACTTAGTCTGTAGAAATAAAAGAGATTGCAAGAAAACATGAAAGAAACATATGCATATACATGAACACAAAGTATGACTATATTTGTACATTTGAAAAGGAGTGGTAGGAAGTATAACTTATTTAACCCCACCCCTTCTCCCCACAACATTCTATCCTTTAGCTTCCTATCAGCATAATATATAAAAATCAAGTCCCTTAGATCTTTTGTAAATAGTTAACCTCACTTATCATCTTCACATACACCTACACATACATACCTATATTGACATACCAGAAAAGTTAAGAGATAAAAATATTAGGGCTGGGCAAGCTAATGCGTTATTACCGTGTTAATGCAGTCATGAAACAACGTCGCCAATTTTTTTAAATCTCCCGTTAATGCCGTTCAGCCTTTCAAGCAAGTCTTAGTTCATTTATACATACGGACTCTTATTTTGAAACTCATGTTTTTATTTTGGCGCTCCACACTCACCAAGCACCGGTGCCGGTGTAGCTGAGAGGAGAAAAGTGAGCGAACTTTCTGAGTAATGCTGAATCAAACTTTGTGTAACTCCTGCAGAAGCAACACCTCTATGTAACAATCATTCTGTTGTTTGCTAAATAATTTCACATGCAAACGTGCCGTTTGAAACATGTTTATGATGTTATTTTGGATGTGTTTATTACAATGTGTTATTAACATGTTGAAGCTAATTCGTTTATGCTAGCAGTCGGAGATGGGTTGCTTATTCTTTATGCAGGCTCATGCTAAGTTTATGTAAATTCATTGGTTGTGTTTAGGTATAATATGCCAGCCTTTGAACTAACCTTTACTTATTTACGATGTGATTGTTGTATTAGCAGTCAATTTAAGTTTATAATAATTACATCTATGCATTCTCCGTGAATATGCATGTCATTAATAGACATAACTAATTGATTTATTTTGTCTTTATTTTATAGTTGCACTCTGTCAATCTGCATGATGTCAAGTATGTACATTAAAGCTGCAAACTTCAAGGAGGACATATCTTGCATCGTCAATTCAGAGTTTAGCTCGCTGTCTAGCTCAGACTAAGTACAGACGTCTTAGCGAGGACAGTACACTCCTATTCTTCTGCCCCTGCTTGTGTGCATGTAGCGATTAGCTCAGCAGATAGACAACAGGTTTACCAAGAAAAGCCGGACCCCAAATCTTTTACTGTAGACTCACTGTAAAACTGCAACATACAAACAAAATATGTCTCAGTTCTGTTCATTGCCGTAGTACATTTACATGGCATTATACATTTAAATGAATGGGAAAACGACCGCTAGCTCGATGCTAACTTGAAAGGGAAAATCCATAGACACGCTAATGATTAGCATTTACAGATTAATTTAAGATTTACAACATCTTTTTTTCCAGCAACAAAGGTTCACATCAGAGATATTTATTACTATTCATTCTGACAACATCTGAACATAAAATACTCACAGGCAAACGTTTTTGGGGCCACACAGAGTGAAAGAAACGTGTCTGTTAGTTCCTTCTTATGGCCGAACTGACTACGGGAACACCGCAAGGACAAAACATACGTTAGTGCAACTTATTCCCACCACTAGAGGGCCCCTTTTGCTTGCTTTTAACAACTGAACATCACATATTATTGGGCTTATTAGTATTAGTACTTATTAGTGGGCTTAAGACTCCTGTCAATCACTCACAAGCGGAAATAAACTGGTGTGGACATAAACATGGAGAAAAGTATCGGTCTGTTCCATGGACATTTTCATTTTAAATGTTGTCAGATGGTGGGGTTGAGAAGGACACAGGTGTTTGTAAGCACTGCAATGTGGAATTATTTTTATCACTGGAGTACTTCAAGTCAGAAATATCACTGAAAGGAAATACATGCTGTTGATGCCGGCAACCCATATAACTATGTGATTAATCGTGATTCATCACAGAAATCCAGGCGATTAATCGTGATTAAAAAATTTATTCACTGCCCAGCACTAAAAAATATACCTACCTACATCTTTGAAGGCAACACAAAATGAATACACAATAAAGTAAACATTAAGACAAAGTGAACAACAACAGCAATCAAACGAATCATAATAAACAAATCAACAAAGACACACATAAAACAAACAAAAAATGTAATTTTCCACCATAGTTTTAATAACATGGTCTGATTCTCTGATGTATTTGATCAGTACTTTTATCAGTTATGGTCAAAATATTATCCCCAGCAGGTTTTTCAACATTTATTCACGGGTGAATCGACATCATGTGTCAAGGTTGAATCAACCTTTAATTATGTATTGATTAGTGTATTGATTACTTTAAACACTGGGTGGATTAAGATCATGTCAGGATTACAAAAGCTGCACATGCATTTTCTATGTAACTGGCAAAGTGAGCCTTATACAGGAGCCATTCAGACTAACAAATTTTTTGTCAAATGCCACATGAGTGATTTAGAAGAAATTGCAGATGAAAATGACAATGTATGTTTCACCAGACTCATTTGTGTGACATCATTTTTATCCACCTCATTCACACAGTTTCCTAATGTTACGAGTGTTTGCCAGGTCTCACAAGACCAATATATTAAACATTTCTGAGAAAATTTACTTATGAATACTTGATTGATCTTGCATGAGTTCCAATGTATGTCACTCATACACACAACCCATACATGGCATATAAAGGTGGATCTCATGTTTTCCATTCAAATATTGAAGCTAGAACATCTTGGTCTCATGGTGGCTGCAGCAGTAATCCTGACCCTCCATGAACTGACCCTTTGCTAAGTCCCACCCTAGAACCACCACTGATCAATCATATGTTAGCAATGGTAACTAAGAGAGAAGCGCCTGGCAAGCATTCACCTCTGGAGCAAAATGCCTAAGCGGTGTGTGTACAGGACTTGCAAGTCTGATGAAAGATATCCAGAACCAGGGCCCATTCTAGCCATTTTGGCACCATAAGCAAGATATGAATTTGCCCCCACACACACACGCACATATGGGGAGGGGGACCAGAAGAAGAGATGCACAAAGCAGCAAGCAGTAAAACAGATACAAACATATAGAAACCATATAGAAATACACTGACCAAAAATATGAACGCACCACTTTTGTTTTTGCTCCCATTTTTCATGAGCTGAACTCAAAGATCTAAAACTTTTTCTGTGTACACACAAGGTTTATTTCTCTCAAATATTGTTCACAAATCTGTCTAAATTTGTGTTAGTGAACACTTCTTCTTTGCTGAGATAATCCATCCACCTCACAGGTGTGGCATATCAAGATGCTGATTAGACAGCTTGATTTTTGCACAGGTGTGCCTTAGGCTGGCCACAATAAAAGGCCACTCCAAAATGTGCAGTTTTATCACACAGCACAATACCACAGATGTCACAAGTTTTGAGGGAATATGCAATTGGCATGCTGACTTCAGGAATCTCCACCAGAGCTTTTGCCTGTGAATTGAATGTTCATTTCTCTACCATAAGCCATCTCCAAAGCTGTTTCAGAGAATTCATGAAGACTGTGCAAGGAAAATGGTGGTCACACCAAATACTGACTGGTTTTCTGACCCCCCTGGACCACCCAATATAGTAAAACTGCACATTTTAGAGTGGCCTTTTATTGTGGCCAGCCCAAGTCACACCTGTGCAATAATCCTGCTGTCTAATCAGCATCTTGATATGCCACACCTGTGAGGTGGATGGATTATCTCAGCAAAGGACAAAGGAGAAGTGCTCACTAACACAGATTTAGACAAATTTATGAACAATATTTGAGAGAAATAGGCCTTTAGTGTACATAGACAAAGTTTTAGATCTTTGAGTTAAGCTCATGAAAAATGGGAGCAAAAACAAAAGTGGTGCGTTTATATTTTTGTTCAGTGTATATATAAAGCAGCCAACAAGCAGTAAACCAGATAGAAACATATATAAACCAGCTAACCAGCAGTAAATGAGATAGAAACATATATAAACCAGCTAACCATCAGTAAACCAGATAGAAACATATATAAACCAGCTAACCAGCAGTAAACCAGATAGAAACATATATAAACCAGCTAACCAGCAGTAAACCAGATAGAAACATATAGAAACCATATAGAAATATATATAAACCAGCTAACCAGCAGTAAACCAGATAGAAACATGTAAACCAGTTCAGCAGCAGTGAACCAGACACCTTAGCAGATATCTCACAGCTTAATCATCTACAGTAGCATTATTGGGAGTGGAGTGATGGGTTGTTGGGTGGTTGGTGGGTATGTGGGTATGTGTGTATGTGTGTAGGAGGGGTTGGGGAGTCATGGGAGTCACAGGGCGGAGTTCAGCAGTGAGACAGCTGTAGGAAAAAAAACTGTTCCAGAACCTGGTGGTTTTAGTCCGTAGGCTCCTGTAGGCCTCCCGGAGGGCAGGAGGGCAGCCAGTCAGTGTGCTGGGTGGCAAAAGTCCTTGGTGATGTTTTTAGCCCTTGTGAGACAATGCTTCCTGTAGATGTCCTCAATCAGGGCCGGTTCTAGCCATTTTGGCATCCTAGGCGAGATATGAATTTAGAAACATATGTAAACCGGATAGAAACATATGTAAACCAGATAGAAACATAAGTAAATCAGCTCAGCAGCAGTAAATCAGACACCTTAGCAGCTATCTTACAGCTCAATCATCTACAGTTTTTTTACTGTACGTTTTTTAACATTATAAAAGGTTACATACCTGTATAATTGTATTTCTTTTCTGTCTCCTCTTTCTCTGCTTTGAAACTGTGCAGCTAAGGGCTTGGAAGGCCTTTTCATGGTGATAAATTCTGCAACCTGTACCTGGATGCTTAGTTCAACACCTGTCTGACACTGTCATTCAGTTCCGTTGTGTCTCTCACTCACAAACACATGCAGTGGGCACCGGGTCTGGGAGAGCTCACCTGAGAAATTACTGGGGGGTTGTTTTTGTTTGTTTGTTTTTGTTTTTCTCACATCTTTATTTTCAGGACAGTTAATGAGAAATTATCACGTTATCAGTACTAGTATTTCTTAATTTACTTTTTTTTTGTTTGTTTTATTTGTTTGTTTATTTTTTTTGCCTACACCAGTGGCACCCCCTCCAGCGGTTGGTGCCCAAAGCAATTGCCTATATGGCCTATGCCACAACGCCCTGTTCAGAACGTTTCGGTGATGTTTTATTTTTCGCCTTCCCAAAACAAAAAATACAACTGGAGAGATGTTGAATATGGATTAAACAGTGTGGAAGACCTCACTCACAGCTACTGTGCAACTAACTACGTGTGTTCTAAGGTAACACTAACTAGCACACAGTTGTTAGCTACAACACCAGGAGGTGGGGGTGCCCAACCCTGGTCCTGGAGAGCTACTGTCCTGCATGTTTTAGATGATTCCGTCTTCCAGAACATCTGACGGTCGTTATCAGGCTTCTGCAGAGCTTGATGATATTATCATTTGAATCAGGTGTGTTGGAAGAGGGATAAATCTAAAACATGCAGGATAGTAGCTCTGGAGGACCAGGGTTGGTCACCACTGCCGTAGTAGAATATTGAGTAAAAGTTACTAATGTTTCAACATTGAGTTAGGTAGTTGTGTACCGCTTGAGGCTAAACCCACCATGTGGAAACAATATCCTGGTACGCTATAAACAGGTGGAAAACGTAGCAGTTAGCAATGGGCTAAAACATATCAGATACCGAAAATTACAGGGAGTCATAACTGAAAGTTAGCTTAATATAAAGCTTACCCTGCGACACAAGAACATTGTTGTTCCTATATACATCTGTTCTGTACATGAATTGTCAAGACGTTGAGAAATCCATGTTTACATGCCAGTGGGAATGAACCGCAAGGGAATGAACCATGGGGGGGCGGGACTTAGCGAAGGGTCAATTGTATTGGGACTTAGGTCAAACTAAACATTTAAAGCACATTTCAATGCATTTTCTCAGTTTTAAAGATGTATTTCACAGGTACATTTGTGTTCAAGTTGTGATTCTCTGATCAGTTTTTTTTATTTATTTATTTATTTATTTATTTTTGACGTCATAAAAACAGGTGATTGACAGTGGTAATGACAAATCCCAGTCCACACCTAGACAGTATGCTAGTTCCTGGCTTCATTTTAACACAGTGGGAGGAAATGGCATCACAGTGTCTATGTTCATCCACAGTCAATGAAACAAACACAGGCAGGGTGCATTTGTACCAGTCCTGTTTAATCTAATTCTTGTTCATTTGCTTAGAAAGTCTGGTTTGTTGAAGGTGATATAAATGCCTGATTGAACTGCAATGTAGGTCATTACGCACTCCACAAGACCAGAAATGTTTGCTCCGTTCTCAAGGTGCCAAAAACAGGGAAAAAGATCATTTTGGCCAGGACATTTCATACTTAATGAGAAACCAACTTCCATATTCTGCTTTTCTGTCAGGAGCCTTTCTGTGTTGAGTTTACCTATTCTCTGTGATGTGTGGGTTTTCTCCACAAATACACACACACACATGCACACACACACACACACACACACACACAAGCACACACACACACACACACACAAGCACACACACACACACACACACGCAGAATAAAGTGCAAGAAAAGTTAGGATGGGTATAATGCAAACACCCAATTTCCCTACAGGGATAAAAAAGTGAGTTTAGCTTTAACCTTTTGAACCTCACTCACTTCAAATGTCTGACAAATCACTCAACAGTTCTGGGACACCACACGAGACAAAAGCTGTGCCCAGACGATGTGTCAAGAACAAGGTATGTGAACTCCTAAACCATAGCTGGTTTGATGACAAACCAATGACATAATTTCTTTTTCGGAGCCCTGTGAGCCCAAATCAATTTCTCCATTCTTGTGCAGTACGTAATAACCTTATGTCCACCTTAAAACATAGAACTCGGTCCGCTTTAAGTGAATCATGCAGGAAGCAGACTAGAAAGTAGCTCCATGTTTTGTTTTCATGTGGTAGAAACAGCAGTTTACCTGTATTAGCCAACAGATGAGCCAAGTTTCTCGTTCATTTTTGTTGTCTTCTTCAGTAATTCTTGATCCAACACTGCCAGACACACGGCGAGAAATAGGTTATTCAAAAGGTTTGATTCCTCTGACAAACTGACCAGCTGAATGTTTCAACCCCAGTCGAACTGAGTTCCCAGTTGTAGAAGTCTACTGGACAATTAGGTACAACAATGACCTCACACACAAATACAAGTGGAGATGCTTGTTGGGCTTCACTGGGAATCAAACAAACCTCCTGTGACTGTGGCGAAGTACTCCAAATTTCACACAGAGAGTTACATTTGTTAGAGTCGCATTGCATGGATGAATTGTTTTATTCCTGATACTTTAGGTACATGTTAAGTGATGAATTAGAATTAGTCAAGAAATGAATGAATTTGATGAATGAATGAATTAGACAAGAAAGTATCATGTATTCAGTGCAAAATCAATACTTAATTCAAAAGTTAGACACTGAAACAATGTCACAACATCAATATTGATTTGTTTACCTACAAATCAATTCAAGATTTTAAAACTCACCTTTATTCACCCATGTACAAAGTAAGACGTGGAATCAACATCATAATACCAGCACTTATTTGTTTTACAAATTGAACCTAAGATTAAAGGTTACTTCAGCCTTGAAATACAGTATGACTCACTCATGAATATCTCCTGGGATTGATTCTGTTTTTAATTGTAAGATAAGATTTTTGAAGTGGCTTTATTACAAAAATACCATAAAATGCTGATAAAATTGTGAGAATGATAATAATCAGAATTGTTATTTCAGTGTACAAATTCTAACATTGATTCATACAAATTAACTAATAGTTTAGTGTTATCTTTTTAAACTGTTTATTATAAAACTTGAATGTTTAATATTTGGTACAACAACTGACATTTCAGTTGACGTTAAGTTCAATTGTGATTTATTCTGAATGTGCAGAAGCACTGAAACATTTACAGAAGTTCTGAACACTTAAACATGTTTAGCTACTGAAATTCAGGAGTGTATAAGTTAACTGTGACAAATTCAACTGTCATTGATGTCAGCAGGTGCCACATACACATTAGTTGTAAGAATATATTTCCCAAACTAGGCACAACAGAGACACAACACAGACTACAGACAAGTTAATTATGTCTGTGTGTGTGTGTAGGCTCAGCAGGGATTATAGTAAATGAAAAATAATTTCCAGGAGAATAAATATGTGAAACCATCACAGAATGTGTGAATGCCTTACTGCATTATGTTTTATTCCATCATATTTGGTTACCTGGGGCCTCACGTACAAAGACTTGCGTGGATTTCATACTGAAACCTGGCGTACGCCAAATCCAGAAAACTCCGTACGCCCAAAAAAATCCAGATGAACAAAACTGAACGTACGCCCGAATCCAAGCACATATCCTTTGTACGTCCCAATCAGTGTGGAATTGACCACATATGATGGAGAACCAGACTCCTCCCTCTCCACGCCCCTATTTAAAGGTGCAAATTAGTATAAACAGGGCCTGCAGGTGGGATTCCCCTCTCTGCATGATCAGATGATGACGTCAAGGTGGACGCGAAGCGGAAGCCAAAATGAGAGAAAACGAGGAGAGAAGAGGATGAACTCAGCCTGTTTGAGCAGACGCCATTGTTAGTGACACTGCTCCCACAGGGGTGACTTGGATCACCCCCAAGGTAAATATATATTTTGTATTTGTGTAACTCACATTTGTTCATTCTACGGGTCATACAATAGTCTGATCACAACTAAACAAGATAAAGGTTCATACATAATCATGTCAGGATATCAAAGAGGAAATCAAAGACTCATGTGGAATTACTCAATGTATTCTTTCCCTGAAGACAATGAGGCAGAAGAAGACAGTGAGACACAGTCCCAGCCTGTCACAGACCGTGGGATTCCTCCGGTTCGCCGCTGCAGCTGCTGATGCCTGTCCGACTGGCTGTGTCCTCACCCATGCTCACCTGAGTCACAAGAGGACATCGTGAGGACAATCAGCAGCATCAGTGAGCACCTGGACCGACTTATAAATGTTCTCACAGACATTAACATCACATTAAATGCATTTATCAACAACTGAATTCTGTGTCCTTGTCTCTTTATATGGTTGAAATCACAACCTGTTCAGATGGCAGGATTGGCTTTGATGGGTCCAGGGTCTGGTTGGTCTGGTGGGGGAATGTGCCGCTTTGACAGTGGGATGACGTGTGTTCATTGTTCATCTGTGTATCTCTGATGTGCACATCACTCGGAGGAATGACCTTTTTCACATTAGTAACAGTTTCCTAGTATCACCTATAAGTGTCACCAATGGTTCAAAAGCACTAGAAATGTGCGTACGCCAGCTGTGAAGTTGGCATGGAGGACCACACATTTCCATGGTCATTTCACTCTTTGTACATCTGAATGTGAGCGTGGAAAAGGGCATACACAATGTTTTTGGGTGTACACAACCTTTTTACATGAGGCCCCTGGTGCTTAAATTTTGTGTTTTCCTTTACTCAAAGCCATTTCTACTCTAAACTGATGCAGAAAAGTTGTAAATGTTGAAGTAAAAGCCATGACCCTGTCCACCATGTTTGATTCCAAACAGAATGATAAACACAAATTTTAGCTGCTCTAAACTGAGATACTAACCAAGAAAGATTTGTTGTGGGAATGGCTTTGGTCACATTGCAATCTGTACATGTACTAATAGAAGGCATGCATTAGACCATTTGGTGTTTCACATAAATGAAAACAGTGAATCCATTGATCCTCATCATAATTATGCAAACAGCCATCACACATCCATTTAATGACTAAAACTAAAAAACAGGAAAAGTGTCACATGTCAGCTGCCTGTGCACTATTGACTGTATGTTAAAGAAATTATGTCTAAAATATCCCTGGGTCCTGTTGTTACCACCCAGCAGCTACAGAATTGGTAACTGACCAGAAAAAATTAATCAAACTAAAAGCTGAATAAGCTTTTTTTGGTTGTTACAGTTATAACAGTATTATATAGTTATATGTAACTTAAATTCCCTTATTTTGAAAATCTGAATTGTTGATGTAATGTGCAGTTTAAATGTTTTTTGTGGCCTAATCCAAGTCTGATAGTTTTGACAAATATGATTGTAAGTAAACTTTAAAGAGTTATTAGCAATATTCATAGAAATTTCCATTCCTTCTTTTTTGTGGAGCCTAGTGGAATTGATATTTGGTTTGTGGACCTTTTAAGATATACAGCAGAAGAGGTTTTGGATTAAATTTTGTGAACATTTTGAAATAACCACCAACAATGTGTTTAACATGCTTATTTTTGTATGAAGGAAAGTGGATTGCTAAGCCCCTTTTTGCCTTTTCCATGGTTTGAACTCAGTGGATAAATGTAAAAAACAATGTTCATGTTGGGACTTCAACACAGCTGGAGAACACAGCATGAGATGGTGAATGACGTTTACAGAAAAACAGTTAGTCAGTGCGGATGCTCACAACTATACATCCAACTATCACAATTACAGTTACAGTTGTTGTTGCAGCCTATAACATGAAGTCGTGAGATATCTATGTTTGCACATCTGGGCAATTTAACTAAAAAAGGAAGTCTGTACATAGAGACTAAGAAGCTATGCAGATTATGAATTTAATTATGTAACAGATTTGTGAGCTACCAGTTTTTAGTTTAGTAAGCATTGTGTTGTGGCGGATGACAAAGAGAGAAAAGATGTCCCACAGGGAAACTACATGGTCTTTAAGGTTTTTAATCAGTTATGTGTATACATTTATGGACTTGATTCCACCAAAGATGGATGCAACTTTCTGGTTGTAAGTAGGTGTGTGAATAAATAAATAGATAGATAAATAAATGAATGAATTAATTAAGGAATAAATAAATACATTTTTTGATATGGCAATGTAGTATATTGTAAAACATTTTTAAAAATTGCCTTTAATTTCAGTAGTGATTAATGTTTCAGATGCAATACGTTATCCAACTTTAACTGTGAAACAGTGAAAAGCTTTTAATTTCTTTCTTTTTTTTTTTTAAATAAATGCTTTTATTGATTTCAAAGGAAATACAATGTGTAATAAACAATAAAGCACCCCCCCCCCCCCTTTTCCAGGAACAAAAATACAATAATACTTTGTTTAACACACTAATACACCCTCCCCACCCCCCGGTCCTACTTCCTAAATAAATAAATAAATGTATGTGTGTATATCTATCTATCTATCTATCTATCTATCTATCTATCTATCTATCTATCTATCTATCTATCTATACACACACACACACACATATATATATATATATATATATATATATATATATATATATATATATATATATATATATATATACTAAACTGCCCTTCAGGAACAAGACCATTCTAAAAGTACAATACTGTGAATGCACTGTGAAGGCTGAAGCAGCTAGTGCTGGACTGCTTATGTAGAATAATGAAGATGTTGAATGACTTAAGTTATTTCTGAAAATGCTTGAATACTGTGTGGAAAAACTAGTGCAATTGTATATTATTGGGACACATTTTAGAGCACCGGTCTTTGAGTTACACTTCGGAGCTCCAGAGTAAAAGAGGAGTAGAAGCAGGAGTCGAACGTCCAAAGTTAGGTTTAATTTTCATTTTCACACCAGTTACTAAACTACACTACAAATGGACTTTATGAAGTTTGCTTGTTGTCTTGTTTCAAACGTCACTTTGCACCCTGCAAGTTGTCTTAAAAAAAGAAATGCAGGGTTGTAAAAAGGATCCACTCTTCAGCCATTAGCTTCAAAACAAATGCACGTCTTGGCCAGAGTTATACCCTTACGACAGTAGGTGCTAGTGGTCATGGGAAGCAGAGTCTTTGTCCCTTTAAAAACATCACTGATTCCAGCCGAAGGTGTTGTTGCAATCCACTTTAAACAAATTCTCTGCACAGGATCTTTAAGGCACAGTTTCCTGACACCACTGACCCTGTCCTTCAGTCTTCATTAGACTGGACGAACTATGACCCCATTTACACAGGACAAACCTAGCTGACACTGCACTAACCTGTCTATATATTGAGTATGTTTGTTGCTGAATTGTCTACCTCTGATTCTGAACCTTCGAATATTGAGGCTTTACATCACAAATAAACTATGACAATATTTGTGATTGTTCCACTAAAACAATGGGATAAAAAAAAACAAAAAACAAAACTGTTCATTTAATTGTGTCGCCTACTTGTTTTAATGCTTTTTTCCACCAGAGACAAATCACTTTCAGATCACAGCGTAAATTTCTTTAATGCAAATTCTCCAGCATTTCCTTGCATTTCTGTACCATTCATACACAAGGTTCAGTATATAGGCCAATCCTGTTGTGCTGCTACGGTGCAGAAACAGATAAAAGGATTATAGGCCATGTTTTAGTTCAAAGATGCTGCTTATAGTCCCTGACATACCCAGAACACTTGTCAAGCATTTCCACACTGCCCCATATCTGGTTAGTAATATAATAAATGAAGAAAATATGAAGAGGAAAATTTCAGTATTTAAGGGTATGTAGTGTGTATCAATCAAGTGATGCACTCTTTGTTTCCCATGTCTTAAGTCATCATAGTCTTTTCTCAGTAACATAGGCACATACAAATAACCAAGGTAAAAACATTAACCAATAAGATTTTGAATTTGAAACTCTAGCCCCTGTGGTAGACAAGTTTCCACCCAGATGTACAGTGGTAAAAAAAAAAAAAAATTGTAGCGTGTTAAATGATGGACTTGCTAAACTCCTGTGCGCCATTTATTACTTAGCTTTCACCAAGTATAAGTTAGGCATAAAGACCGCTCGGTTACATTGGTGGCAGCGGTGGTTCTGTTCTGCTGACCGCTGTTTATAGTTATTACCGTGGTTAGTGTAGCTTCTCAGTATATTGGCAGTCGGAGCTACGGCGGGCGACACCAGTGAGTTCAGCGGGGAGCTGGTGAGAATACTCCCCACCCGTCTTTGCAAGTCTGCTTTTCTACCATGGGACAGCCTTTCCGATGTGGTTAAGTCAAATTATGCAGCTGTGAAAGAGAAGATGGGATCGGCTTTTGGACAGAGACACTTAATGGACCATTTTAGAGCTAACATATCGGTTCGTTCACAAGTTCCGGGGGAGAGCCTGGAGGTGTACGCAGCTGATGTGAGCTGGCTGGTAGCTGGTACTCGTGTTTTGCCTCCGAGTTGCATGCGCATCACTGTTGTTAGTAAACATTGAAACTCATCTATTGCATTAAGAATCAGATCAGTCATAGGTTATTGAACTCTGCAAAGTTTTGTGCCATTGTCCATACCCACATGTTCCCCTCTGCATGTGCACTGTTCTGTCAAGGTCAAAACTGGTTGTTCCAGCAGACAATGCCCCTTGGACCACATCAAGGTCTTGACATGTTGAAACTGTCAAAAATGTTTGTTTTTTTTCTTGTTAACAATAAACAAACAAAAAACAAAACATGACACAAAACAAGTTGTGTGTGTCTAAAGCAGTCACACTTTTTGAAACACAAAAAAGACTTTTTCATAATATTTCATTATAATAAGATGGTTTAAGATTTTGTAAAATTCTAAGGGTGAAAACTTTTTTTCACTACTGTATAATAAATACTGGCCAAATTTTCACAACATTTGTAGAATAAAATGTGAGTTTGGGCATCTTTCCAATTATCACTACAATGTCAACAATAGCATCATTGACTGTTAGAGCTTTCATGTAATAACATACTACACGAAAAGTTGACAGAGCAGTTTCACACAAAATGTTTTCCAAAAAGCTGGAACTGACTTTAGCTGCACCCTCTGATGTGCCAGTGGACATCTGAGACCTCTTGCTGGTATAGTGTTGTATCAGAGTTTACCACAGTCTGTAAGTCCAATAAAAGATTTATTTATGTGTGTCCTCAATCTTTTCCCTTCAAGTCTGGCATTTCCATTTTTGTATTCACGTATTTATTCAAGATATTTTTCAGTGTTTACACTTATGTACAACATTCATTAATAGGCATAAAGCAACTGGACAATAATTATGCTTGGTAAAAACCTAGTCTGTGGACATATATAGATGATGACTGAAGTTTTGTGTTCATGCATTCATTTGTAATTAAAAAAGATGCACACTTTCCACATGTAGGCTCAGCATTATATGACATGAACGTAGCAGTATGCTATATCTGTGACCTCTTTCCTAATGGGTTTGCTGGAGTGTGAGTGTCTGGGCATGATGCTTTGTGGATATTAATGCTGACATGGCAGACACAGTAGATTTCCACTCCAGGCTGATGGCGAGTTGTTTGTTGCCTACCTCTGTTCCATTTTTAGCCTGCGGCAGGCGCTGCTGGCTGGCCTCATTGCCACCTTGCCTGTTGGTTGCCACGTGTGGACGGCAGGCGCTGCTGGCTAGCCTCGTTGCCACCTTCCCTATGGGTTGCCACGTGGCTGGGGGCCTCTGTGTCTCCAGGGCTGCTCCTGCTGCATGGCAGGGCTCCCAGGGGACTGGGTTGTTGGCCAGGCAGGGGGGTGAAGGCTTTGGCGCTCACTGACGCACACTAGTAGTCTGAAGGAGCACTGCTGAGGGGAAGTCCTGTGCGTTTGAAGTAGGGACCTCAGAAGGCCTGTTTACTCAGAATGGACGGGGGGGGCTGGCATGCTTCACAAGAATACCTGTGTCATGACGGGAGCAGCGGAGGAGAGGAATGTGCTCCACAATCCCAACACTGTAGGAGCTGGGCCACAGCTGAGGTGGCAGCCATTTCTTCCTATTTATTTTAGCTCCCTCTCCACTCAATCACTGGCTCTGTCTGCGGCCTTAAGCATCTCTGGAAAAATGAAAAATGGCCTGTGCTTTTATTTATGGCCTGAGATTTCCAGGTATTTGCTAACACAATGTTTTCACCAAATATAGATTAAATATAAAATATGTTAATTTTCTTTTTCTTTTTTTTTTTTTACTGTAACTGTTCATCAGGTCAGTTTCACAGAACACGAGTGACTGGACTTTGAGGAATTACATCTTAATCTAGGGACAGGCATTTATACTTGAATTCACCTCATATGTAGTTTGTCCTGTGTGTTAACTTAAAAGTCCTTCACTTGAGTAAGGTGATACACTCAGAGTATTAACTGTGGAACGTCCAGGCTTTTCATGGATTCAGAGGCCTGAGACGTCCAAGTATTTGCTACCACCATGTCTCCTCTGAGTACACCAGTGATCCATTTGAGAGTTAAAATAACTAGAGGATGTCCCCTGTCAAGTGAAGTCTAATACATGCATTTTATCCCAGCACATCTTCTGTTCCTTAATTTAAATGATGTGAATTTTTATTGAGAGTTAAGGTTAATATTTCCAAGTCCTTGCTTGCACAGTAACTTCACTGAATAAAGATTAACTAGAGAAGTCAGAATACAAACCTTGTAATGTCCATCATTTTTGTGAATTTATAGGCTTGAGATTTTCAAGTATTTGTAATGTCATTGGGTTCAGAATATCTACCAGCTGACTATTAATCCATGTGAGGGTTATGGTTACATTTCATTACAGTCATGTTTGAACCAGTTTAGTGTAGATTATGTTGTAGCCACATGCTAAAGACATTCCCTCTCAAATGAAGTGTAATACATACATTTTGTCCTTGTACCACACCTACATGTACCACAGTGTCTTAATTACCTCCGCCAAGGAGGTTATGTTTTTGCCAGGGTTTGTTTGTTTGTCTGTTTGTTTGTTTGTTTGTTTGTTTGTTTGTCTGTCCGTTAGTGTGCAACATAACTCAAAAAGTTATGGACAGATTTTGATGAAATTTTCAGGGTTCGTTGGAAATGGGATAAGGAAGAAATGATTAACTTTTGGGGGTGATCGGGGGTGGGGGGGCCCATGGGGGGGCCCACTGATCAGCCTTGGTGGAGGTCTGCGCTCTCCGAGTGCTTCTAGTTAATAGAAATTAAATATAAACACAAAGGACACACAAAGGACAGGAAGCAAAGGACACAAAGGACAGGAAGCGGACCTACTTCCGCTTCCCATACATTTGCTGAAAATTTCATAGCATTGATGCCTGGCTTATGACTACAAATCTAAACTTTTTGGACAACTGATTTTAGATCAGGGACATTGGATTAGATACTTTAAACATTGGTTTGATGCAGGCCTTGTAAAAAAATCTCGTATAAGAAGTGAGAGAACGGGAACAGTGCTAGTTGCCAACTAGTTTACTATCAGCTACTCGTACCACAGTGTCTGACCAGCAGGCTAACACCTGACTGTGCTACAGCTGTGGTCGTATACATGGCTCTGAAGAAGACACCGGTGGTGGAGGAGGTCGAGGACAGTAAGAAGTCGCTCGACTTCCTATCAGAGGAAATCTCAGCTGTCAGGATACAGCAGAATGGCATCCTGGAGTTGGTGGAGGAGGTCAAAGCTCTTTGCATCCAGAATGCTGAGAAGGACAGCCTTCCTGGAGAGTCGTGTTAACGACCTAGAGCAATACACCAGGATGAATGATGTTGTCATCACGGGGCTTCATGTTAAACCCCAGACATATGCTTGGACCGTGACTGCTGGCAACAGGGCAAAACCCAGAGAACTGCAGTGGTGGCAGTTGCCCCCATACCCCCCCTTGCCCACCCAGATTGGGCAAATCTTTGGGAAAATTCAGGCAACGAAGAAATATGAAAAATCCGTCAATGAAAGCGTACATAACATATTTTGATACACTTGCAATACAAGTTAGTGTACCTAAGTCTACAGATGTTGTCAGGGATTATATACATGTGCATGTAGTGGAAGCCATTGTATACATATGTTTTGTTTGATTAGTTGGTTAGGCTATTAGTTTTATTTTGTTTTCAACATTTATTAACTTGCATGCATTGGCATTGCTGTTTGTTTGCTGCATGTTTTTCTGATGTGTTTAGAGAAATATGTGAAAGTAGATTGTACCTATGAAATAATCATAACAGAAAGTCTGAGTTGTTCATGCTGTAGTTTTTAACAAATACCTTGAATACATTAAGTATTGCCTGATTTTACCAAAAATTGCCCTCTATATAAAGTGTAACAGATAGGATATTTATTTATTTATTTATTTATTTCTTTATTGCAGCCGCTAAAGCACAAAGCGTTAATTTTGTGCTTTGCGCAAAAATGTTTTTTGCCCCCCCCCCCCCCCCAAACCTTTTTTTTTTTTTTTTTTTTGTCCTCCAGTTGCCCCCCCACTTTTAAAATCCTGGTGCCGCCACTGGAGAACTGGATGTCATCTCCACCGAGCAACAGGTGGCTACCTTTCTCCAGTCTAAAGGGATAGAACTGGACTGTGATACCATCTAAGCTAGTCACCCTCTGCCCAGGAGAAACACCAGTGATAAACCAGTAATCATTATCAGATTTATTAGCAGAAAACACAAAACTGTGCTGTTGAAACAAGGGAGGAAACTCAAAGGATCAAATGTATTTATCAATGAGCACCTGACAAAGCACAACGCAGACATCACTAAAAAGCCACAGTATCTGAAGAAACTAAAAAAAATCCAACACACCTGGACTACAAACTGTAAAACATTCATCAAGCTTAACAGAACACAAGAGGAAGCCAAAGTGCTAATGGTAAGAAGTATGGAGGAGCTGGACAAATTCCAATGTCTGAAGTGAACAGGGATGTAAGGTAACAACCAACCTGCCTACCTGAGCAGCAAAGGAGAGAGAGAGAGTCTGGCGCTTTGCCGCCAGTATAAATAGGCGTGGCGCGTCAGGCCCAGACGTGCCAAGCATGTACGTTGGTCCGCCCCTAACTCCACCTGCAGACAAACATTAGGGACAGACAAGCAGCCCACATGACCACAAGGGAGGGGTCATGACAAGATATGATGTGAAATTATGTCAGCATTATATATCTGATTATTGTAATGTTTTTTCCTCAGCCCTACTGTCACCACTCATTCAAGAAGTATGTCTCACATAAATAATTAGTGAATATAAATTATTGAAATAAAATGTTGCATAACTACAAGGTGCAGGATTGTTTTTATTTGATAAATATTTTTGCTTTAATTGATATGTTTAATATCACTTGAATTGTATTGATCCCTCATGGAAATTCATTTTATTTTATTGAAAAGTCATTGGTTGAATAATTGAGTCATTATTAAAGTAACCTGTTTTGATGGCATAACATTTACAGAAACAGCTGGAACAGGAAATGTCAAATGCATGTGAATGTACCTAAACAACTTTCTAATGACGGGGTGGCCATGGTTCAGATGATAGAACAGGTAGATGGTAGAGCGGGTCATCCAATAACCAAAGGGTTGGTGGTTCGAATCCCGCTCTGTGTGCTGTTGTGTCCTTGGGCAAGACACTTTACCCTCCTTGCCTCCAGTGCTGCTACTCACACTGGTGTATGAATGCATATGAATGTTCAGTGGTGGTCGGAGGGGCCGTAGCCACGGATTGGCAGCCGTGCTTCCGTCAGTCTGCCCCAGTGCAGCTGTGGCTACAAATGTAGTTTAGTACCACCAGAGGGGGAATGTGAGAGCAAATGAATCATGGATCCTTTGTACGTGCTTTCAGTATGCGTTCATAGAAAAGCACTATATAAATCTAATCCATTATTATTATTATTATTATTATTATTATTATTATTATTAATGTTGCAGAGTTTAATAATGATAAAAAAAAAATTTTAAAAAAAACCACTGTGAGTAAAATTAGTTGGAAACCTTTTTCCTGAGTGGTCATTTTAGAAAGAGTGGCTTGACTAAGAACTGTTGAAAGCCTTTGAACACAGTAAGGTCAGACTCATCACTCAGAGATTATATCAAATGAGATTAAACTGAAAAAGTATACAAGCTGTTTCATTGTGGTTGAGACCAAACAAAACATTCTGTAGGTGTAAACACAGCCTGTGAAGCGAAACAGTGCACCTCAAAAAACCAGGATGAATCGCATCGTCAGGCCAAAGTTTTCCCCTGTTGGTCTTTACAGATGTATACCACTGCTGGCACATTTCATGGGTGTCTGAGCTGCTGCCTTCAGTCATTATGGTGAAGGGCTTAATCCTCTGCACTTTCCACCGCAAGGCAGCATAGCCTAGTGTAAGGCATATTTGTGGCATTGGGCTCAGGCCTGAGAGGAGCTAGCAGTAATCTCTAAGGGATTGCCACAGGAATCAGGTGAAAGATTTCGCATGAGCCCTGCTCTCCCTGATAGGTCTGACAAAGACAGCCTCAACATCCACTCAGAGTAGAAAGATGAACAGTATAAAGGGACATTAGGATGAAGCACTAGAGGGCCAATTAACTACAAAGGGATGTGTGGTGTTAGAATCCAAAGACACCAAATACAGAGGTATCTTCATTCATTCATTCATTATCTGAACCTGCTTTATCCTCACTAGAGTCACAGGGGTCGCTTGGAGCCTATCCCAGCTACAAAGGGGCGAAGGCGGGGTACACCCTGGACAAGTCGCCAATTCATCGCAGGGCTGAACATATAGAGACAAACAATCACTCTCACATTCACACCTATGGTCAATTTAGATTAACTAATTAACTTATTAGTGCATGTCTTTGGATGGTGGGAGGAAGCCAGAGTACCCGGAGAGAACCCACACAAGCACGGGGAGAACATGCAAACTCCACACAGAAAGGTCCCACCCACAGTCGACTGGTGTTGGAATCGAACCCAGGATCTTCTTGCTGTGAGGCACGAGTGCTAACCACTGCACCACCATGTCGCCGTATCTTGATTTACGAGTTTAATTTGTTGCATGGCCGAGCTCGTAACTCAATTTGCTCATACGTCAAATCCATTTTCCTCATTGAAATGAACTGAAATGCCATTAATCTGTTCCAGCCCCCACAAAACCGCCCCAATTTCACACCTAACTTATAGATAACTTATACCAACAAAAGCTCAGTGTGTTGTCCATGTCATAGCCAATAAAAAGAAAAATGTTGGAGAACAGCTAGTAGTTATTCTGGTTCCTGCTCCTCTATGTCTCTGCTCACCACGGCATCTTTAGGAGTACTGACAGGTTCCTCCTGTCAACCCCATTTTTATATAGCCAACCAGGCGGCTCCAGAGCAGTATATGGCTCTTTCATCCCTCTGCTGTGGCTCCCTGTGGCTTTTGAAGAGTAATAATGAGTATTAATTAATTTTAATTTAATTTATTTTAGTTAGTTTGTTTTTTAAATATATTTCTAAATTTGAAGATTACAGTGATATTAGTGATATTATTGCTGCACAGCAAAGTCAGATGCTGTCTAGAGGGGAGGTGCTGAAATGCTGCATGTCTGGAAGAGGTGAAAAAAGTGCAGACCCATGGTTAGGAAAAAGAAATTTGGAAAATAATAAACTGAACAAAAAGTGCACAAAAAGATCAAGTTATGAGTGCAACAGAACAGAGCTGCTTCCATGGCGAAGTAACCACATGAAGTGAATGAGTGAGACGCGGGATGCTGGGCAAATGTTGTGCCAACTAGCGGCTGTGTATCTGAAGTTCACTCATAACTCGGAATTTGACTCAGAACTCAGCAAAAAATCAACTGAGCACTGGCGTGTACCTCAAAAAATTCAAGTCAAGATATCACTGTACTGTCATATCATTGCTCACATAGCTGGAGGCATTATGTGTGTCTGATAAGTGTTTCTTAATTTTCTTGCAAATATAATGGGAATAATATTTTCAAATTGGTGCAAAAGTGAAAAACAGCTGCTGTCATCTGGAAATATGTTAAATATGCATTACGGTGCGACATTTCCTTGCTCTAAATCCTTATCCACTCACACCTTTGTACTGCATCAGCATTTCCAAAAGTAGTTTTAATTTAAATTTGTCTTTCTTCTCATCCTAGTTATCACTGCTTACAGATTCTATAGCTTACACTCTACTTCATCCTCTAAATCAAATTGTATGTATTGATTTCAGTGGCCTCATATTTTATTTGTAGCTTCTTTGCAGTATTGCATAATAAGCAATTTGACTGAATAGTGTATTGTATATACAACTACGAGACAGCAATCGTGGTGCATACTGAATGAAGAACAATGGAGGCTTTTAATAATAATAATAATAATAATAATAGTAATAATAATAATAGTAATAATAATAATAGCTATACAATTACAGAAAGTTATTTATGAATTTACAAAATATAGGCTTCAGACAACCTCATTGATTTCTTTAGTTGTGTTAATACCACTAGTATTCCTCCTCGGTTTTTAGCTTACTGGCCGACAGGCCGTAAACTATTGTCGTCATGCGGCGTCTGTCGTCGTCGTCTGTCATCGTCTGTCATCGTCTGTCATCTGTCGTCCGTTACAAAAATTTCAATCGTCTTCTTCTCCGGAACTACAGTTCCGATTGACTTCAAACTTGGTATACACCTTCTTTATGATGATGTCAACAAAAGTTAGTGAAATTTTTTGGATCCGGATCTGATTCTGGATTTGGTGTGACTTTGAAAAATTTCCCCATTATAAGAGATAGGAAGTGGATCGATGCAATAACTCAGTAAATATAAATTATATCAAGTTGAAATTTCTACAGTCCAGCCCTGATGGGGAGATGACCAAAACATAATGGCCACATGCTGATCAGGATCTTCTTCTGGATCCGGGAACTTATGGAAAATTTAACATGGGCTCTTATGGGGAAAAAATTTCAATCGTCTTTTTCTCCCAAATTCCAGTTCTGATTGACTTCAAACTTGGTATACAGCTTCATTATGATGATGTCAACACAAGGTATTGCAGTTATTTCAATCCAGATCTGATTCTGGATTTGGTGTGACTTTGAAAAATTTTCCCATCATAACAGATAGGAAGTGGATTGATACAATAAATCAGTAAGTATCAATGATATCAAGTTGGAATTTGAATTTTTTACAGATCTGATTGGAATATGACCAAAACATGGGCTATTTCTGTAATATAATAAATACACATAACTGGGTGATAATAAATGGCATCTGGATACATTTCCCAAAGCTTTTAATTTGGCCGGTAAGCTACAGGGCCGTTGGTCCTATTTTTATTTATTAGCGTGAGTGGTGTTTGGCATTAGCTGGTTCATTTTAGCACAGCTTTGACTGATAAGTTCCTTTCACTGCAGTGGTACAAACTTCTTACTTCCTGGTTGGCTTTCAGTATGGCAACTTAACATGTCCTCTGGGTTTTTATGCAGTCCAATTCTTCAGTGATAGAAATGAACTTACAGTATGGAAAAAAAAGATTTACTCCGATGGGTGATTTGAACCTGTGCTGAAAGTCGCTGGTATTTTATTTCCAGCTTTAATTGAGTATATGTGTATAAACTCTCATGACAGAAAAATTTGTTTCAAATGATGTAATATGTATCTTACATATAATGTAATGTATAATGTGTCCCAATTTTACTGCATATGACAATAAATTCTATTCTATTCTATTCTATTCTATTCTATTCTATTCTATTCTATTCTATTCTATATACGTAAGACAACTGCTCTGCCGAATATGTGCAAAAAGTATTTACTGCTACTTTTTAACTTTTAATGCATTTGGAACTTTCAGGGATTTTGGTGATGGACACTTGTGTTATAACTGTGTATTAATATCTTCTCTCTGCTGATGTCTTTACAGAAGCGGAACTAGAAGTACCCAGGACTCTGGACTCTGTGGTCAAGCAGGTCAATGAGACCATCCAGCACCGCCGCCGCCGTGATGCTGGGGAGGACGACTACAATATCGAAATCCTGCTGGGAGTAGATGACTCAGTTGTTCGTTTTCATGGCAAGGAGCATGTGCAAAACTACCTTCTCACTCTGATGAATATTGTAAGTGGTAACAAGTGTTTTGTTGGTAATGGAGTTGATGTAAATGCTACAATGTGCCTTTTACTCTATTAGTGTACTGTACTGTGGAGTTTGACTTTAGAAATCTTTCTCATTAACAACACTCTGATGAAACACGTCTGTCACTCCCCACATAGCAGCTTGACTAACCCAACTGACAGAAAAAAGTCCCAACATATTTTGTCTCAGGAGGATTGGCAACATTTTTTGAGTTTCCTTAAAGGGCAGGAGATGGCTGAGATTGCTGGTGGCCATAGCTGATCAGTGGTGGCTGCTCGTCTTTCAGAGAGGGGAAGCTCATTGTCGGCTTACATCAAAAAAATTGTCAAGTTATTTAAACATAAATTTGGCCCTCCGTTGCTTGTGATTTGTGTATTTGTGTATTTATAGTGCAAGAAGTGAACAAGTAATTTCATAGTGGTTTCGCTCATGATTTCACAAGCAGAATGCGCGATGGTATTAAACTGAACTCTGTCAAGTGAAAGAGTGTATCTCAAAATAGCTGTCAATCAAACTGGATTCAGCCTTTTGACTGATCCTCCAATAAGCATGTGGAAGCCTGGCGTCCAGCCTGGCCGAGGTCCACCCACAGCTCCATTCACCCCCAGAGACGCTGAGCGTCCGGGAGCGGGACAACATCGTGGCATTTATCCAATTACCGTCCAGTTTTGAGGCAATGAAAAAAACTGTTCCATGAAGTCCCACTGAAGTGCATGGACGCTGAGCTTCTATGGGCAAATGCATTGACCATAGATCGGATGAGAAAACAGCACAACGGGAATGTATGAGAAGTTAACATTGTGTCCGTTGATTTGTGATGAAGCTGATTCTGACCGAACTCGTCTTTGAGATGAACGTGTTCTAACACATTTGTAGTCAATGAAATGTCAACACAACCGTACATATTTGACCATTTAATTTTCATAATTTTAGGGGAAGCTGAGCTTCCCTTGCAGTCTTTGAGAAATCGCCTCTGTAGCTGATTATATCTAACTATAAAACATACCCCTGCTGGCTTTTGCGATTTGTTCACCAGAACTAAAACGATAGGGGCCCTCACAGCTTCTAATCTGCTATTTCACACACGTTGTTTGTAAGAGATGGTGTTGATTCGTCAGTGGTAAAAACTACCTGTCTCCTGTTGGTCTTCTGTTGATGTTCAGACTTTTGACTGATGATCCAGAAAAAGAAACACTCACATTTGGCTGCAAGTCGATTATTTCTGTTAAGAACATGAGTCGTTGTCCACACCAGGATCCCAACAGTGTCCTCTGCAAAACGTAGCAATGTCATTAAACTCCATAGGTATTATCCTGCCTTCTGTGTACTTGTGTTTTGTGTGACTTTGTAGTTGTACCTCTGCAGGGATGTCGAATCAACATGTTCTTCAGGGGAGTCAGGCAATCGATTCAGAACCTCATTTGCCTCAAGAGTCTTACAAGAATTGTACTGTTTACTCATCAAGTTGTCACAGATGCCACAAAAAGTGGTGGAAAATACTGGCCATGTGTGGCACCATTTGCTGCTTGTGACATTACTTGTAATGAGACATTTTCATACAGATGGAGAGATAAGCCAAATAGTTTGACCCATTGTTTTTGAATTTTTTCTGTGGAGGAGTCTTTCTGAATGCTGCTCCTCAGTCTGCTGATGATCACATGATCAAATGTCTCTAAGGATTAAAGCCACACACACGTTATTTTGGGCTGCACAATGTCTTGTTTCAGCATCATCACTGGGATTGTCATGTCACATGACACTCACCACAAATTGAAGTGTGACTTTCTCCATGATTTTGAAAGGAGCTACAAAGTCAGAATCAGGCTGATAGGGAAGCAGGGAATGGGCAGGTTGTGGATGTGAGACAGGAGCCGTACAGGGTCGTCAACAGGACAGAGAATCACAAAACAACTATGCAGAACAGCATGAAGGGTAACAACAGTTCTGTGACTGTCTCCATCAGCAGGGTCACTGATGTGAGCAGTGGCGGCTCGTCAGTGTGAGACAGGTAGGGCACCACCCTACCTGTCTCACATGAAGAAGACGACAATAGGAATCACCAAAAATAGTTTTACAAAAACTTTAAAGAAACGAGCAATACATGATACAGCCCATGAGTACCATGTATAATCTGCATTCAAGTGTAGGTTTTCAGTGGGCAGTCAAGTGACGAGTTTCCTGTTTAGTGTGCAAAATCTGCACCTGAGGCTCTCCGTTTACCATAATATGCTCTCGTTTTAAATGGTTCATGCGCAGTAGACCCCCTCCAATACATGATATAGGAGAGCCTCAGGGTGCAAAAGCACCACCCACAGGAGTGAATGTCACATCCTGAAAAGAATCAATACCTTCCTCAGAAATGCAGTCAGTTAATAGGTCTGTAGCAGTGGCGGCTGCTTGTCTTTCAGAGAGGGGAAGCTCATTGTTGGCTTACATAAAAAAAATGGTCAAGTTATTTAAAAATAAATTCAGCCCTCCGTTCCTTTTTAAGAAAATGGTCAGTGACCTTATCGTACCAAGTAAACAAGAAAATGCTGAAATTATGTTAAACTGAAACAAGGAAGTACAATGAGTGTGTTTTATTTACAGTGTAAGAAATGAACAAGTAATTTCATAGTGGTTTCTCTCTCAGTTTCACAAGCAGAATGCGCAACGGTATTAAACTGAACTCAGTCAAGTGAAGGAGTACATCTCAAAATAGCTGTCAATGAAACGGGATTCAGCCTTTCGACTGATCCTCCAATCAGCACGTGGAAGCCTGGCGTCTAGCCCAGCCAAGCTCCACCCACAGCTCCATTCACCCCAGAGATGCCGGGCATCCAGGGGCGGGACAACATCGTGGCATTTATCTAATTACCGTCCAGTTTTGAGGCAATGAAAAAAACTATTCCATGAAGTCCCATTGAAGTCCATGGACGCCGAGCGTCTACGGGCAAATGCATTGACCATAGATTCTATAAGAAAACAGCACAACGAGAAGTTATGAGTTATGAGAAGTTAACAACATGGAGTCCGCTGATTTGTGATAAAGCTGATTCTGAACGAACTCATCCTTGAGATGAACGTGTTCTAACATATTTGTAGTCAATGAAATGTCAACACCACCATACATATTTAACCATTTAATTTTCGTAATTTTAGGGGAAGCCGAGCTTCCCTTGCAGTCTATGAGAAATCGCCACTGGTCTGTAGGTAATACTACTATTATGTGTACATTAGGAATGGGAAGATTATCCGATACATATCAATATGCCGACACGCACAAACACGATCCAAGTGCATCAGTAGAGAAGCTGCAAGTGAATGAAAAGTTTGGAATGATATCCCGATGCATCTGTTATTGAATGTATTGATAAAATTAGATTCGTTCAATAGAATGGATTTGTACTTGCACTTAAAAGTGTTACTCTTTATTTGGGTAAAGTTTATCTTCAGACCCACGTTAACGTGGGCTGTGGATTCGCAGATGTGTACACTACACACACCAGTATGAACTCCATGGATGCACTGTGGCATGGGCACCCCGAATGAATACCGTAATGTCTGTATCTGAATCTGACAAGACTTAGAAGGGAGGTGACGACTTGTGGTTTCTTAACGCATACTTTTTACTATATCAACTGCACTGAATACTGCCGTACATACCAGAGATATTTCCTTAAACAGACATACATATTTAACAGTGCATCCCAGAATAGCTTGCACTTGTGTCTCTTGACGTTACAGAACCTTTTTCTGCATTAACTACATTACAGATACATTATATTATAAATTGATTCAGCGAGGGAGCAAGAAGTTGAGCGTTAGAAACATACAGAGAAATGACTTTGGAAACAAAGTCGTAAATTTTTTCATGTGACTGTGTTAGGCACGTGTTCTGAAATTGCACAAAAGCCACCTGAAAAGTCATGGTCTTATTTGAGAAATAAATAATCAAGCTCATTGAACTGCACTGCATATTTTTTTTTTTTTACCAGAATTAATTTTTTGAATCACAATGTGCTTAATCGCTCTGTATCGTGATTTGGGTGTGAATCCTATCGTATCACATGATGAGGTGCCACACATGTATCTTTAATATGTTGGATCAGAGATGCTGTATTGAGATGCATATCATATCGGCCTGACAACTAAGATTCCCAACCCTAGTGTACATGTAGCAGGGTAGCTCAGTAGGTAACACTGCTGGCTTTAATCCAGGAGAGTGGGGTTCAAGTACTGGCTGGAGTGGTAACATTGACATTTTTTAACCCTGACATTTATATTCTGTTTTGTTAATGTTATGTGATCTAGCCACACTACCTTCACCACTGGTCTAAATGCATTGTCCATACTATCAGCAGAAAAGACACTTGTCAGGGACATGCCTGACTTTAACAAACAATAGAGTCATGAAAAAATGTGCATGGATAGGTGAAACTTATATATAAAAAAATAAATGACTGAAAATACATACTGTGTAGTTTTAATTTAAATTAATATTTTAAAATAGTGGTGTATGTGCTTTGGTGTATCCTAGTGGTGATATGTGGTTGTAGGACATCTGAAAACTGACTTACATACTGCATATAATTTCAACAGCCACCACTGTATGTGACTGAACCACAATGGCCTAGGTTGTCATTGCACATACAAAATAGGAGAGATGAAAACAGATAATAAACAAGAAAAGCACTCGGAGAGCGCAGACCTCCACCAAGGCCGATCAGTGGGCCCCCCCACCCCTGATCATCACTAAAATTTAATAATTTCTTCCTTGTGCCAGTATCAACATTTCCTTAAAATTTCATGAAAATCCGTCCATAACTTTGTGAGTTATCTTGCTAACAAACAAACACGCACACACACAAAGCAAAGTGATCACAATACCTTCTGGCGGACGTAATAAATAGCACTGAAAGACACACATTCAGATATTTAAAAGTAATTGCTGCGCTCCTAGAGTGGATCAATAAATGAATGCTTACTGCACATGAAACCAAAGCTTTACACACATTACATACTTATTGAATACTTAAAATACAGTTGCACTTGTTACACTCAAATACTTAATGCATGTAAGAAAGGAGAGGTATTGCACTAAAGCAGTGGTTCTTAACCTTGTTGGAGGTACTGAACCCCACCAGTTTCATATGCGCATTCACACATTTTAACACACACCCATCACCTAATTTCCATCAGGCTACAATAGAAATGAATATTTACTGCAAATCAGTGTGACTTCTGCTGTTGTCGAGTGTGTGTCTTGACCTCCGCCGAACCCCTGAGACTGAGTCACCGAACCCCTAGGGTTCGATCGAACCCAGGTTAAGAACCACTGCACTAAAGTGTAAGTTATATTCATTATTGCATTTGGAGGGAGTCCTGAGTTCTGATGGTCCAGGGGAAGAAACTATTTATGAGTCTGTCTTTTTATGCTCCAGTACCACCTGACAGAGGGCAGGAGGTTGAACAGGTGTTGTCCAGATGGACTGAACTTATGTAGCGCATTTTCTACACCTTAATGGTGCCCAAATCACTTTACAGTTCCTCACATTCACCCATTCACATACACATTCATACACCAGTAGGTGGCTGCCAGGCTCTACTGGGAGCAATTTAGGGTTCAGTGTCTTTCCCAGTCAGAGCCAGGATTTGAACCGCCGATGCTGGGTATGGGCACTAGGGCAGGCATTGTGCAGCTGATGGCTGTCTGAGCAGTGCAGCAATGGCTTATTGTTGGGATTTTCTGATCAGATGATATTTCTTTGTCTCAGCCTGAGATTTACGAGGCAGCCATGTGTAAGAGGAGGCCATCGATGATAGAGTTAGCCATCCATCTAGTGGCACAAATGATACTCCTTGATGACCTGTCAAACTTCCCTTGTGAAGGCAATGTCCAGATATAACTTCAAAATCTTTGTCATGAGGCAGTACTAGGCAGTATGAGATTAGAACCGATAATAATTTAAATATTTAGGTTTTACAGTCCTGCATCTTTTTTGTCTGACCTCACCTGGCCTTTATTATATCTACTTTATTATATCTTGCTGAATTCAAATACAATATCTTGAATATAATGATTTGTGTTTGCATGTATTGTGCTTTTTAAACCAAATTCAATTCAAATGAACCTCAAGTGAATTAGGAGCACTGAATGCATTTGGAGCTTTGAGTCCTTGTTGAGGACACACAGACAATGCTAATCCCTGAATGGACGACACTACTCTCAGATGAGATTCATTCTTTATTTAAATCAGGGGTGTCAAACATGTGGCCTGGGGGCCAAATGCGGCCCGCCAAAGGGTCTAATTCGGCTTGTGGGATAAATTTGTAAAATGCAAAAATTACACTTAAGATATTCACAAAATTTTAGTTCAGGTTCCACATACAGACCGGGAAACTTATAAATACTCACAACTCCAATAAATAAATATTTTCATGTAATTTTCCTGTATTTACACTAAAACAAACTATCATTTCACAAAAAAGCTTAATATTTTGAACAAATATGAACAACCTGAAATGTCTTGAAAGATGTAAGTGTAATTTTAGCAGTATTCGGCCTATTGCTAAAATGTGTTGTGTGTTTGTAATTGTCCACTGTGATCTGTAAGTTGTAATGAACACATGTAAATGACAAATTGATGCATAATATTGTTAAAATTGCACTTAATTTGTCTAAAGAAATTTTAGGTTGTTCATGTTATTCACATTGTATTAAAGGATAGTTTGTAAACATTTTCATCATTTAAGGAAAGTTTGGAGTTGACATTATTTAACAATGTTATTATTTTATTGGTCCGGCCCACTTCTGACCAAATTTGGCTGAATTTGGCCCCTGAACTAAAATGAGTTTGACACCCATGATTTAAATGCTATGAGCTAGACTGACAGGAGGGGCAGGACTGGACGGAAGTGAGTTGCAAAAAATTGTCATGTTCAGTCCTGTGTAAAAGTCTTTGGTCCACGTCCATGTCAATACAAAACACAATGAGGGCCATTCTATTTCTTCCTAATCTGTGTGTTACACCAGTAAACTTAGTCAACTCATCGACTAATGTGAATGTGATAAAGTCATACAGTGACATTACTGTAAAAGCCCTATGAATGCATTCTTTTCTGTTGCTTTTGATATCAATACAAGACAAAATGATGGCCATTATATTTTTTCCTATTCTGTGTATTACACTAGTAAACTTAGCTCAGCTCCCCATTTTATCAACTCTACTGCTTGTAGAACCCGTGGATTCCAAGGGGTGAATGCGGTAGTTAAATATATTTGTGATAATTCAGTATATTGAAGAACTACTGTATGTTCATGTTGTACCAGCCTGTGTATATCAGAAAAAATGATTTAATCCTAATGTTGGAATCAAAAGTATTAAATGCTTAGTTGATTGTTAGAGAAAATTAAGATGTCTAACTTGATGGCATTAAGGCTCATCTTTGTTTTAATGTCCTTTACACTATTGTATTTGATTCACCATAATATAGTTAATGTAAAAACTGTAATGCTTGCACTGCACATATTACATAATAGGATGCCAGTTAATTGCCCATATACATATATAATATCTAATGTTGTATATGTAGTGTTCTTCCACAAACCACCTGGGTAAAATCAGCATCTGTCTTCATATGTGAGTCCAGAGTACAGTACTGCTAATATTGGTCTGACTGACTGCACAGTAAATGCCCATTACAGTGCACATCAATGTGACACCATGTCTGACAGGTGTCACATTGGACATTGGCAGCCATGAACTCATTACTTACTTCAGTGTCAGTGCATAGATTAAATTCTTGAAAAGTGGTCCTGAGAGTGGTCCTTTCTAACTAACTGGGGAAGAGACACTAATTGTATGGGTCTTTCTGTTAAGAAGTAAGTCATCACATATGACAGTGTTGTAGTTTATAATGAGACTACCCTGTTTCAATATGCCTATTTGACAAATTCACAGCTTTAAATAAGTACATAGCAAGTTGATGTGAAGTTCCTATTTAAAGCTGGGCATTCACTCTTCCCTTGCCATGGACCTTGATAATGGATTTTAATGTATTTTATAATCTGATAAGAGCAAAGTATAGGATGAACCACAACAACATAACAATAAGCTACAGTGTCCTGAAACTGCATGGTTTCAATCATATGGTGCTGAGATGGCATCTGATTAAAGCTGAAAAGACCAGTGGTTTGTAACCTCGTAGACACTCAAAGTAACTTGCTTTCTTCGAAATATTCACATCATCCTATAGCTATATAACAGATTTTTTGTTCGGTGTGGTTCTGCACATCATGACACATGACTGGACTGATTGTTCTTTTGTCTATAGTACCTGGAGCAAAGGTACAAATGGGAAAAAAAAAAACTCTCTAATGATACAGGACATAATTTTATTGTTTTTGTCGTCTCGTTTCCTGTTTTATTTTGGAAGTTCTGTATCCTTGTGTGTTTTTTTTTTCCCTGTCTTTGAATATCCCCTCCATTTCTTCTACCTTCCTGGCCACGCCTCCACTGACCTGCAGTTTTCCCTCTGGCGCTAGGCCCTGACCAAGACTCACCTGAATCCCATTTCCATTCCTTCTCTGCTGACCTACATTTACACTCTACATTTTTATATTTGTTCCACAAAGGTGTATTAAATTATTTCAAATATCTTTTCTCTTTATTTTCTATCTTTTCTCTTGGTTGCACTGCTTCCAGTAGTGCCTGTGTTTGTTAGAGTGTCTGACCAGCCTCTGGAGCTTCAGATAAATGCCAGTGAACATGTTCTTTAACTAGTAAGATGTCCTGTTGGCCACGCCGGTGATCAGGCAGGCATATAACATCGCCATTTTCACATCATTTGATTGGAGAGTCAAAGAGTATACTAGTCAGAGCTAGCTCAGCTAGTAATCCATTTCTCTAGTGACTTGTATGAGCTGACATATTTTGGTCAGTACAGATGACCAGTACAGCAGTCATTGGAGTCTTATGCTACATTCAGACAGCAGATCTTAAAGCACAATTCTGATTTTTTGGTGAAATCTGATTTTTTGTGAGCTCGTGCCTATTACACATTAAATGCGATTTCTATAAGCTTTGAGTATGAACTGAATGTGACCCTGAAGTGACCCACATGCGCAAAAGAGGTCCTGATGTAGTACATGACCACGCAGGCACCACTGTTGCCAACTCCTCAGTCAGGAGAGTGGCTATTGGCTGTCCTATAAGTCGCTAGAAGTTGCTAAATGATGTCATTGCCCAATTCGCATATATGTCAATTTGCATGTAATTGTAATGGACGCTGTAGGAGAGAGGAATAACCTCATGGGAGAAACAGAAAGTGAATAAAAAACACCCTAAATATGTTTAGAACTACAAATGAACATTCTTCTGTTGATTCTTGGTTTGCTTGTTTTTTTGTTTTTTTTTTAAATTTTGCTTTTGAAATAAGCCATCACAAAATAACTTCATGAGTAATGCTTTGTTTTTAGACCCACATTATATAAATCATTTGTGTCCTTTATTGTTAAATGATAGAATATAAAATTTAATCAAAAGACTGTTAAATGGGGTGGAATTGCTAGCTCTATCTAAGTCTTGTCAGTCACAGCAGCACGTTCAGTTTGATTCCACCTAATGCATCACTGAACAACACAGGAAATCATTCCACCCTGTGTCCATCAGCCTGTTTAACTCCACCTTTTAACCACATCATTATAATAATTACAGTGACTGTGTGAGTCAAATGTAGTAATTTACTGTAGTGTGACAGAGAAGAAACTTTTACATTTACATCCCACTCTCTGTAAGTCAGGGTGGGATCAGTGGCAGCTTTGCGCATGTGCGATTCATTTGCAGTGCAGACGTAGACTGGTGTGGGTCTCCTCTCTGCTCCGAGTCTGACTGTAGCTCTGACTGCTGCGCCACATGAAGCTACCGTGAGACTGACTGCCTGTGAGTGCTATGAAATGGGGGAGGGGGTCATGGCATCACCCACTCCTCATTGAGGACAGTGACTGCAGAACAGTATGTGCTTTCACGTCAGAGTCTCCAAAACACCAGAAAATTCTCCAACAACACCAGAAAAAGTCACTAGATTTGTTCCTAGTCACTTTTGAAAAAAAAAAGTTGCCAAGAGGGTTTGAAAAGTCACCAGACTTAGTGACAAAGTCGCCAAGTTGGCAACAGTGGCAGGCACGCATTGTGTTTACGGAAGTAAATATGGAGGCATCTTGTCTTCACTTGTTGTTGTTTTTTTCCCGCCGCTCCTCATCCTGTGATGCAGAATTGTAACGTTTGTCGCATTTTAATGACATAAAGGTCGGATAAATGCGACCTGGCCGTTCAGACTGAAATCCCATTGCAAAATATCAGATATGTATCGGATTTAAGGCCACATATGAAAGTGGTCTGGGTCGGATTTGAAAAAATCAGATTTGTGCTGTTCAAACTGTCTTTAACAGATTGGATACAGGTCACATATGGGCAAAAAAAAATGGCTTTGGGCCACATTTACTTGCAGTCTGAATGTAGCCTTAGTCCCAACACTATTCTAATTCTATTATAATATGTATTCAATGTGAACATTATCACATAGTATAAACATACTGCAAATGACTGTCAGATTTAATACATTTGATATGGAATATTTTACATAAAACTAAATGTCTGATTTAAGTCCATAACTTGGCATATCTTACCTATCACTTTTGTCACCATTTTGAAGCAGGGTCTCATTTAAGTAGCATCTCATCACTGAGTTGGAAGTCATGTATTTTTAATCTTATGTTGAGTTAGAACTCCTCACATTCACATACATTGTATTTCATATATGAATGCACTCATTTCCAATCACCCTTAAGGTTTTATGTCATCACTGCTAAAAGATCTGTTTTTGTAAAGAGAGCCTTCCATGTTTAATTTAAATTGCATTACAACTCTATGTCCTATCGATGTCTAATGTTCAGTTGCCACTTAGTCTTGTGACACTGTGGATGTCATGTTAAATCCCCCCAGGTGTTTGTCTCTGTCTCACTGGTTGCCATGGTTATCGGGTCGTTGAAGGTGTTTTCCAGTAGAGGTCCCCGCTGCTGTGTCTCTGGTCTCTGAATGCTGATAACTGACACTGATAACAGTGTGGGCTTCCAGCACACTATGTCTGTTTATCTTGATGAGTCTGGCTCCGCCTCTCTGTCTGCTGGTGTTCCGGTCTCTCTTGTTCCCTGGCTTACTCGCATCCAGCGCCACAATACCACTCTGTTCTGGTCTCATACCCACTCAACTTCTTGACTTTTATTTTTACCGTTTCCTTTTCTTGTCTTGTCTTTCTTTCTTTGTTCTTTCAGATAGTTTTCAAATATCCTCCTTTACTCTTGTATTTCATTTCATTTCCATCCTCTTGTGTCATCTAATCTCATGCCCTCCTTTACCCGTCCACTAGTCTGACTTCCCTTTCCTTTTCCATCCTTTCTCATAACCTCTACCATTTCTGTGCATTTGCCTTTGGTTTTCTTCAACTTTTGTCTTTGTCGTTTCATCTTGTCTCTCCTCCTCGATATTTCCTCGTCTCCTCCTTGTTTACTCCTCCTCTCCTCACTTCTACACTTGGAGAATGTCTTAATATCTGTCTCTTTTCTTGTCCTGCTCTTGCTCTCCTGATTTTTCTTATCTTCCCTCTTTGATTCTTCTTCTGTCCTCTCCATTTTCCCGACATCGTCTCTTCTTTCATAACTTGTTTCACCTCTTTCTTTTCTCATTTTGTCTTTTTTAATTCCTTTACCTTTCAGCTCCTTTCATTTTTCTTAGACTCCCTGTCTTTTTCTTTTGTTCATCAACCTTTATCTACCCCTCACACAAACAGAATGATTAGAACATTTCCTTTATGTATTCATGTGCAGATGTCTGTTTATGTATTGTAGTCAGCTCTCATCAGTTGACTTGGATTTAGCCAAATAAAGGAGGAGGAGGGGGCAAGATATCTGAAGTCTAACACTAGAAAGAAAAATGGCTTAAAATGGGAATAAAAAATAGAAAAAAAAAATGCCATATAGAAACTTGAAAAAGACTTTGATTATTAAATATGGATGTTATGGTATACAGATTTTAGGTCCTCAGGCATTTGCTTCATCTCCTCATAACCCTGTCTTCTTTCCACTCCTTCTTTGCCCTTTCAGTCGTATTTTATCCCTGATCTTCCCTCTTTGTTTTCTTCTCCCACTCATCTTCACCTCTACCTCTTATCTTCTGTCTGCTGTTGTCTTCCTCTTGCTCTCTTCTCTGTCTCCATATTGTATCATTTTCTGAATTTCCCTCTTTTCTTCTTCTGTCCTCACAATTTTCCCCTCACCCCCTTTTCTTTCATTATCTCTTTCTGTCCTCTTTTCATTTCCTCTCCTTTCTTTTCCCATTTTATCACCTTCTATTCTTCATTACTCCCCACCTTCCCATTTTTCTTCTCTTTTTCCCTATCTTCTCTCTCGGTCATCAACCTTTCTCTTCCCTATCCCCATCCCTCACACAGACATACTGATTAGAATGTAATTTTGCTCAGTTTATGAGAGCACAGATAGTTATACCGTATGCGGCATGAGTTAGTGGTCTTGTACTAAGCCTTTTCTTTGGCAAGATGTCTTAAGTCACACACTGTGTGAGCGCTGCTTATCAAAACAAAGACAAAAGTGGGAAAAATGCCAAAATGTAAAGAAAATAATGAAACGTTTTTTGAGAAAGACATGATATTGTTAAATAGGATCTCAGTCTTACAGTTAGGGTTCAGGTGTACATACAGTTTGTATTGCATTTTGGGCACATAAATATAGGAACAAGAAGATGTTCTGTTTTAGGTGCATCCTAGTAGCATACACATTGGACACAGTCCTTCTGTTTAACCCTAACCCTGAGTTAAGATTAAGATTCCCAGCAAAGAGAGGATGTTTGAATATTAATTCTAGCGCAATATTACGTGGAATATCTTACCAATTCAAAGGTCTTCAGATGAGATTGTTTTTCAAATGAAAAACATGTTGACAAGATTGCTTTTGTAGTATGTGTTTCTGGTATGTTTCAGTTGTATTTCTCAAAACATAGTCAAGAAGGAAACCGTATGATTATAATATATTCAAGTTTAACTGATAGTAAACACTGAAAGCTTGTGTCATGACTCAGCCTTTATTTTCCTTAGTTCATATCTAGTTGCTTTAGTTGTAGGGCCTGCAGGTGCTCTGTTTCCTGTGTTTCCTGCACTCACATGGGGCGTTGCTATAAAGCCTGAGAGGCATTCAGCCTCTGGTCAACTACGCTCGTTTGGCCTGTGTTGCTGTACAGTCCAGACCTTTTTTTCCCTTTGTTCTTTGAGTTGTTTGTTATCTGGACAGGTATGGTTTCAGTTTTGAGTTTTGTCATTTGGTTGGATTATTTTGCTTTCTTTTACCACTTATAATGCATTTTTGGTTAGCCGTACTTATTATGTTTGGTCCTTTTTGTTATGGCTCTGAGCTAGGCCATGACAGCTTGTTTTGATTTCTAAATTATGACTTAAAGTTGCAGTGATTTAGGTGTTTTTTTCTTTTTCTTTTTTCATAATATACTTCCCTGTTATGTACTAGATAACTAGAATTTGGCCTCCTCTTTTTGTTTTCAGGTGTATAAAATGCACCTTGTGACATACTCTCTACTTAATCTCAGGTAGGGTGCTGATGCAGCTGTAATTGACAGCTGTAATGTCTTGTTCACTGATCAGGCTCAGTCAGTTGTGACTCTACTGTTATCGCCATCATTCCACACAAAAGTCAGCCTAAAGCATATTTTTCCCCACAGTGATGTGAAAGGGCTTCAGGGTCATCTGTATTTATGTTCAGTCTTTTGATTTGGACAGGCACATGCACAGATAGACCCCTAGTGGTGAGACATTGTGAGGGATGCACGGAATAGTTCCTAAAACTGGGGGTGGGTGGGTGGGGGGGTGTTTCTCCGCAAATACTGCAACGTACCTTACCTGCCTCTCTCTCTATCTCTCTCTCTCACTCTCTCTCTCTCAAATTTCACTCAGTACTCACGGGTGGATGTACAGCTGCAGGCACCAGTGCAGGTAATGACAGTGTTAGTGCAACTCCCTGACGTTGTCTGGTGCTAAATTTACCATAACATTAGCGCTGCTGAAAACATTACATTGCTACTGGCCGGATGTTTCCTAAAAAGCAAACAAACAAAGAAACAAAAAAAAAAAAACCCTCATGAAATCCATGATTTCAAAGCCTTGTTCAGCTGTTTACTTCAGTGGCCCAGAGGTGCAACAGCCCAAAAAATTATCCACTAAAAGATTGTGATCTACCCCTTGAATAAAAATACACTTGCATGAAAAAACTATCTCCAAAAAAAAAATAAATAAATAAATAAAGTTTAATAAAAAATACATTTGCATACAGAATGAACAAAAGGAAAAGTGCTCTACTATTATTGAATAAACAGGAGAGGAACATTCCTCCTATACAATCACAATTTACTTTTACCCCTGATGGTTTTACATATTTGGGAATTAAAAGAACACCTGACATTAATAAGATTGTGCCTACAAATTATAACCCTGTTTTACAAAATGTATTGGAATCTCTAGAGAAATGGAATGCATCACCGATTTCATTGATTGGACAAATTAATATTATTCAGATGTCCATTCTGCCAAAATATCTATATCTTTATCAGTCTATTGTGCTCCCTCTTCCGGCCACCTTTTTCTCTACATTAAAGAAAAACTTTACAAGATTTATATGGAGCAATAAATGCCCAAGGCTACGTCTCTCTCTGCTGTTCCTTCCATACAACTGTGGTGGGCTTACGCTACCCAATCTGAAACTTTATTACTGGGCTGCCCAATTCAGCACAACCACACAATACTTCTGTACCACAGAGGCCCCATCCTGGATAAGCATAGAAAACTACTCATTAACATTACCAATACAAGTATACCCTTATTCAGCACAAACTAAGATGTTGGAAAAAAATACTCAAAACCTTTTTCTCAGAAATACTATATCTGTTTGGCACCAAGCTCACCACTTTTTAAACAAATCTCGTGGGCTTTCATGCTTTTAACTAATCTGGGGGAATCATAACTTTAAACCTGGACAAGCTGACATGAGATTTAGATGTTGGAAAGAAAAGGGATTATGTAAAATAAAAGGTCTATATAGGGAGGGCTCTCTAATGACTTTTGAACAATTTGTGGACAAATATGTTCTGTTATTATTATAATAACGAGGCAGGGAGTGAGCTTATCATGAACTTTACTTATGACTCTGGTTCAGAGAACTTCTGGGTCATCCCCATCCAGCAACAACTCTCATTGGTCACTACATTACACGTCAGTTAACCCCTTACACAACATCTCCCCCTTTTGAGTAAGAACAAACAACTCTCAAACAATTCTCTTATATTGATTAACAATGCACCTTTGTTTTCCTTAGTATAAACAAATCTTTCTAAACTACAAAAAAACTCCTCAAAATTAAACAATAACAATACAATGTGTGGCTTTCTTCAGTTCTAATAAACTCAAAATCACATTTTTTTTTTTAAATAGCTTTCAAGTCCAGTACAATCCAGTGTCTTTAAATGTTCATTCTCATAGGCGGACGTGAGAGTCTGCCTGATCTTGTGACATATACAGTTGTAGTATGTTCAGGTGCATGTATGCTGTGTGTATCTGCATTATAAACAGCACTGTGAGAACCAGTATCATCTGTGGTGGAAGCCTCTTCAGCAGATGATGGCTGTTGGGTGGCTCTCAGATGTGATTGAGTTCTCCTTAACAGTCCGTCATCTGTTTTACCAAGGTATGACCTTGGTGCTGCTGTCTGCTGCATAACTGTTCCATAAGCGTTCTCTGTGGTGACCCACACGCTCTGGCCTGGGATCATCTCAGGTTGGTGACGTGCTCTGTGGAGCTTGTTGTAGTGCTGCTCCTGTTTTCTCTTCCTTGTGTCCTTACAGAACTGTTTGATGTTGGGCCAACGTGGAGACAACAGTTTGGGCAATTGTGGAAGAGGGGTTTGAATTTGTCTGCCCATGAGGAGCTGTGCTGGAGAATAGCCATTCTCCAGTGGGGTGGCTCTGTAACTGAGTAAGGCTTTAGCATAGTCAATTCCTTCCTTCCATAAGCCTTTCGTAGTTCCCACTGCTCGTTCTGCTTCCCCATTGGCCTGTGGATATCGTGGGCTACTGGTTAAATGAGTGAAACTGTATTCACTAGCAAAGTCTTTGAAGAGGGCACAGGCATACTGTGGCCCATTGTCTGACATTAACACCTCTGGAACACCATGTCGGCCAAAGATGTTCTTCAAGGCTGCTATTACTGTCCTGGCTGTTGCCACATTGAGGTAAGTAACCTCAATGTATCGAGAGAAATAGTCAACCACTACAAGGTAAGATTTCTTTTCCCAGATGAATATGTCTGTACCCACACACTGCCACGGCCTTTCTGGTACAGGAGTAGTCAACAGCGGCTCTCTCGGTGTTGTTCTGTGTTGTGTACATGTGGGGCAGTTTTCAACTTTCTGGCTAATGGCCGCTGAAAGCCCTGGCCACCAGACTGATTCACAGGCTCTAGCATGACACTTAACTATACCTTGGTGGCCATGGTGGAGGATGTCAAGTGTGTCTTCTCTAAGTGAGTTGGGGATGACAATCCTTTGTCCTTTCAGGAGAAGATCCCCAGCTAGGGACAGATACTGCCTCTCCTTCCAGTAAGGAGTGATGTCAGGTGGAAGATGGGCTTTGTCAGGCCACTGTGTCTGGCAGTAGTGAATGAGCATACTGCAGATGTAGTCTTCTTTCTGTTTCTGTGCCAGCTGTTGCAGTCTAGCCTCAGTAGCTGGCAGTGACTGTCTGATTGAGTCCACAAATATTTTTTATATCTGCTTCCTGCTCTATCTCGGCCTGGGTGGCTTTGTGTCTCATGGGTGCCCTCGACAGAGTGTCTGCAGCAATGAGCTGCTTTCCAGGAACATGTATGATATTATATGTGAATTTCAGCAGTCTCAATCTGAATCTCAAGACTGGGGGGGGGGCATCCAGTGCTCTAGTACTCAACAATGGGACAAGGGGTTTGTGATCCGTCTCAATTGTAAACCTCATGCCCAGCAGGTATGATTGAAGGCGCTCATATGCCCAGGTCACAGCCAATGCTTCCTTCTCGATCTGAGCATAATGTTTCTCCGCATCTGACAGAGCTCTAGAGATGAAGACTATTGGCCACCAGTCTCCACTCTCTGGCTGCTGCTGAAGAAGAACGGCTCCGAGGCCGAAGGATGATCCGTCTGCTGAAATGTGTGTCTTTGCAGTGGGTGAGTATACAGCAAGGACCCTTGGTGAGCTAAGCTCTGCCTTCATCTTCTGAAAAGCCTCTTGCTGGGGTGCTCCCCAACACCATTCTGTTTTCTCTGACAGCAGTTCCTTCAGAGGACAAGAGAATGATGAGAGGTGTGGGAGAAACTTTCCTAAGTAATTAGCCATGCCCATTACTCTTCTTACATCTGCAACACATGAGGGCTCTGGCATTTCCAGTATGGCCTTGACTTTGCCTGGGTCCGGGTTCACTTTCTCTGCAGTAACCCAGTGTCCAAGAAACATAATTTTGCTCCTGGAAAACTCACATTTATCTTTGTTCAGAGTCAGTCCTTCATCCCTCAGTCTCCTGAGGACCTGGTGCAGTCTGGTGTCATGTTCAACCTGATCCTTGCCATACACCATGATGTCATCTGCATGGCACACTGTCCCAGTGCAGCCCTCCAGCATTTGTGTCATCCGTCGTTGAAAATGCTCTGGGGCGGAGGAGATCCCTAACGGCAGCCTTCTAAAGCAATAGCGACTGAATGGGGTAATGAATGTGGTCAGGAGTGCACTGTCCTCTGTGAGGGGAATTTGCCAAAAACCTGATGTGGCATCCAGTTTAGTGAAGACTTTTGCTGCTGAGAGTGCAACTAGAGTGTTATCAACAGCTGGCAAAATATGTCTCTCTCGCTTGACCCACCGGTTCAGGGATGTCAAATCGACACACAGTCTGAGTTTCTCTTTTGAGCCAGCTTTGGGCACTACTACTAGCCCTGCACACCATGGAGTGGGTTTAGTGACTTTAGATATCACCCTTATCATTTCCATCCGATCCAACTCTGCCTTGACTTTATCTCTCAGTGGGAGGGGGACTCGACGTGGGGCGGAGAGTGCATATGGTGTGGCATTTGGTTCTAGTTCTATCTTGTATGGATCCTTCAGCTTTCCAAGACCTTTAAACACAATAGGGTAACTATTTTTAATGTCTTCACCCACCTGTACAGTGTGTACACGTTTAACAAGAGACAACGCCTCCATGGCTGGGAGGTCTAACAGTGGTCTCATCAGTTTAGCCACAACATAAACATCAACATAAACGTTTTCCTATTTCTGATTTCCAGTTTTCCCTTAAAGTATCCTTTTACATCCAAGGGTTGTCTACCTGGACCATGCAGAGGGAACTTTGGCGGTAGGAGAGTTCCATGCTTGTCTGCAGAGTAATGGTGTTTTGGCATAACTGTAACTCCAGCTCCAGTGTCAAGCTTGAATTCCTTTTCCTCTCCGTTTAATTCCACAGTTTCTCTCCACTCATTATCAACACTGTTAATTTTGATTATTATCTCTCCAAGGAAAGCATTATCCACATCATCATCTGTTAAATCCTCTTGGATCTCATTGACACCACCTGCAGTCCGACATCTCCTTGCATAATGTCCTTTTCTTTTACATTTGCGACATTCTGCATCCTTGGCGGGACATTTTTCTCATGGATGTTGGGTTACATGTCCACATCTCCCACAGCCTGAGTCCTTGATTTTATTTTCTGACTTGTATGTTGAGCTGAATTTTTTTCCATAAGCCCCTTTTTGTGTCTGCCTCCTCCACATCATAGCATCCAAGTTGCCAGACTGTCTTTCATCCATTTTGCCACGCAGTATAGGCTGCTGCTTTTTTATTTCCTCATGGTGACGCACTTTGGCAACAGTTTTTGCTAATGTGAGGTCAGGATCCATCTGTAGTGACTCTGACAGCCTAGCATCTTTTAATCCAACAACTATCCTATCTCTGATAAGTTGTTCTCTTAAGTTTCCAAAAGCACAATGTTCGGCTAAGCAATGGACAGCAGTTATAAATGCTTCAGCACTTTCTCCTGGCTCCTGATTGCATCTGTTGAACCGTGTACGTTCAAAAATGATATTCCTTTTACTCACACAGTGTTTCTCAAAAGCCATTTTGACTTCTTCATAAGACCTCTTCTTATCCTCTTCTAGAGGCAAAAAATTTAATATATCCTCAGCTTCATCCCCTAGAGTGTACATTCGTGTGTTTACTTGGTATTCTTGTGACTGTTTGTCCAGGCTTGATGCGATTCTAAAGCGCTCAAAGCGTCTTATCTATTTTGGCCACTCACTTGCATTACCAAAGTCAAACTTGCCTGGAGGAGCCAGCTGGATGTTGCCTACTGTGGGGACAGATGCTGCTGCCGTCGGTGCTGCTGCCCGAGCTTCATCCATGTTGTTACACAGTCCGTTTCCCAACTCTGTCGGACCCTCCGCTGCCTTTTCATCTGGCGAACACCCGTCCAGTCCGGCGGCACCGCTAGCTTCTTTAGCACTACTAACTTCTTTCGCGCCGTTAGCTTCTTTTGCTCCATTTTATCGAACTCACGGACATCCCGTAGAGGCGTATTATTGTACTCTTCCCGTCGGGTAGTGTCAAACACTTATTCCAAGTTTATTTCTGACACCATATTGTGTTATTATTATAATAACGAGGCAGGGAGTGAGCTTATCATGAACTTTACTTATGACTCTGGTTCAGAGAACTTCCGGGTCATCCCCATCCAACAACAACAACTCTCATTGGTCACTACATTACACGTCAGTTAACCCCTTACACAACAAAATATGTCCACAATCAGTGGGAACTTTTTTTAGGAAACTTTTTTTCCCCTTATATTTACAAATAAGGAATTACATAATTACACAAATTAAATCTACATCAGAACCTTCTCTGTCCACTATTGAAAGTATCGCAAAGAACCATTGCCATAACAAAGGTCTTCTGTCAAAATTTCGTGATGCGCTGTTAGCAGGTACTAAGGACAATTCTCTTTCTCATTTATCTGCTTGGAAAAATGATCTTCAAACAAAAATCTCTGTAGAGGATTGGGAGAGGGCGTGTCTTATAGGTCAAACACAAACAACTAATAACAGGTTTAGACTATTACAGTACAAATGCTTATTTAGAACATATGTCACCCCTGTAAAACTACACCGTTTTAATCCTAATGTTCCTGACATTTGTTTCATTGTATGTGGGCCTGTGAGAAACTTCAGAATTTTTGGAAAGCAACTCTTAAGTTAATTTATAGATGTATAGAATGTATTATCCTTGTGGATCCAAAATTGTGTATTTTGCACATCTTCCCTGAACAGTTTCCAGTAATCTGAAGAAGGAAACTTTTTTTTTTTTTTGTTTATTACAAGCCAAACAAATTAGTTGTTTGAAATGGAAAGATATTCAAGGACCCATGGCAAACCAATGGATTAAAGAAATGTCTTCTAACCTGGCACTGCAAAAGCTGATGTACCTGGCTACAGGAAAGATCAAAGACTTTTATAAGATCTGGCACCTTTTTTGCTATTTATAAGGGACTTATCTGTATAGAAAATTAAGTTGTGTCTGTCAAGTATGTTTTGTTGCACTGGGAGTGGGTGATACGGTGTGGGTAGGGGGTGGTAGGGATTGTTTTGATGTGTTTGTGTTGTTGCCTGTTCTTATAAAACAATGAAAACAACAATAAATATCCATCCATCCATTATCCACCGCTTACCCGGGGCCAGGTCATGGGGGCAACAGTCTAAGCAGGGATGCCCAGACTTCCCTCTCCCCAGACACCTCCTCCAGCTCTTCTGGGGGGACCCCGAGGCATTCCCAGGCCACCCGAGAGACATAGTCTCTCCAACGTGTCCTAGGTCTTCCCCAAGGCCTCCTCCCGGCGGGACATGCCCGGAACACCTCCCCAGGGAGGCATCCAGGAGGCATCCGAAACAGATGCCCAAGCCACCTCAGCTGGCCCCTCTCGATGTGGAGGAGCAACGGCTCTACTCCGACCTCCTCCCTGGTGGCTGATTTTCACCCTATCCCCAAGGGTGCACCCAGCCACCCTGCGGAGGAAACTCATTTCGATCGCTTGTATCCGGGATCTTGTCCTTTCGGTCATGACCCAAAGCTCATGACCATAGGTGAGGGTAGGAACGTAGATTGACCAGTAAATTGAGAGCTTCGCCTCTCGGCTCAGCTCCTTCTTTACCACAACCGACCGGTACAGTGACCGCATCACTGCAGATGCTGCACCGATCCATCTGTCAATCTCACACTCCATCCTTCCCTCACTTGTGAACAAGACCCCAAGATACTTGAACTCCTCCACTCGGGGCAAAGACTCTCCACCGACCCGGAAAGGGCAGATCACCTTTTTCCGGTCGTGAACCATGGCCTCGGATTTGGAGGTGCTGATCCTCATCCCACTTGCTTCACACTCGGCTGCAAACCGCCCCAGGGCATGCTGAAGGTCCAAGCTCAATGAGGCCAACAGGACAACGTCATCTGCAAAAAGCAGAGACGAAATCCTGTGGTCCCCAAACCGGACCTCCTTCGGCCCCTGGCTGCGCCTACAAATTCTGTCCATAAAAATTATGAACAGAACCAGTGACAAAGGGCAGCCCTGCCAGAGTCCCACATGCACCTGGAACAGGTCTGACTTACTGCTGGCAATGCGAACCAGGCTCCTGCTTCGGTAATACAAGGACCGGACTGCCCTCAGCAGAGGGCCCCGGACCCCATACTCCCAAAGCACCCCCCACAAGATACCACGAGGGACACAGTCGAACGCCTTTTCCAAATCCACAAAACACATGTGGACCGGTTGGGCGAACTCCCATGAACCCTCAAGCACCCGATGGAGAGTATAGAGCTGGTCCAGCGTTCCATGACCAGGACGAAAACCGCATTGTTACTCCCGGATTAGAGGTTCGACTATCGGTCGGATCATCCTCTCCAGTACCCTGGAATAGACTTTCCCCGGGAGGCTGAGGAGTATGATCCCCCTGTGGTTGGAGCACATCCTCCGGTCCCCCTTCTTAAAAAGGGGGACCACCACCCCGGTCTGCCAATCCAGAAGTAATGTCCCCGACTGCCACGCGATGTTACAGAGACGTGTCAGCCAAGACAGTCCCTGCACATCCAGAGGCTTAAGGTACTCAGGGCGAATCTCATCCACCCCCGGAGCCCTGCCACCGAGGAGCTTGCCAACCACCTTGGTGACTTCAGCTTGGGTGATGGATGAGTCCACCTCTGGGACCTCAGCCTCTACTTCCTCTATGGAAGACATGACAGTGGGACTGAGGAGATCCTCGAAGTATTCCTGCCACTGTCCAACAACATCTCCAGTCGAGGTCAGCAGCTCCCCACTTCCACTGTAAACAGTTTTGGTGGCGCACTGCTTTCCCCTCCTGAGGCGTCGGACGGTTTGCCAGAATTTCCTCGAGGCTGACTGATAGTCCTTCTCCATGGCCTCCCCAAACTCCACCCAGACCCGGGTTTTTGCCTCCACAACTGCTCGGGCTGTGGCAGGCTTGGCCTGCCGGTACCCATCAGTTGCCTCGTGAGTCCCACAAGCCAATAAGGCTCAATAAGACTCCTTCTTCAGCTTGACGGCATCCCTTACTACTGGGGTCCACCACCGGGTTTGGGGATTGCCATCACGACAGGCACCGGAGACCTTGCGACCACAGCTCCGAGCAGCTGCTTTGACAATGGAGGTGGAACATGGAACATGGTCCACTCGGACTCAATGTCCCCAGCCTCCCCCGGGATAAGCTCTCCCGCAGGTGGGAGTTGAAGACCACACTGACATCGGGCTCTGCCAGACGTTCCCAGCAGACCCTCACAACACATTTGGGCCTGCCAAGTCGGTCCGGGTTCCTCCTTCGCCAGTGGATCCAACTCACCACCAGATGGTGATCGGTTGACAGCTCTGCCCCTCTCTTCACCCGAGTGTCCAAAACACGCGGTCAGAGGTCTGATGACACGACAACAAAGTTGATCATCGACCTCCGGCCTAGGGTGTCCTGATGCCAAGTGCACTTATGGACAACCCTGTGTTCGAACATGGCGTTTGTTATGGACAAACTGTGACTAGCGCAGAAGTTCAATAACAGAACACCACTCAGGTTCAGATCGGGGTGGCCGTTCCTCCCCATCACCCCCCTCCAGTCCAACTGTCGTTGCCCACGTGGGCATTGAAGTCGCCCAGGAGAACAATGGAGTCCCCAGTCGGAGCACCATCCAGCACCCCTCCCAGGGACTCCAAGACGGCCGGGTACTCTGCACTGCCCGTAGGCAGAGACAACAGTGAGGCACCTATCCCCGACCCGAAGTTGCAGGGACATGACCCTCTCGTTCGCCGGGGAAAACTCCAACACATGGCAGCTGAGCTGAGGGGCTATAAGCAAGCCCACGCCAGCCCGCCACCTCTCACCGCGAGCAACGCCAGAGAAGTGGACAATAAATATATTTATGAAAAATAACTAAATAAATACATTTTTACAACAAAATAAAATAAACTTGTATGATTTAAAAGTAAATAAATAAGTCTTCTCAAATAAAATAGACTTCTACAAAAAGTGTTTCAAAATAAAATTGAGCAATATCAAAAATTATACATTTATTAAAAAAAAGAGTGTTTGAAAATATAAAACTTCATATGCCTAAAAAAGAAAACCCTTTCACTTTTTAAATAAGGTTCAAATGATTAAATAAGGTTTTCGTATCTGCTTAAGGTTAGGCCTGGGTGTTAAATGGTTAAGGACCACAAGAGTCGCCCACAGGCCTATTCTAAAAATAGAACTAGTCCAGATGTCTCCAACACGTTGCTCGCGATCTACCAGTAGCTCGGGTCAATAATATAAGAACACAAAGTTGATTCGTCATTTGGTTGAACAGGTCTAAATTTCCACCCAATCAAAATTACAAGTGTCCTGCCCCTCTCCCGAGATGAAATGGTCAGCTCGCTGTCAATTAAACTTTAGTGCTGGTTTTCTGTCTGTCATTTGAGAGGGGCGGGGCCCAGGAGGAGCAGGATGAGCCAGATGCCAGGCAGGTAGTGGGTTCAGCCCTGCAACGATGTGGGTTGAGTATAGTCAAGGTGTTATTTTCACCAACAATGAGACACAGACTTCTGTTTGACAAATGTGAAAGACAAGTGTGTGTGTCTGATCTGTGGTGCGAGCCTGGCAGTCGGTAAAAGATGTAACGTGGAGCGGAATTTCACCAAAGTTCACAGCAACTTTTCTGGAGATTCTCTGGTGGGAATCGGCCTCCATAAAGGGAACGTAAAAGAGCTGAAAACTGAAGTCCAAAAACAACAGTCCATGTTCAGTAAACTGACCAAGACCAGGGTTTCAACCGAGGCATCATTAAAGTGGTTCACATCCTGGACAAGCGCAAACATATGTGCGCGTGCGCTCATACAGCTGGAGTCGGACCTGAACAGGTGCCTCTGTGTTTTACTCCGGTGTGATGACTCTGCAAAAGTGACGGGGATGGTGGATTTATGTGCACAAAGTTGTTCTGTTTTTAATTGATATGTTTTGACAGGATTTGTGAATTTAGAAGGGGTCAAATCCTTCAGAAATACAGTAGCACATGTTGGTGAAGTTTGATTGTGTGAGTGACAATGTTCCTTTTCACAATTTCATAGTATTAAAAATGCACATACAGGTGTGCATTATTTGTTCTTAATAATTCTATAAAAATATACAGGATTGTTCCATTTCATAATATTTGATATAGTATTAATATATTTAGGAATACAGGATGCAAATGCTTGCTGAAAGTAAAATAATAGTTTCATATTAACACTTTTTAAGCATTGTAAATGTTAAAACAAAGAAATATCAATAAATAAAATAATAAATGAAGAACACAATGTTACATACGTATTATACAAAATACACGTATGTATGAAAATTAGGTCTGTAAATAAATGTTGCTACATTAGAGTAGCCCTCCGGCAACTTCATTATGTAAAAGTAGCTCACAGAAGAGAAAAGGTTGGTGACCCCTGGGTTAGGGTATGGGTGGGGTTAGTTTTCATTGGTAAATGGCCCTTGTGTGCACTGTGTGAAGGTTCATTGCTAAGCTAATGCTAACACAAAAAGTTGACTGCAGCTTTGTGAACTACCAGTGCATGAAAGCAATTGTGTGATTACGGTGTTGAATTGTTCAACTGCCTGGCATTTAATATTATTTTGATGAATATTAACTACAAGAAGTTTTAAAATTATTTTATTTGAGAGGAGGAGAAGGGGAGCTTCCTGTGGAGCTTTATTTGAGGGGAATTTTATTTTTTCAATCATACAAGTTTTATTTTCTTTCTTTGTATAAAGTAATTTTGTATTAGAAGGTTTTTTTTAGGATGTAGTTTTTTTCATGCAAGTGTGTTTTTATTTAAGGTATATAAATATTTTTTTTGAGATACCTCTTTTTAAATAAATCACTATCTCCTTTTTTTCCTCATAATGGACAATTTTTTGGGCCATTGCCCTGCTGGGCCACCGTAGTTTACTGATGTTTGTCTTGTTTAACGAAGAGAGAGAGAGTGAGCAGGCAGGCAGACCAACAGGCAGGCAGGCAGGCAGAGAATTTAAAGACAGTTTTACTGTTTGACAAATTAGACAACTTCACTAATTTTGTTTCATTTAAAATCGTATTTATTGAAATGAAGGAAAGTCTTAAGTTGAGCTACATGACAGTCTGGTGAGGTATACTGTGGTGCATTACTAATGTAATATTTATGCTTCAACTCTGTCAGAAAACAGTAAAAAAAATGTTTGTACTCTGTTGTAAGCTTTGCAACACAGAAACAGCTGGAGGGAAGTGATGCAAGGGGAGCTCTGCCTGGCAGCAGCAGCTGCAAGACGACAAGCACGTTTCAGCCGTTTCCGCATTGTGTTTATTGCAGCCATATGATATCATATGGTTGCACTGCCAGGCGGCTGCGCAAACCTCTGCTTCCCACAATGCATGTCGCAACAAAACTCCAAAGATGCTCGAGTTACCTACCAGCTCTATTTGTAAACAAATGGTTTATTTATGGTGGACTACACTTCGAAATTGTTCACCGTGAGAGAAGAGATTCTGATGAGTAATCACAGAAAGACTTACGGATTCATGATACTTAGGCTGTGGCTGGGGTTTGACAGATTTGATGAAAAATTAGTGATTAAAGTCTCCCGCACCTTTAAGGAAGTATCTCCGGTATGTACGGAAGTATTCAATGCAGTTGATATAGTAAAAAGTACATGTTCAGAAACCACATGTGGTCACCTCCCATCTATGTCTGTCAGATTCAGATACAGACAGCGTTTCCGCTGGTAAGGCTTTGCCATGGCACTGCATCTTTGCTGCCACACCAAACATTTCATACAAAAAAAATCATCACCGTCGCATTAGACTTATTATGCATATGTATAATATTTAATAGGCCAGGACAAGTGTCCTGCCCCTTCAAATGAAAGTTTGTGAAGCTTCAGGAGGTAGGGAAAAGATAAATGAGTGTAAAATTTCTCATTCACTTCTGCTGGGGTGGGGGGCACGGACTGCACCACCCCGTACCCCCATAGCATTATAAGCAGGATGGAAACCGACGCATGCACCCAGTTACCGACCAAAACAATTGCACGTGCACCCCCCCAGCCTAACTGCGCACGAGCAGCTGAGCCCCTGCCCACATACACCGGCTGAAACAGAGCTTCTCTACCGGTGCACTCGGATCGTGCACACGTCGGCGTATCGATACATATTGGATCATCTTCCCATCACTAGTCTACACACCAGTTTGTGTTTTCTCCCTTAGAGACCTGTAACTACTTTTGTGGTACCTTCCACCTGAATGTATTTCTCTACATTTATCACCATTTGTTATATTATCCTATCCTATCCATTTTACACTTTTCAGTGAAACTAATATACTGTATTTTCCTATATTAACCAAACATGTTGATGTTCGTAGAAGCTCACCGTAATTCAAAATGGAGAAAATGGAATTTTCTGAGTTTTTCAGCAAAGTATACCATTAACTCAACATTAAAACAAGCTCCTACAAGCACCATCTTTTGTTAAGCTACGGATTTATATTTACTGGTTTAATCAAAGTTGCAGAAGGTGAGTGTTTCCATGTTCGCTATGGAGCCTCTGAACGTCCCAATAAAACATATTTGATGCCGCTTGAGAGAAACTGCATTTTGCCTAAATTATTTCAAGATATTGATTTGATTAGTGGTTCAAAACAAATTCAATATTTTAGATCAGTCACTGGCAGCCATTTAGGTCTTTGAAGGGTAAAATCATCTTGAGCCTTCTCACTCAGTTAGCCATTTTGGATCATTCTACATCAGGCGTGTCCAAACCCGGGCCTCGAGGGCCGGTATCCTGCATGTTGTAGATATTTCCCTCTTCCAGCACACCTGGATCAGTTAAAGCTATACTGTATGATGTGGCATTTTTACACTTTTCTTTTGTCATCTTAAAATGCTCCTAATAAGCATGTGTCAAACTAAAATGTAAAAGAAATCCACCAGGTGTTGAAACTCAAAAATGTTTAATTCACATATATTGCTCATATTTCTGATAAAATTCTGACCAATCATTTTATTTGGTCAGAATGAAATAATTTGCTGAGCCTGGCTGAGCTTCCTGTCAATCAACCATTACCACCACGCATTCGATCCATTATTGCTGTCCCGCATCCGATATGGGTACCTCTGAATCTGACGCTTCACTCGCGCTGCTTCTCCTGTCACTGACCACAGCCTACTGTCTAGGATGTGAATGGATAGAACTCAAATGCACATGGAGGAAAAAATGGATTTATTAACAGAAGCAACAACCAAGGGGAACAAACAGGAGTCCGATGAATGGAGATGAAGTCCAGAAGTTAGGTGTACTGGACTCCACAGACAGGTCTGCACAAAGCTCAGCTTTTATGACCGCAGGACTCATACAGGTACATGTACTTGGTGTCACACAATGTAGGATGATAAATGCAAGGACTATGAAACCTCAAATGTCCACGGAAAATTTGCAGTTCACAGTTCGCGCGCCCATCGCCTGGGCACCTCATCACTCAGGTGATGAGGTGCAGTGAAGACACTGACTCAGTGCTGCACAGACCAGACCCTTAAATACAGGGTCTACTGATGAAACAGGGGCCGCGGTAGGTGGATAATGTATCTGATTACTGAGGGAGGGGTCCGCAGACACGCCAAAGCAGACTGGACCTCCACCTCCACTTCCACCGTGTATATCAGGTGAGAGGAGGGGAGCATCAGAACTCAGGCAGGGGGAAGCGGGTGGGGCTTTGGAGGGAGGCGGGTTGTTCATGTTGAAATTTTTACTAAGTGCTGTGAGAAATGCCACATCGGTAGGTATAGCTGTAATGATCAGCTCATCATCATGCTCTGCAGAAGCCTGATAACGATGTAATGGCTTCCAGGTGTGCTGGAAGAGGGAAATATCTTAAACATGCAGGATACTGGCCCTTGAGGACCGGGTTTGCACACCTCTGTTCAACATCATGTTACTGGTAAGAGAGAAAAAAACATACTCTAGGGAAGCGGTAAGGGAAAGGCTAATTTTCACAAGGTGAAAATGAGCATCTTTTTTCCGAAGTGATAATTCACAGGGAAAATGCCACATTTTGGAAATACACAACTTCTTTAGCTCTCTGTGTTCCAACTGAAATATCATGCTAATGAGAGCTGCTAGGTGACAATGGACAGAGCAATGGCATAAGTGTATGTAATAAGTCTGAGTGCATGCCTTATCTTGTGATATTATCAGCAATGCTATCAACAATTATGTTTTCATAGGAACCGCAGAAATGCTGCATTTCACTGTTACTGCTTCTGTATTGCAATAACTGAGATTTTAAAAAAATCCCCTTTTTTTGACACCCACAGGCTTTTATGGGAGTTCATTAATTGGTATAGTCCAGGCTTGTCCACTTTAACAATATGGATTATGTTTTAGTAGAGGTCCCCAAGTGCCCAGATGACTGGGTGTCTCTGCTAATGCTGACAAAGTTGTAAAGTTCAATCTCTTTTCTGAGTGGCAAACTATGTCTTGGCTCTAAATTTTAAGACTCTGTTTTGACCAAGACTACTATAATATACATTGCCAATAGTCCAACCAAGGGGACACAAAAGCTTTGATTAGTAATTAAGTTTCTTTTAAAGGGGTCATATTTTGCTAAACCCACTTTTATTAGTCTTTGGTACATTTATTTGTTTAGTTGGGTACCCAAATAGTTCGAAAAGTTTGAATGTGAACTGTCCAGGTGCTGCAAAGCAAAAATCTCTATATTCATTTTGGTAAATGTAAATATATCTATGTTAATTAAGACAAATGCTGATATATTTGTGTTAAAAACCAATACCTCTACAGTTTTGCATTGAATTGACACTGCTGATTGATTTAGTTTGGTAAATCCTGATCTCTTGGCTCTGTTGATGTTTTTTGTAACTCACCAGGGATGACCATAACTCAGAGTGAAGATACTTAAAGTGACTGGACAACTCAGTTGGCCTGATTAAATGGCTATCCTACAGCCATAGGTTAAAATGGGCTGGAGCACACTGGAGCTCAGCTCCCTCCCCTTCAGTGTAAAATAACCCTCAACTATTTTGTTATTCAATTTCATCTGATAAATGAAATAAACTTTGAAGCTGAAGAAGTGCAAGTCGACCCAAAGACACACCCAAATCGGCTACATAGGACTGTGAGACATCTATGATTCTAGTATCTCAGTACATCTACATCAATGCGCTGCTCATCTAAACCATAATCTATTCTAAAACGAATCCTAGAAATCTAAAGCCTACAGCAGGGTTGACTACAAATTTCAACTTGTAAGCCACTTTTAAAATGACAAAGACAAAATAATCTACCGCCACTATATATTAATACATATATCAGTGGAAAGCTCATGATTACTACCTTGAATATCAGTGGTTGGATAACTCTGTAGGTAATGCTGACTGCGGTGCGGAAGACTGGGTTTCGAATCCCAGTAGGAGTGTGCGCCAAACCACCTGGAGCCTCATGTATAAAGCGTGTGTATGCACAAAAACCTGGCATACACCCTTTTCCACGCTCACGTTCAGATGTACAAAGAGTGAAATGACTGTGGAAATGTGCGTTCCTCCACGCCAACTCCATAGCCGGCGTACGCACGTTTGGCGACACTTACAGGTGACACTGGGAAATTGTTAATAATGTCGAAAAGGTCATTTCTCCAATTGATGTGCAAATCAGAGATACACAGATGAACAATGAACACACCAGCATGTCATTCTACTGTCAGAGCAGCACATCTCCCCACTAGAAACAGACCCTGGACCCATATATGCTAATCCTGCCCGGAAGGACATTAAGTCCAGCAACAACCATATAAAGAGACAAGGACACAAAATTAATTGGTTAATAAATGCATGTAATCTAATATTAATGTCTGTGAGAACATTTATTTGTTGGTCCAGGTGCTCATTGACACCGTTGATTGTCCTCACGATGTCCTCTTGTGATTCGGGTGAGCACAGACCCATGCCGGTCAGATGGGCATCAGCAGCTGGCTGTTGGTGGACCGGAGGATCGGCTAATGCTGGGGAGGCAACAGGATGCTTCTGTGACAGGAGGTTGATACTATGTCTCACCGTCTTCTGTCTCATTGTTGGAAAATAATAAATTGAGTAATTAAACATATGTCAATGTCTTTGATTTCCTCTTTGATATCCTGGCAGGATTAGGCATGAACCTTTATCTTGTTTGGCTATGATCAGACTATTATATGACCCGTAGAATGAACTAATGTGTGAGTTACACAAATACTAAATATATATTTACCTTGGGGGTGATCCGAGTCAGCCCTGTGACACCAGTGTCACTCACAGTGGCGTCAACTCTCTGCTCAAAGGGGCTGAGTTTGTCCTCCTTTCTCCTTTCGCCTGTTTTGGCCTACGCTTCGCGTCCACCTTGACGTCATCATCTGATCATGCAGAGAGGGGAATCCCAGAAGGAATCCCACCTGCAGGCCCCGTTTATACCGATTTGCATATTTAAATGTAGGCGTGGAGAGGGAGGAGTCAGGTACTCCAACATATGTGGTCAATTCCATGCTGATTGACTTGTATGAAGGAAATGTACTTGGATTCGGGTGTACGCTCAGTTTTATTCATCTGGGTTTGTTTGTGAGTACGGACTTTTTCGGGATTTAAGCGCATGCCGGGTTTCAGTATGAAATCCACGCAAGTCTTTATACATGAGGCCCCAGGAGATTGCAATTTTTTGGTCCTTAGTTAGAATACATTTTCCTGAATTCAGCTTTGAACCCAAAGTTTTTTCAATACGCTATCTCAAACATGTCTCAGGATAGCCTTATGTCAGTTGGCAGTCCACTTTGATTAAATAGATGCTTTGAATGTTTGCAAGTGATGAAGACTCAGGGGAATGAGAATGCATTCATTATTAAATTGTAGAAAATGTGTTCATGGAATCTTAATTTTAGGATTAATTTTGAACTTTAAAGCAGTAAAAAGAATTGAGCATTATACTTTTTGGAGTTGTATGCAGTGAAGAAAACGTGCTGTGAAGGTCTTGTAGTTTTATTTGATTCTGTTCTGTTATCTCAGAAGTAATGAATTAAGATCATGTCTGCAACACTGGATCAGTCTTTGGTGGGCATGCACTGAGGAAAATAGGAAGCTGAATTTGCTTTCGGCCGATCAAGGTTTAATGATGGCTTCATATTTACTTCACATCTCATCATCATGTCAGACAGAATCTATAACACAAAGAGGGCTCAGATGGCCCTCCATGAATATAGTGGCATGTTTTACTCCAATGTTTTACTCTTATATGTATTGGCCAAGGTCAGGGATTCAAGAAGTCATTATGAAGAATTTAAAAATGTTGAGAACCAACAGAAAAAAGGAACATAAAATTTCCACCAGGTCAGCCCCGTGATGAACTGGCGACAGGTCCAGGGTGTACCCCGCCTGCGCCCACAAGTTGCTGGGATAGGCTCCAGCGACCCCCATGACCCTAGTGAGGATAAAGTGGGTTCAGTTAATGAATGAATGAATGAATGAATGAATGAAAATTTCCACCATGTTATATGTATTGCAATATATTTTATCAGAAGTACTACCCAGCAGGTAATGAAGTTAGCCGCAAGTCTGTAACGGTGAAAAGAAAAAAATACTTTGATATGCTTTGTCTGGTTGACTAACTATATCAGGTTTAGTGAAGCAGAGGTTTCATGGAGCAGACAAATGTTCACAAAACAGTCAACTAAAAGGGTAGAACTTTAAGGAATGTGATACGCAGAATAAAGTTTAAAAGAAAAACATAGAAATGACAGCTCAGGGACTTTAATGAGAGGACAAACAGAAGAAAAACAATTAATATTCCACCCTGTTATAAGTCTTCTGTTGAATTCTATTAGTTAGCTAAGATCTGTAACAGCATGGGAAAAATAAGCCAAATTCGCCATTGACAGAGTAACACAGGTAACACATAGGTATCACAGTGGAATAATTTGAGCCAAGTAAATTGTAGATCTGTAACAGGGTTGAAGATTTTGAGATTTGCTAGGTGTAGATCTTTGAATGGTGACAATTAGTAAGTGAACCTTTAACAGATAAACAGATTTATTGAACTGCCGGGTGTATTTTGAACAGATACTGAGAAAAAGACCTAATACGGTGGAACTTTGAGACTGTGACAGGCAGAGTAAAATTTAAGAAAGCATAAGTGACAGTTGGGTCAAAACAGGCAAGTCCTGCAGAAAAAAAAAACAAAACAGTGTTAAAATTTTGGGCAATTGTAGACTTTTTTTTTTGGAAAGTGAGAAAGTACATACAATTATGTGATTTTGTTCAATATGTGTCTCATTTAAGACAAACTATGAGTAACAAAAGAGCATAAAAGACCAGAATCACTGTGTAACTGACTCAGATAGTTTATCTGACCTATAGTGAATGGTGCAGGTGAAAACAAGAAAACACCACCTTCAAAGAGAACCACATTACTGAGTTGGTCTAATGAGACCTTTATGGACCTCTGTTGGTGACATCTGGTATTGCAACATTTCCATTGATTGGCCAGTTTGTTCGGTTCACAGGTACAGTAGAGTAAATCTGTTCAGATTTTATTTCTTACTACCTGAAGAGCAATTAGTTGGGTGTCTCTAATATTATATAAGGTCAGTCAACTTATGTAAACTGCATAGAAGGCGAATGGATTGTATCTGAATTTTATGCAGCTGATTGAACAGATACAGAAACTGTAGATACTTCTTGAAGATGCTGCTTTTTTATTATGGTTGTCATGAGCTCAAATTGTGGCTCAAATGATGCTAGTGATGGACTTTACTTCAGTTTCTTATTTATATTTGAAGCATTTTTTAGGGGGCAGATTATTTCATAATTTCACCAGGTCAGTCTTTATGATTCTTCTATCAATCATTTGAGTTGCTATGGTTTTTGGAAATAATACTTTTTCCCACCTTGACAGTACAAAGATGCAGATTTATGTATGACAAGGAAGACATGACAGGGCATGTTGTTTTTCAGAAATTATCATTATTATTATTATTAATATTATTATTATTATTATTATTATTATTATTATTATTATTAAATTTAGGAGGCTACAGAACAAGCAATGTGCAGAATGCATGGTAAAATGGTCATCTTAGGTGTTTCCTATGTTAAAAGGATCTTTTGTACAGAAAGGGGCATCAAAATGTGAACCCCAGTCTATTTTGCAACAGCACAGCTACTGACACCCATTTCCAGTTTCTCTTAAATATATTTTGATTACAGTATTTGTCATTTCCTCATAAAGAGTAACATGTGTAAAAGAATACAGGGTACATAATGATAAGACAAAGGTTAAGGTAGAGGTCAAGGTAGAATGCTGCCATATAAATATAATCAGTTCACTACTGATAGAATGTGTGTATTTTTCTCTTCTCTGATCTCAGCTTGGAAAGGAGTCAAGTTGGAAATGTTGATCTTATAGATCATCAAACCTGACTTCCCTCTCACATGCACTGTGAGTATGTAGAGCTATGGACCAGTGAATATGAGCTGTGAAGTAAAAGGAGAGATTAGAGGACAGTCTGAGAAGATCAGACCTACTGTATGTGTGGATGAAGTGAAGCTGTTCAGAAGTACAGGTATGGTTGTATTGGTGAAGAGATTGGAGTGTGGGACAAAGATAGCATAGGGTGTAATTTTAATTCACCACAGACTGAGATGCTATGCCAGAGCGCAGATACACTTTCATGATTAGCAGCATTTGTTGGACTTTTTAAAAACTGGGACGATGGGGTGAAATCTGTGCTCTGAGGACAGTTTTGCTTTTTCCCATTTCCTCTGCCCTGTGTGGAGTATGTTGACATAATGTGCAACGAAGCAGATAAGATGAGTGAGAAGTCATTGGCCCAAAGCAAATGAGACCCACTGTGACACTGCCTATCACTCTAGCCTAAATGCTCCTGGTTTCTGATGAGGTCTGCTTCAATAGGCATCCACTGTACACTGTGTCAAACCTACAGCGGTATTGACGGGGTGATGAGTGATCACCCATAGCCCAATGAACTTTGAAACAATCAATCAGATCCATGGTGTCCAAGCTTCCAGCTGCCATGTAATACATGCTCTGAAAATCCTGTAAAAGCTGCAACCTTTAACCCCTTAGATTGAGGGATGGACCTCACAGTGACACGCATTACAGAAATCAGCTAAATACTGCCTCTAGAACATTTATGAAAATACATTAATGAATTAATATTTCATTATATACATGTATGGAATGAATTATTATGCAAATTAACTGAGCCAGTCCACACTGGGGGAAAAGGGCTATTAAATCAGTTAACCATTTAGTGACTCAAGCTACACATAAATGTTTGAGGAAGGAATGCAACATTTGCTGCAGAAATAATGAACAATCGCTCCAATTGAAGCTGAGTATTGTAACATGTAATACTGATGATGCTGCTCCAAAAGACTCCCACACACTTTCATCAAACTTGTCTCTCTATATATACACTATATTGCCAAAAGTATTTGATCACCTGCCTTGACCCGCATATCAATTTAAGTGAAATCCCATTCTTAATTCATAGAGTTTATTTTGATGTCAGTCCACCCTTTGCAGCTATAACAGCTTCAACTCTTCTGGGCAGGCTTTCCACAAGGTTTAAGAGTGTGTTTATGGGAATTTTTGACCACTCCTCCAGAAGCACAGTTGTGAGATCACACACCGATGTTGGACAAAAAGGCCTGGCTCTCAGTCTCCACTCAAATTCATCCCAAAGGTGTTCTATTGGGTTGAGGACAGGACTCTGTGCAGGCCAGTCAAGTTCATCCACACTAAACTCTGTCATCCATGTCCATGTCCATGACCTTGCTTTGTGCACTTGTGCACAGTCATGTTGGAACAGGAAGGGGCCATCCCCAAATTGTTTCCACAAAGTTGGGAGCATGGAATTGTCCAAAATCTCTTCCTTCAGCATATACTAAGAGATTTTGGACCTTGGGGATGAATTTGAACAGACACTGAGAGCCAGGACTGAGAGCCACTCACCCTATAGATTAAAGGTGGGGTGCGAGATCTTAGAAAAACGGTTCGAGCAAGCTACATTTTGAAAATACTCAATTGAAAAGTCCAAACCCCTTTCTTCAGACATCCCTCCGAAGCCACACCTCCAGAGTACTGGCACGCGCAGTGCTTCTTCCCGGGGGTTCACCAGTGCTGCACAGCAACAGTTCGCACGCTGATGCTCCGGCTCTGTCCCCGGGTCCGTCCCTGGCTCTGTCCCCAGCTCAGTCCCTGCACGGCCCCAGCTCAGGCTCTGACCCCGGCTACGGCCCGGCCCCGCCCCGGCTGAGGCTATGGCTACACCCCCAGCTCCAGCTCAGACCCCGGCTGAGGCTACGGCCCCAGCCCCAGCTCTGACCCCGGCTGAGGCTCCGGCCCCAGCTCCAGCTCAGACCCCGGCTGAGGCTACGGCCCCAGCTCCAGCTCTGACCCCAGCTGAGGCTCCGGCCCCAGCTCCAGCTCAGACCCCGGCTGAGGCTACGGCCCCAGCTCCAGCTCTGACCCCGGCTGAGGCTCCGGCCCCAGCTCCAGCTCAGACCCCGGCTGAGGCTACGGCCCCAGCTCCAGCTCTGACCCCGGCTGCGGCTCCGGCTCGCGGATCCATGCATACTTCATTCAGTCTCCTCCAACACCCCCACTCTTACAGAACAGCCCCAGTTCATGCCTATCTAGCTAACGTTACATTTCCTACTGATTTATGTTAGTGACAAAACAGTTTGCCGGTGAACTTTCCATCCTAATTTAACTAATATAGCCAAGCTCTGGCTCTGGCTTCATTTCCTGTACAAGCGCTTCAAGCCTCTGAGAACACACAATGCATGCTCGACGAAGGGTACGTGCAGAGGGGGGAGAGGAGGAGGGGCAAATGGCAGTTGAGTTTGATAGACATATCACTGTTCAATCATTTCGAGTGGGCGCTCAAAATGATTGGATGGTGTTTTTTCAGTCCTGTCCATTCTACTAGTGACTAAATTTTTTTTAATTGTTGTGTTGGAGCATTTAAATTAATTAGTTGTAATCCGGGTGTGAAAGGGATTTTAAGCAATATAGTAAAAAAATGCTCCAGGAAAACATATATATATATATATATATATATATATATATATATATATATATATAAATAAATAAATAAATAAATAAATAAATATATATATATATATATATATATATATATATATATATATATATATATATATATAAATAAATAAATATATATATATACACACACACACACACACACACACACAAAATAAATATTTTTTTTGCTGTGTTGATCTCTTTCTATGTAGACTCTAAATGATTTTGAAGTTTGTAAGCTGTAAGTTATTGTTCCATTAGTATAAGATTTTATGACAAATAGAAAACTTTATCAGCTGTTTTTCATTAACGGGTGTGATTGACAGCTTGCTCACCTACCTGTTTATTGAATAAATTGATTCAATAAGACTGGAGTTATGGTTAAAACAAGATTGTAAAAATGCTTGTCATACAAATGCCTGAAGTTTAGCATTTTGCAGATGGTTATGACCCCTCACTCCCGTATTTTTGCCCCTTTTGTCCAAAAATGGTCACATCTGGTCCAAACGTTGCAAGGGCCAAAATGCAATCTCAGAACAGAAGTTTGCAAACCAGGGGATGATGGCAGAGTTCCTCCATCTACTTATCATATGTAGTCTGTGCTGGAAATTGTCAACTGACTACACAGTGACTACACAGGACAGATTTATTATTTTTTGATTGTGTACATTACATTAATTTCATTTTGTTCTATAAACACATGACAAAATCTCTAAATGTCCGAGAGAGAGTAATAGTTGTGACTAATGTGTCCCGCTGTTCAGCCATCCATCCGTTTCTCTTTTGTGAGTGTGATATCTTGGTAACACTTTGGCCTTTAGTCACTAAAATCTAATTAGTTCATGCTTGAGTGTTGAATGAATGTTTGTAGCCAATTTATCGAAGATACAGCTAGATGCAACACAGCCTAATTTCGATAACATGTCTTGATTTACGTCTGATTAATGTCAAATGAAAATTATACTTTTTCTGATGATCTGGTGTGCCTGCCAGTTCTATATAATATGTCAAATCATGCCTCTATTCAACTAAGACTCAACACAATCTTGTACTATGGCATAATCTGATGTGTTAACAGAAGGTACTGTGTGTGATAGTGTTATGAAGAAACTTATAAAATGCCACTGTGGCCTTAAGCAGGTTTAAGTGATGTTCAGTTTGGTCATTGTCCCACTTTAACATTGATATCCAAGGTTAAGTGTTTTGATTATTTAGTGAATTGACTTCCATTTTCAGGTAAAGTGTTGTGCATATGAGGTCATTTAAACAGTAGCTCCATCAGGATATGTAATATGGCCCAGATTCCCAGGGCAGCACTAATCCCTGAAGGGCACATTTTGATCCTTCTGTCTGCTGAAAAACACTAATCAGTCTGTGGAACATAATACTGTTGAGAATACAAGGTGTAAAGCAGCTTGATGACTGCTGAAAATGGGGCCACAGCTGGAGCTTGTGCAATGAGAAAAAAGTCACTTTTCAGCTTTGTCTTACATTGAATGTCATGGAAAAGCTGCAAGCAGTCTGCCTGTGGAGATACAGGCCTGGCTCACACATCGACTCATTTCTCTTCACATTACTTCCAACACCCTTGCTGTTCCACTACTTACTCTACCCATCTTGAGTCAGTCTTGTCTGAGAGGGAATGCAAAACCTGCACGCTGGCAATCTCATCAGAGTTCCATGATAAACACATGAAATGAAATGAAATGAAATGAAATGAAATGAAATGAAATGAATTGAAATAAACTGAAATGAAATGCTAGGCTTTTGTTATGTTTACTTTTGTATTTTGTGTCATACTGGTTGTGATAACCACAGACCTGACATTTATCTAAATAACCATTCAAACAAACCTATTTTCATTGTTCAAATGTTGACTTGTTTTCAAGTGAGGTTCATTTCTGTAGCTGAATAAGAACAGCCCTCAGTGAGAAAAAAGCTAGAGGACAGCACAAATATTCAATGCTTCTCAATTGCTTTGTCTGTATTCAATGTTGGCTCTAAGCTCGTCCACACCAAAGCTCATGCTGATAATATTGTGAGAATTTTAAACTTTACCTCTATTGTTTTCATTCTGGGTGTGTGGCCCTCTAAACATGCAGTAGTACATTGGAAACACAGCTTCCCCACTCCTTACAAGAACATGTATATTTGTGTAACAGTTTTACTGTCTACTATTTTTAAAATGCTGCATATCTTTAAAGGGTCTGTCAGTCCCACATTATGCTCAAAATAGTATTTCAGGAAAAGCAGGATTGAATGTCAAAAAATTTGAAGAAACTTAATTTAGACACAAAAATCAACTTTTTGTCATCAAAGGATAACATCAATGTGACTTCATGTCTGCTCATTCTAATGTGTGCAACATCTCAGGAGCAGCTTCAGGGAATTACTTCAAACTGGACACAGTCTCATGGAAGGTTGGACTGATAAGATTTTAGTGGTCAAATCTCAAAGGTCAAGGTTGCTAAACTAAAAAGTCCACTGACCCCCCCCCCCCCCCCCCCCAAAAAAAAAAAAAAAAACAACAACAACGATGCACCATCTGACTCTTTTTACTGAGTAACAGTAGCATTTGCACAGCTCTGTGTTAACAGCCATTTATAGAGTGGCTGGTAAAGAATGGCTCACTTCTTGAGGTCAGACTGAAAAACATAAGGGTTATAATGTGTCTGTGATGGAGATTTCTTAAAAAGAGAGGGTTTGTGTGTAGGAGCTTTTACACACCGTATGATTGTTCACATCATGTCTGCTTTCCAGGTCAACGAGATTTACCATGACGAGTCTCTGGGAGTCCACATCAACGTGGTCCTGGTCAGGATGATCATGCTGGGGTATGCCAAGGTGAGATTCACAGTCAGCTTCTGTGGATTTTATGGTTTTGAAAATCCAAAAGAACAAAAAAACAAAACACAGGACAACAGAACATCGGCTAGTACAAGAATGAATTAATGGAAGGGATTGTACCAAAAGCATATTCAGTACTGAATGTTCAGAGGTCATATTTCAAGTACATCTGTGCTGCACCTAATGTGTTTGAGACACTGAGCATGTTTACATGCACACTAAAACTCCCCATCGTTGTTTCTGGAGTTATCAGATTATTTAAATGATCACGTAATCTGCATTATCTGATTATGAGAAATCTGACAAATCTGGATTTGTCCCCAATATCCCAATGTCTTCATACATATATACCTGTTTATCTGATTTTTTTCACTCTGCGCATGTGTTAAAAAAATGTAGAAAACGAAAGAGACATACTCAAACATGAGTGGAAGACAATAATGGGTTTGAATGGGTTTGATCAAGAGTGAACATCAACATGAAAAAATAAATTTGCACACAACATTTATCAAGTGGGCTCATTTTTTAGCTAAAGATCTCTTTTTTATGGAACTGTTTTCCATTTAAAATACCACTTGTAGAAAAAAAGCTACGACTGATTTTATCGATTGTTCTTTTTACACCATAACCATGCCTCAGACATAAAAATATAGCTCGAATGTGTTACTATGGCAGCCTGTCCACGTGGTACCACATTTTCATGTCAATAAAACAGACTTTTCGATATTTTACTCCAAAATTTATTTTCAGCATACTTAAACATAATGTCTAAAAGGTTTTGTCCTACTTCATATCAATTTCTGTGGAGAACTGCATGTTTTGAATGTTTGCGTAAAGCTGAAAAAATGTATGCCCGTTTCAAGTCCACATGTTACCGAAGAGAAATTCAACATTTTTCACTAAAATTTTATCTCCACAAATTTTGTTATACATAATGTTTAAGTGTATATAAATACCTACTCAAATATGTATAATACATGCATGTAAGTTACTCTGCTTACATGACAAAGACTGTTGAACACAAAATGTGTCCACATGTTACCGTATGATCGGACCCTAATATAAAGTTTGAGTCTACTGTCACTACATACATACGTACCACAAAAGACATCAGATAATTTACTAAAACATCTTTACCCATTTTTTCATTCCCTTATGAATTATTATGCCTTATTTCAACATATGTTTGTCAGTGTAAAAGATTTTACTTGTCCAGCAAGCCGGGGGGGTCATAAAATGATTTTGACAAACACATATAAATGATAAATTGTGACAGTTCAAACATGATCTCACCTTCTCACTATTGACCACTGTTAATTTTCCAGTTAGGTCCTGTGTTTCATAGCAGAGAGAGCGGAACTTTACTTCTCTATGGTCACTTCAGGCTCCAAAATGCACAAGCAGGTCTCACACTAATAACACTTTTTTGCAACTCAAATATTTCAGGAAGTTTACCACTTGTCTCACATGGTGAAATTCATCTGTGCGGTTGGTTAGCTCTATGTCAGTGCTCTAGATAAGTCTGGCACAGGCCACTATCATTCTCGAATCCTTTGCTCATCACCACCCAAGAACTAGCCACAGTGCCTTTGCAAAGTTGTATTGGTGGAAAATGCACATGAGAAAGTGTCTTGTGGTATTACAATGACTAAATTACGACGAGTAAATCCTACAAAAGAAAAGAGCACATAAACACACATGCGCCTTTGCTTTCCGGTTGTTCTTTCACCTAGTGAGGCAGACAAGTTCACTTATAAACAGTGTTATTTTGGGGTTATTAAAGTGTATTTTTTATTCATTTATTTTTGTGTGTATTAAACCTTTATTTAACCAGATAGAGTCCCATTAAGATCAAGATCTCTTTTACAAGAGTGGCCTGGCCAAGAGGTCAGCAGCACATGCCATGAAAGAATACAGGTTTTAAAAAAACAGCCAATAACAATAAATTAAAACAAACATTCATTCATTAATTTTCTGAACCCGCTTTATCCTCACGGGGGTCGCTTGGAGCCTATCCCAGCTACACAGGGGTGAAGGCAGGGTACACCCTGGACAAGTCACCAGTTCATCGCAGGGCTGACATATAGAGACAAACAATCACTCTCACATTCACACCTATGGGCAATTTAGATTAACCAGTTAACCCATGCGGACAGAACCCACGCAGACACGGGGAGAACATGCAAACTCCACACAAAATAAAACAAAATGTGCAAAAAAATCCAAGACACCTTGACATTACTGAGAAATAAACAGCTGTGAAAGGTTCGGGCTTCTGGACCAGTGTCTGGACCAGCTGGTCCAGGACAGCCGGTCTGGAACTCTATGGTCTTTTTCGCTTTCCTACATGGAAAGTAATAAAAATGCTAAAATGAATAACAGAACACATGATGAAAGATCCCTTCTACTATGATGTGGCATATGCAGGTTCGGAAAAAGAGGCGAGTCTGTCCGGTCCATTTCAGGTGGAAATCACAAAACATAAAGAATAAATTAGTGTTCCGTGACACGGGGAGAACATGCAAACCCCACACAGAAAGGTCCCAACCCCATCGACTGGTGTTGGAATCAAACCCAGGACCTCCTTGCTGTGAGGCACGAGTGCTATCCACTGCACCACTGTGTCACCTGTTTTAATTAAAACAAACAATAATTTAGTAACAACAGAAAAGTGTCTTTACATTATCTGCATTTGTCCATAACTCTGGTCTGTCTCCCAAAGGTATTGGTGCTGAACTCCATCTACTGCAGGTCATACACTGATTTAAACAGGTAGATTTAATATATCAGGTACAGCTTCAGGTACAGCAAGTTATAATAGACATGGATAAAATGGGGTGTGATGCCATCATTTTCCAATCCCCATTTTCTCTGTCCACATGAATGCATACAAACCTGAGTTTTAAAAAGTCATGAACAATGTTTACATGCAGACAAGATGCTCAACATCCATTTGGCAAAATGCCCTCATTAATTGGAAGGGTCATTAAATCTAGCTCAACTGTGTGTGTTTTTATCAGATAGCTGGGAATACTTGGTGTCATTTAACATAACTGTTAGTTAGCAGGGAGGTGTGTGTTTTCACAGGCTCGAGGTAGTGTTAGCATGGGTGTCTACGCTGTTTTTTTTTTGTTTGTTTGTTTTTTTTTTTGTTTTTTAGTTTGTTTGGTTTGTTTTTTTCCCAGGTTGGAAAAAATAGCTTATAACACTAAATATTAAACAAATATTCTGTCTCTGACAATGTGAAATAACAGAACAACACTGATTCAGCAGGAAGTAAGACATTGTCAGTAATTTAAAGAAAAACACTAAATGGAAGTTTCTTCCTTTCTGCTCTTCCTCCATGTAAAATACTGGATATTTTTGTGTATGTATGTATGTATATATACATATATACATATATATATATGTGTGTGTGTGTATATATATATATATATATATATATATATATATATATATATATATATATATATATACATATATATGTATATATGTGTGTGTGTGTGTGTGTGTGTATATATATATATATTTATTTATTTATTTATTTATTTATTTATTTATTTATTTATTTTGTCTTTGTCATTGTCATTGTCAATCTTTTTATTCAAGAGTTAGTCACAAAAACAACCATTATTACAATTTGTCCACATTTTGAAAAATAAACACAGAGTGAACAAACCAAAAGTACAACAGAGGAAAGCAAACATAACAAAGACACATTTTAACAGTCCTCATCCACCCCCACGCCCCTATCCCAGGACTTATGACATATTACACCAAGGGAGGCCACATAAATTCTAATTATATTCAGAGAACTGGATTCTCTCCAGATGAGAGAGTTTAACTATTTCTTCCAGCTTTATTTAACTGAAGGAACATCTGATATTTTCCAGAATGACAAAACAAGTTTTTTTTGCTACAATAAGTGCATAAGATAGCAGTTGATGGTGGTGTTTGTTAAGTTGCAAAAACTGATTAGAGGCTCTGAGTACAACCAAAAGTGGATCAGGTTTCAGCTCTATATGAAGCATATCTGTTAAAGTTTTAAGTATGTTAGTCCAGTATGGAATTAATTTAGGACACAAAACATAACTATGGAGAAGAGTGGCTTCTTCAATAAGGCATTTGCCACATAATGGGGAGACAGTTGGAAAGAGTTTTTGTAACTTTGTCTTTGAGTAATGTAGTCTGTGGATGATCTTAAATTGGATAAGCTGGTGCCTTGATTTAGCAGAGCACTTGTGAATATTCTCTACAGCATTATCCCAAAGTTCGTCATCTAACTCCATATTCAGATCCTGTTCCCAGCATGTCTTTACACCTTGCACAGCAGGTGATATTCTGGATAATAGTGACTTGTTGAGTTGAGATAGTAAGTGCCTTTCCTTGCCTCACAACTTAAAAAATTCATCGAGCTTAGAAGGTTTTATTCTCTATTGACTTCATAGAGTAAGTGAAAATCTTTAGACACTATTACACTATTGTATATAAGTGAATTTATTGTATGTAATTTTAAAAGGATTATTTTGCATTACAGAGGGGTCCTGGAGTTTGACTGTCATTAATTCACTCTTAGACTGATTAATTCTAGAACCTGAGAATGAGCCAAAATGAGAGATGGTGTCCAAGATAGCTGAATAAAATTCAAAACTGGTTATGAAAAGCAAAATATCATCTGCATAGAATGACATTTTGCGCTTTGTATTGTTAATATTGTATCGATGTATTTGAGGGTTGGATCGAATGGATTGAGCAAGTGCTTCAATCACCAAAGCAGGGATAAAGAGCAGCCCTGTCTAGTTCCCCTATGTAACTGAAATGGGGGAGGAAGCATGTTATTGGTGATAATTCTAGCATTAAGACTGACGATAAAGAATTTTTAACCATTTTTCAAAATGTTCGCCAAGGCCATATTGTCTTAAGGCTGCAAAAAGATAAGGCCACTCCAGTTGGTCAAAAGCTTTTTCTGCGTCAAGGGAGAGAACAGCCAAATCAGATGTCTTATTAGGCCTTTTTCTACCAAAAGCCCAGGAACTTTATTTCCAGTAACTTATTTACCAGGAACTTATTTGGGTAAAATATTTCCTGGTAATTATGTTACCATCGCACCTCAAAGTTCAGGGTAATTTATTCAAATCAGGTTGATGATGTATGGGGGGCAGTAAAAGAAACTGCACTACAGTTCATGTACATTCACAAACTAAGCTCTAGTTCAATAAAATTACACTACTTTAAGTGGAAGGTTTGGGTTTAGTTTTACTGGTTGTTGAATCACTTAATCCATCTGGAATACATTTTAAGTGAAGTTAAGCATCATTACATATCCTTAATTTCTATTTAAAAATGGTAGAACATGTATTTTCAACTTCTCATTTCTTAAACTAAATCACATCTAACTTTAGGTGTGATGGATGGTTCTTATTATTAATTGTTTTATAGATATAGTCCAGGTTCAACCCTAAAAAGATTTACTGAAATGCCTGCATTTAATTCAACTGCATATTACCTATAAAAGTACTTATACTCTACTTGTATTTTGATGCCTTGTAAATGAACAGACAGTACTAGGTTTTTTTTTTTTTTTTATTATAAATTGAAACAAAACAAAAGGTGCAAAAAAAAACAAGACACCTTGAGATTAAAAGAGAAATAAACAGCTGTGAAAGGTTCGGGCTTCCGGACCAGGGTCTGGACCAGCTGGTCCAGGACAGCCGGTCTGGAACTCCATGGCCCTGCTCCCTTTTTTGCTTTCCTAGATGAAAAGCAATAAAAATGCTAAAATGAATAACAGAACACATGATGAAAGATTCCTTCTACTATGATGTGACATGTGACATGTCTTCCCTGGCCCATTATAAAGAGCAGTAGACGATGGACGAGGGCACAAATGAGCCCCAGGTTCAGAGAAAGAGGCGAGTCCGTCTGGTCCATTTCAGGTGGAAACATAAAGAATAAATCAGTGTTCCGCGACAACACAAATACATCCAGTTCTCTGATTTAGGTTTGACGTCAGACTGTTGACCAGTTAGCATTAGCATTAGGTTAACCCGACTTTTGGCTAAAAAACTGGTGCCGCTGACTACTGTTACAACATGGAACGAACTAAACAGTCAATATTTCTGTGATATACAGTACATACCATTGGTTTGTTTGGCAGTCGGATCCACTGTGACTAGGGATGCAAATTATTGATTAATCCATTAATCATTAGTTGGTTGACCTTACTGATCGATAAACGATTAATTGATAAGCAGCAATTTTCCTGAGGACCTGAATTTCTCTTACAATACGGTCAATAAGAATAAAAGCTAAATATCGTTTATATATTTCATGAAAAAAGCATGTCATATTCCATAATGATTGATTTATTGCACCATTGGATACAGTCAGTGTTTCCTGTGGAATTTATCTGTTGGTGTGGTGGTGTGTAATGGGGGGATGCACGTGCATGCGTTTTGTCGGTGGGTGGGTGGGGGTGTGTGCGCGTGTTTCGTCGGTGGGTGGGTGCACCCACATGCATTTGTCGGTGGGGTGGGGTGGGGTGGTTACTCAGCCGCATGTGTGCAGTTCGGCCAGGGGATACGTGTATGTTGTATGGTGCATGCGGCACTTTCTGACCTACTTACAATACTATAGGGCAGGGGTCTCAAACTCAGATCCTCGAGGGCCGGTATCCTGCATGTTTTGGATGTATCCCTCTTCCAACACACCTGATTCAAATGATAAGCCTATTATCAAGCTCTGCAGAAGCCTGATAACGACCGTCAGGTGTGCTGGAGGAGGGAAACAACTAAAACATGCAGGATACCGGCCCTCGAGGATCTGAGTTTGAGACCCCTGCTATAGGGGTACGAGGTGGTAAGTCCATGCCCCTGCAGAAGTGAAAGTGAAACTTTTCACTCATTTATCATTTCTCTACTTCCTGAAGCTTCACAAACTTTAATTTGAGGGAGCAGGATGTTTGTCCTGGACTATATATACATATAGAGGGTCTGCACGTGATGTCACCACTAGCGGAAGTCACTGCGGTTCCGCCCACTGAGTGGCAGAAAGAGAGAGATGAGTGGTAGCGTTGCTTTCAATACTGTCTAAACTGAAGAACAATATTTAATAAAAAATGGGGAAGAGCTGTTGTACGATTGATTGTATGAACAGCTTTGTAAAGCTGTGGGAGCTATTGTTTTACAGGCACCGAAAGACAAAGAAAGGAGAAGTAGATGGATCCACAAATCCGGGAAACCAAACTTATCCAGGAAACCTATTTGTGGATCCCATTTGGTGTCAGGTAACATTAATTTATGCTGTACTTTTGGGCAAAATCAGACCTTAAATGACGTATTGTTTTGGCTAACATTACTTCTTAGTAAAACTCTTGGTTTCATGATCAGATCTTTCATGGTTTTTTGTCTTCATTTTGTGATTATAAACCTTGTGCTCCTACATGATTAGTAAACTAACTTAAACTGAGGCAAACCCAGTTTTTTAAATATGGGGGAACTGGAGAATAAAGCTACGATGGCGTATTAGGGCCTCATAAGAAAATAAAAACACTTGTCACTACAAGAATAAAGTCATAAAATATCGATATAAAACATGTAATTTTATGATAAACTCGAATACAAAAAGAATCACAATGCTATGAGAATGAAGTCGTAGTTATAAAAAAGAATTATAATTTAACAAAAATGTCATTTGTTTATGAGATTGAAGTCGTCATATTCCGACAATAAAGCCATAATATTACAAGAATAGTGTTGTAATTTAAAAACAGGTGGGAAAAATATCCTAATTTCCCAGAATCCAGTGGTCCCCTGCTGGTCCACAGCACTAGTATTTGTGTTGTATAAAGTACTTGATATGAACTAGACGTAAATATCCTCAATACCAGTAGATCAGGAATATATTCATTGGGGTCAGTACACGGTCTACTGTAAATGCACTTTGGATCAGCTGGTTCTGGGCCCTAGATTTGGACCCTGGTTGTCAGTAATGATGAAACCATGTATATTTGTTTCAGATAAAAATAACAATGATCCCCTACACCCTGCATCTCAGGATATGCAATGTCTGTCCACATGTTAACGTTCATGGACCACTTGTTCTTTGGTAGCTCGTACAGATCCATGTCCAGCCCAATTGTCCTTAATTTAATTTCATATTTCACTTTTTCCTGGTCTCACTGTGTTTACTGCTATACTCTGTCATGTTGAGTAGGTTGGTTTTTGCCACTCAGTCTGACTTAGAGGAGCGTGGCTCAGGGGGAGGTGATGTATGTGCATACCCTCTATATAAATGTATAGTAAGTCTCCCCCCCTTCCCCCCGGTTTTTCCTGTAGCCACCGGTGACTGTAGGGCATAATGCAGGACATACCTGTGGCCCGGATCAGGAGCCTGGAGGATGTTTTCAACTTCTGTCTCACTGACCGTGGACTACACCAACCTCCAGGGAAAACGTTCCGATCCAATACCAACTCCGCATTTGTGCGTGTAGTTAGTCAGGGATGCACTGCTTCCACAAACAGGCTGTTTTGTGTTTTGCTCCACCATGTCCCTAAAGCCATTCTAACTCATCAATGCCATGATCCGGTTCGATGACTGGCCATCCCAGCACTGCAGCGCAGACAAACCGGCAGCCTTCCGACAAGTGTGGACAGGTGGACAAAGGCAATTAACCGACAATTAAGAATTTAATCGAGCAAATTCTTATCAACAATTAATTGAGAGTCGATTAACTGTTTACATCCCTAACTGCAACTATTGTGGTCCTTTAGTTTATTTTAATCCTGCAAATGTTTCTTCGGCTTTTCTCATATTTCTTTAGGTTTGTGCCTTACATTTGGCTCTGACAGCTTTTACTCGAACCTCGCTCGTTTCTTGTTGGCGATTCAAAGTCCATCTGAATTTCCTGAGGAGGTCGGAGGTAAAAAAGGAGTGCCTGTTCAGTATAAAACCTGTCTGATCAGGGTGGATTAGTTTACCCATTAAAGAATTCAATCTTAAAGCTCATGTTTTGGCCAGTATTTTTTGATCATATGTCAGAAGCGATATTGGTGAGAGGCGGTGGGCTGGTGTGGGCTTGCTCATAGCCCCTCAGCTCAGCTGCCATGTGTTGGAGTTCACCCCGGTGAACGAGAGGGTCGCAACCCTACGCCTTCAGGTCGGGGACAGGTGCCTCACTGTTGTTTCGGCCTACGGGCCGAACAGCAGGGCAGAGTACCCGGCCTTCTTGGAGTCCCTGGGAGGGGTGATGGATGGTGCTCTGACTGGGGACTCCATTGTTCTCCTGGGTGACTTCAATGCCCACGTGGGCAACGACAGTGAGACCTGGAGGGGGGTGATGGGGAGGAACGGCCTCCCTGATCTGAACCCGAGTGGTGTTTTGTTGTTGGACTTCTGTGCTAGTCACAGTTTGTCCATAACAAACACCATGTTCGAACACAGGGATGTCCATAAGTGCACTTGGCACCAGGACACCCTAGGCTAGAGGTCAATGATCGACTTCATTGTTGTATCATCAGACCTCCGGCCGTGTGTTTTGGACACTCAGGTGAAGAGAGGGGCAGAGCTGTCAACTGATCACCACCTGGTGGTGAGTTAGATCCGCTGGCGATGGAGGAAACCGGACCGACTCAGCAGGCCCAAACGTGTTGTGAGGGTCTGTTGGGAACGTCTGGCAGAGCCCCAAGTGGAGTTTAAGTATCTCGGGGTCTTGTTCAGGAGTGAGGGAAGGATGGAGCGCGAGACTGACAGTCGGATCGGTGCAGCGTCTGCAGTGATGCAGTCGCTGTACCGGTCGGTTGTGGTAAAGAAGGAGCTGAGCCGAGAGGCGAAGCTCTCGATTTACCGGTCAATCTACGTTCCTACCCTCACCTATGGTCATGAGCTTTGGGTCATGACCGAAAGGACAAGATCCCAAATACAAGCGGTCAAAATGAGTTTCCTCCGCAGGGTGGCTGGGCGCACCCTTAAGGATAGGGTGAGGAGCTCAGTCACCAGGGAGGAGCTCGGACTAGAGCCGCTGCTCCTCCACGTCGAGAGGGGCCAGCTGAGGTGGCTCGGGCATCTGTTTCGGATGCCTCCTGGACGCCTCCCTGGGGAGGTGTTCTGGGCATGTCCCACCGGGAGGAGACCTCGGGGAAGACCCAGGACACGTTGGAGAGACTATGTCTCTTGGCTGGCCTGGGAACGCCTCGGGGTCCCCCCGGAAGAGCTGGAGGAGGTGTCTGGGGAGAGGGAAGTCTGGGCATCCCTGCTTAGACTGTTACCCCCGCGACCCGGCCCCGGAACAAGCGGAAGATGATGGATGGATGGATGGATGGATGGATGGATATTGGTCTGTAGCTGCTTGCTTCTTCAGGGTCTTTAACTTTTTTAGGTTTTACATTTATAGTAGCTTCCCTCAACATGGGAGGCGATGTATTATCTTGATAAGCTTGGGTGTACATTTTCAGCAGGTAGAGTGACAAAAGGTCATTGAACTCTATAAAATTCACCTGGATAGCTATCAGGACTAGCTGCTTTCCCATTTTTTAGTGTTTTAATTGTATGTTGTATGTCTGCTAGAGATCAGCATTAAGGGATTCCTTGCCTTCCTGAGTTACAGTTGGAAGATTACAAGTGACTAAAAACTTTTGCATAATTCAGTCATCATTTATAGTTCTGGAAGAATATAATCCTTCATAAAATTGTTTAAATCTATGATGGATGTCTTTATGAGATGTTAACATATCTCCATCCTCTGATTTTACCTTGCTAATTGTGCAGTCACATTGTTTTTCCCTTAATTGTCTTGCCAATAATTTGTGGGGGTTTTCATCAAACTCAAAATATTTTTGTTGTGTTTAACTGAAAGCTCTGGTGATACGATCAGATAGCAACTGATTATATTTATATCTTGTGAGAGAATTTTTCCATGTGTTTCCATTGAGGGCGAGCTGTGTTATCTTTATCTAGATGGTTGATTTGTTGTTCCAAGTCCACCAGCTCTGCTGTATGTCATTAGTCGATTAATTGTTTGCATCCCTATCTAGCATGGAAAGAATAGGCTCTTTCTTGTGGATTAAAGATCCTCCAACTATCAAAAAGGTTTAAGTTTTTTAAATATTCCCTCAAGAAAATACTTGCATCAAAGGTTGGTGCTCTACACGGCGATGAACAATCTAAATATAGGTCCAGTACTAGATTACGTCCCCTCCAATGATTAAATTGGTTTGTGAGATGTCAGGAATTTGAGATAGGACATACTTATAGCATGAAGGTGAGTCTATTTTGGGACCATATATGTTGACCACTGTAATTGTTAGAGAGTATATTTCTCCCACTAATATAAGGTACCTGCCCTCTTTGTCTGCAATGGTTGATTTGTGAATGAAAGGTGCGCCCTTCCTGAATAATATGGCCACGGCTCTAGCTCTAACTGAACATGTAGCATGGTAGGCATGAGGGCAGCTGTGGCTCAGTTGAGTAGAGCGGGTTGTCCAATGACCAAAGGGTCGGGGGTTCAAATCCTGGCTCCAACTGTCCTTGGGCAAGACACTGAACCCTAAATTGCTCCCAGTAGGATCTGGCAGTGCCTTGCATGGTGGCAGCCGCCTACTGGTGTATGAGTGTATGTGTGAATGTGAGGCCTTGTATAGCACTTTGGGACCATGAAAGTGTAGAAAATGCGCTATGTAAGTTCAGTCCATTTACCATATCCACCTGTATCTCAGCTTAATGTACTCATTTTTATTCATATGGGTTTCTTGAAAGGGAAGAACATCGCTAGATAAAGCCTTTAGGTGTGCTAGTATTTTACAGCTTTTTTTGGATTATTCAGTCCTTTCACATTCCAAATAACCATGGTAAGATGTTTCCCATATTACTCAAACTAAAAATGTAAACCCTAGTATCCCTCATCCGTGTGATATTAATATTTATACAATGTATGTAAGTCCTACTCCTTCCCTTCAAACAAATTGTCCCTGTCTTGCCTATACTAGGAAAAACCTGTAAAGTAAGGCGTGACCCCACTAAGGAAGCTACAGAACCACCCAACCTAAGAACCGCATTAGTATCAAACACAAACATAGACAATACAAACTTCCCTTATCTAAACTGAAGGGGACTGGTTCAGTTTTTTTTAACACCAAATGAATAATCTAATAAACTATTAGACATGAGCAGTATTATTCATAATGTGCTGAAAGGGATTTTACAGTTATTCAAAATGTGATGAGACATAACCTCATATTTTTTTGAAAGTATTTTACACTTTACAGTCACTGGCAGTAACAACAAATGGAGAGGAAAAAAGACAAAAAGAAAAAAAAAAAAAAGACAAAAGGCAAGACACCAAACACATTCATTATAAAGAAGCTAATAGTGCGTTATCTGCCTTTTATTAGTTTGCTGTCCTACAATTACGAAGAAACATCATTCAGGAAATAAAAGAATTATTTATCTGCAACAATACCATGTGCTCTTGTGCTTTTTCAACAACTGCCTCCTGCAAAGGGAGTAATTGTTTCAGTCTGACAGTGATACATCCCTAACCATTAACTTTTCAGCAGGGAGGCTAAAAATGGAGGTAAATGTATGCAGATTGCAGGGTGTCACGTTTGCCACAGAGGAAGTTCAATGTGGTATCTACTCTAAAGTCTTCCACAAGCCCCATAACCTGGCTGTATACTGAGTGTTGTGCATCTGCATGAACAATTTGAAGGTATGTTAGTAATGAACTAACGTATGTGAACAAAAATGCACCATACAACATCCAGTGTTTTACCTAAAGGCTGTATAAGAAGTGGATGGAACTGCTGACATAATTAATTAATTAGTTTTTTACTATTTTCTATTTTTCTGTCACTATTTTGAGGCCATGAGTGGACCAAATGGAATAGTTGTGGAGGAGTAATGGAGTGATGTGTGGGCTTACATTAAAGCAGACTAACACTTTCAAATGATTAACCGGAGGAAACATATGCATAGCGTAATCAGTTGAAAGCCCAATTCTGCAGGCAGCAAACTGATTGACAGGTGTGACAAACACAGTCTGACACAGCAGACGTCTAAGTCTTCTATTTGCCTAAACATTTTATTAATATAGTAGCAATTTGCACGTGAAACATAACACTTCACATAACACAGATGGTCGACATAAAGCAAGTGAGACCAGAATGACTCCTTGAAAAAAGTTCTTAGTATTTCTAGACAGAATTTAACCATTCATTCATTCATTCATTCATTCATTCATTTATTTATTTATTAGGGACAGTGCATATTAACAAACATCTTCAATTGCAGCTGTAAATATGCCAGATTGTAGCAATAGTGCTAATTTCCATCTGTAGTCCCTAGGCAGGTGACAAGAAAGACAATTGACAAAAGGCAAAACATCATAAAAACACACAAAACAACACAGTGAGGGCAATCTACCAATGGTCACAGGCTTGGTTTTCCTTCATCCAATGTTTAAGTTGTGATTTGAAGGAGGCATATGACTGTGAGTCTCTTACGTTGAGTGGTAAACTGTTTCAAAATTCAGTCCCAGTGACAGAAAGTGTAGTTTGTCCAAAAATAGCGCACCTGTGTGGCACCTCACAGTCTCCTCGGGGTGTGGCCCTGATGGCCCCTCCCACTGACAGACCGGGATTGGATGAAATCTGTCAAGGGAGGAGGGGCAAGTCCATGCAAGACTTTAAATATCAGGCACGCATTTTTAAAATTTACAAAATTATTGAATGAATGAATGAAAATTATCAAATTTAAGAAATTTATATTTATCTAAAACAATGCAGTGGTGGAAATTAAATGTTTTTTTTTGTTTTTTGTTGGGTTTTTTTGTCAAAAATTTGTATGGCTTTTTTAAAAAAGTGATACTATGGGTTTGAGTGTCGTGCCAGCGGCAAGTGATCAGGAAGTTATACAGTATTCAATTTGAGAAAAAATCATAGAGTGTAAAAACATCTTCACAGCATATAGGGTCAAAAAGGGTCTGACTTGTTTAAAATTTTGCTCATTAAAATTTACTGTCTTATTAAGTCGCTTTATGTGTTGTTCAAATGTTAATGTTGGGTCCAAGGTTAGCCCAAGGTACTTGAACTCTTTGTCCAAATCCAGTTCCACCCCTTCAAGAAAGATGTTTGACTCTCAGTTCGATTGGCTTTTTGGTGAACACCATGCAGACTGTTTTCTTTTTATTGAGCTGTAAACAGGATTCCTTGACTCCTTTAACCCCTGAGGCCTTATTTCAATGAAACATGCTGCTGTGAATTGTCATCTGTTTCAGTGTCATAAAAGCTGTTGTGAGTATGTGCTTGTGTTCCTTTTCTTCAGTGGTTTTGTTTTAGTACTACTACTACTAATAATAATAATACATTTTAATTATTATTACTTTTTTTCACTTAATTATTACTTTCTTGGCACTCAAGAACACCGTAGAGTAAACTTTCTTCAGTGGTTTTGTTTTACTGTGTTTTTTAGGGTCAAAACAGGGTGGAATAACAGAAAAAGGCAAAGAGAGGAATTGAAGTTTTACAGGTTTTTACTCAATAAGGCACTCAGAATGTACATCAGTAAGAGATTTAGGATGCTGAACATGACCTGTGAACTGGAACACACTGAACAACAACAAGGATTTGAATTTGGGCCCAGTAGTTTTTGTTTTGGCTCTTTTTTTATGAATCAGTCCAGCTGCTTTTTGGTGCCTGGTTAAACTCCATAAAGCAGTTACACAGTCAAAATTCAGTAAAAACACACTTAAAAAAAAAAAAAAAAGAAAAAAAAAAAAATCACAACACTACAAACAGTAAAAACAAGAAAAAAGGAAAACAGCGTAAAAATGTCTATTTTTATAGTGAGTTGGTCTCACTCACTGCTTTATGTTTTGCCCCCCATTCCACAGGCGGGGGGGGGGGGGATGCATTGAGCATGCTCAGATGTCTGTGGAAAGCAGAAGATCTATTCTATCAACATCATTTTAATTTTTTCATAATGAGCAAAAGGTTGAATTTTTGTGAATGTTTAAAATAAATTATACATACAGAACACTCACCACAGACACATCAGGGGATAAAGGGGTTAAAGGAATGTCTCCTGAAGCTAATGCGTTATGCTACCTCAGCAGTGGTTTCAATTTTAAGCTGCACTTGTTGAAAACATTTGTCCGTACCTTCAAGTACATTCAAAAGTGAGAAGGTAGATTGCAATTCATAGTCGTCATTGTGCCTGAGAACATTGTGACATGAGATGGTGGCCCACTAGAAGTGACATGCAGTAATTCATTTAGTTTGGGATACAGCAGTGATTGGGACCTTTGGGTGATGGAGTAGGACAAGGTGCTTAAAAAAATAATAAAAAAAAAAACCCTTAGTGAAAAGACGGAATCTGAAGTAATTCAACATCTTCCATTTATTGGGGAGTTGGGGTTGTTTTAGTCCAGGGGTCACCAACCTTTTCTCTTCTGTGAGCTACTTTTACATAATGAAGTTGCTGGAGAGCTACTCTAATTTAGCAACATTAATTTACCTAGGTAATTTTCATACATACGCATATTTTGTATAATAGGTTTGCAACATTGTGGTGTTTATTTATTATTTTATTTATTTATATTTCTTTGTTTTAACATTTACAATACTTAAAAAGTGTTAATATGGAACTATTATTTTACTTTTATTAAGAAAATCAAAAGTAGAAAAAACAAACACAAGCATCTGCATGCTGTATTCCTAAATATTTTAATACTATGTCAAAAATTATGAAATGGAGCAATCCTGCATATTTTATTTGAATTATTAAAAACAAATAATACACACCTGTATGTGCATTTTTAATACTTCAAAATTGTGAAAAGGAACGTTGTCACTCACACAATAAAACTTCACCAGCATGTGCTGCTGTATTTCTGAAGGATTTGACCTTTTCTAAATTCACATATGCTGTCAAAACACATCACTTAAAAACAGAACAACTTTGTGGACATAAATCCACCATCCCCCTGTCACTTCTACAGAGCCATCACACTGGAGTAAAACGCAGAGGCACCTGTTCAGGTCCATCTCCAGTTGTCTGAGCACATGCGCAGACAGTGCACACATCAGCAATGGGACTCCTATTTTGTGGACCATATTGCCCAGATGCGGGGTTACGTCCTGCGTCACTGATGTGTTTGATGCAGGTTCTTGTGTTGGTGTCATAATCCGGTTATCCCCTAACCCTAACCCTAATGCTTAGAATGTAACCCCAGCCCCGGGTGAAATACAGTATGTACAATGAAATGTCCCCCAAATAGGAGTCCCCATCAGTGATAGTGGACAAAATCTTCTGTTTCTGGTCCTGGTTGGAATACTGATTCCACCACCACGGTCATAGCCTCTTTAATTCTACCTCCATCAGTGGAGGGCTGTTTGTGCTGGTTCAGGATGTGAACCACTTTAATGATGCCTCGGTTGAAACCCTGGTCTTGGTCAGTTTACTGAACATGGACTGTTGTTTTTGGACTTCAGTTTTCAGCTCTTTTACCTTCTCTTTACAGAGGATGATTCCCACTTGAAAATGTGCAGAAAAGTTGCTGTGAACTTTGATGAAATTGCGCTCCACATTGCGTCTTATACCGACTGCCAGGCTCGCGCCACAGATCAGACACACACACTTGTCTTTCACATTTGTCAAACAGAAGTCCATGTCTCATTGTTGGTGAAAATAACTCCCTGACTATACTGGGCCGACATCGTTGCAGGGCTGAACCCACTACCTGCCTGGCATCTGGCTCATCCTGCTCCTCCTGGGCCTCACCCCTCTGAAATGACAGACAGCAAACCAGCGCTAAAGTTTGATTGACAGCTCGTTGACCGTTTCATCTGGGGAAGGGGGCAGGGCACTTGTAATTTTGATTGGGTGGAAATTTAGACCTGTTCAACCAAATGACAAATCAACTTTGTGTTCTTATATTATTAACCCTTGGCGAGCCACTGGTAGATCGCGAGCAACGTGTTGGAGACACCTGGACTAGTTCTATTTTTAGAACAGGCCTGCGGGCGACTCACGTGGTCCCTGCGGGTGACCTGGTGCCAGTGGTCACTGTGTTGGTGACCCCTGTTTTAGTCTGAAAACATTTTCAAGTGATGCAGGCTTGCAACAGTTGCAAATCTGCATCATTTGTCCAGAAAGCATTCTAAATAGATACACTCCAGGCCATTTGACAGAAATAATGAAAGCACCTGTGAGTCTCCGGTCTGTCTGATCCAGGGTTTATGTATAGGCATAAAGGTAAAGAAAAACAGTACAAACTGCGTCTGATTCATTTAATATTTAAATTGCACAAGATCATTTTTGTGCTCTTTTTCATAAAAAATCACTATGGCTACAATTCAACAGGTGCATCATTATTATGACATGATGACCTGTTCACACAATTGATTACTTAATGCCTTTACTGATAGTGCAAAATCTCAGAAAAAATGATTTTGTTCCAAAAAATAGCAGCTTTTTTTCTGTGTAGTATTCCGTCTGTGTGTAAGTAATCATGATTTAATCAAAGGTGTGAAGAATTATATTGATGTGCAAATTAATCACAACCACAAAATGCCTCCATTGTATAAAGACCTTACATGTCTGTTACAAGCCTAAGAGAAAAGCACATAATTAAAGGGTTAAGGGCTATGTGAATTAAGTTTTGAGCTAATGCTTATGAACTCATTCAACACAGTCCAAACTAACAATCTGCACAGTTTTGGGCTTGTGACAGAATATTCAAGTGTTCATTTACACAGTTAAAGCTGAGTACTAAGCATTTCTCTTTCTCCTGTCAGTCCATTAGCCTTATTGAACGAGGCAACCCTTCCCGGAGCTTGGAGAATGTGTGCCGCTGGGCATTTGTGCAGCAGAAAGGTGACCCTGATCACGCAGAACACCATGACCACGCCATTTTCCTCACTCGCCAAGGCTTTGGTCCTACGGGCATGCAGGGTAAGGGCCCAGGACACACACTGCACTGATTCAACCATTCTGCTGGGAACATTTACACTTGCAGAGTGGTTCAAATGAATATTCTTATATTGATATATCATTATACAGGAAAATGCCAACCCTGTCTCCCAGAAATTCAATTGCAAATCCAGTTATTTTTCTTATTTTAAAGACTTGTAAAATAAAACAAAAATAGAAATGAATATACATATATATAGGCCAAATAAAAGCTAAGAACAAAGATAATCAGCATCACATGTACTCAGACAGTCTTTGCTTAGAAGTAAGGAGGACAACATTGATAACTTCTGCAACCCACTTTCTCAGTTTTAATACTTAGGCCTGACTCTTGAGCTCTGTTAATAATTACCAGTGTCCATCAGATCCATGTTAGACAGATGAAATTATTTACAAATGCAGTTATCTCTGGTATCAAAGCTGCCTGTGTTACATTCATTGCAAATATAATCAGTTCTCTAATTTTGTTGAAATAAAAAGGAATTTTTCATTGAAGGATCTACAAATTAGTTACAGTAGCCTTCCTTTATTAGATGCGCGGTGGATTTACAAAATCTACGACTTTGCCAAAGGAGGCTACAGTTGGCAGCTTTATTTAGTCATAAATATAAAGTGTTTAAGTATGTTTGTACTTTCCTGTAATAAAGTCTCCAACAAATTGCAAGTAGTGATATCTGTATGTTAATGTGTTTCCTGTAAAGTTTAATAATTTCACTGCTTTTTTTGTTTGACAATTATGTTCAAATGTATTTGTGTTGAAACAATCTGCAATCGAAGCAGCATTACCTTACACTAAATTTGAATCAATTTGTAAACTGTCAATTTGGAATCATTCTTTAGTTCATTCCATTATATTTATGGTAAAACTGTATCTAAATCAATGTCTCGCAAGCTTTACTCACCTTGTGAGATGCACCATGTCAACCATTTTAAGTTGTGTTTTAACCACATGCTTAACACAGAAACTACAGGATATTCTGTTGCATGTTAAGGAAGTTATTATATAAAGTGGAGTTGGAGTTTCAGCATCTAATGACCAGACTGAGCATTTTTTATAAAACATACTGCAGCTTATAGAACACGGACAGGTAACTGGCACTCCACATCTTGACATCTTTAATGTAAAGTTGTTTTTTGGTCAACACAATCTAAAGGTACTTCCTGTTTTGACAGAGTGTGAATGTGAGAGCGAATGAATAATGGGTCAGTAATGTAAAGCGCTTTGGGTGTCTAGAAAAGTGCTATATAAATCCAATCCATTATTATTATTATTAGTTAAATAATAAAAGTAGGTAGTAAAAGCACTACCTGAAATTACTTGAAGTGATGGATGGATGGATGGATGGATGGATGGATGGATGGATGGATAGATAGATAGATAGATAGATAGATAGATAGATAGACAGATAGACAGACAGACAGACAGACAGACAGACAGACAGACAGACAGACAGACAGACAGACAGACAGACAGACAGACAGACAGACAGACAGACAATTATATTTATATTATAATCAGAAATTATTTGGTTTCGACAGCAGTAAAAAACACAGACTCATCCCAACAGACAACCAACATTAGAGACACAAGGTAAGAAGTAATACAAAAATAATAAAAGATATATGAGAAATATAGTATGTACAGTAAAAGTAAAGTAAAAAAACATAGGATAAAACACCTGTAAGTATGCACAGCATACACTAATTTATTGCTAGTAATTGTTAACTTTGTTATGACTCTTTTTTACTGTTAACAATCAACTGAATTATATGAAAAATAAATAATGTATCATTTTAATATAAACTTAACCCAACATGAATTGCCTGCTTTTCTCTAAACTTAAATTAGTGAGTCACGTCATCCTCTGGCCCGATGAATGACTGTTCATCAGTACATAATCTATGCACTTATATCTCTAAAGGGTATATCAGTTGAACAGGTCTCTTAAATATACTGCCTGTCATAGTACGAAGTGTGCAGGAATAAATGAGTCCATCTCTCTTACCCTCTCAGCTCTGTTAGCCTGCCCATTTTCCAGGTCTGTCTGGGTATGTTGTCTTCTCCTATCAAAAAGTCTCCCACCGTCAGCACAGTGGGTATAGATGTCTCACATTTGTGAGCTGACTTTTAGTCCATTTCCTCCAGCTGTTCCAAAAGCTGGTTAGGAATCTTTGTTGATACCTCCATCTCTGGCCCATGTCCTCTCTGCTCACACTGGTTACCTGAGATGGGGGAAGCATAGTCTTTGGTGGTAGAGAGGTTAGCCTTTTCCCAACTAGGAAATGTGAAGCGGTTAGTGGCTGTGGTTCTGATGCATCACTGTCCACATAAGAGAGAAGCCTGGGGTTTAACACAGCCTCTATTTCAGCAAGCGTGGTTGTCAACCCCTCAAAGTTCAGCGCGGCTTTCCCCAGGGTGTTCTGAAGACCTGTTTTCACAGATCTCACAAGACTCTTTCTGCAATAAACTTCCAGGTGAATACGTTTTCATAAATAGCTCTCTGAGCTCTGACTCTCTGATAGACCTCCACAACTCCTTTAGATCTTTGTATGCTCTTTTGAATGTTTTAGCATTATTTGAGTAAATAACTTAACACAGTCCTTGTCTTGCAATAAACCTCTTAAATGCTAAGAGAAACTTTTCAGTGCTCATATCTGTGACTAGTTCAAAATGCACTGCCCTTGTGACAGCACAAGTGAGAAGTGCAATATATGCCTTAGACTAACTGCCAGACTTGACATACAATGGTCCTACAAAATCTACTCCAGTAACTTCAAAGGGTGGAGCTGTGGGTGGGCAGTGGAACTGTGACTTGCTGTGCTGATTTCACCTTAAGTCTGTTGCAAAGTTGTGTGAAACCATGTTCTCCACTAGCTGTCTCCCCTTTCAAACTTCATTCATCTCCCTCATCTGCACTAAAGTGTCTCTGACCCCAGAATCCATTACTTTCTCATGACAGTATTGAGCTAGTAACTCAGAGTATCTGTGTTTTGTCAGTAGCACCCAAGGGTGTCGCTCCCTGAAACTACAATCTGAATGCTGTAGCCTGCCTTCTATACAAATAAGACTACTCTCATTAAGGAATGGTGTAAAAATCTTTGATTTTTGAATCAAGTTCTCCAGTTTTTAGCTGAATGATTTCTTAGTGGAAACTCTGTTCTTGAATGACCTTCACCCAGTACACTTATGCTGCATTGAGTTCCTCTACAGTTAATGCTCCCTGTGTTTTTTGAATGCAGCAGGCATTACCTATGAATCATTTTACTCATGCAGTTACTCTAACCACTACACTATACTACAGGCTACAGACTAGCCTGTTATACTTCTCTATGTCTAACAGAGGCTCAGCATGTTCAGTGGTGGTAAAGTGTACTACAACTTGAAACTTAGATCTAAGCTCATTGTTTGCCTCATCTGCAACACTGTCCTTATCGACACTCTCTGCATCATCAGTCTGTGACAGTGAAGCAGGACCGCTCCACCACAGTTGGCTCTGAGTGAGTTTCAATGCTCCAGCCTCTGGTTGGCAAATCTACAGGATTAGTTTTGCCACTGCAGTGAGATCACAACTCTAGATTTTTGAGTCCTTGGACTTCAGTCACTCTGTTTGCCAAGAATGACTCCGCCTTTGTGCTGAGCTGTGTATCCAGTGTAGAACAATCATTGAATCTGTCCACATGTGAAGCTGGTTTCTTCTCATGTTCAGTGCCTTGAGAAGATTGTCCCCTAGCCATTCTCCAGTAAGTGCACCCATCAGCTCCAAGCATGGTAAGGTCATTCTCTTTAGTGGAGCCACCTTTGATTTGGATGCAACAAAATTTGGCAGTTTCTCCTCTCCCATTTTGTCCTTGCAGATATGTGACAGCACTTTATGCCTTTTCGCTTGCATCACAGTAGACGTGGAGCTTCTTTGTTTTTGACTTTGTTTGAATATTGATCTGGTACCATCTGGGGATGGCCACCAGGTGAAGCTTCGGCAGCTCTTCACACCACTGGTTCCATTCTTCAGCCAAGTCTGGAGGAAGCTGTTCATCCCAACTAAGTCCAACTAAGCTCAAATTGCTGGAGTGAAATAAATCAATTTGATATCAATCCGACATTGACAAAGATGAAAACGAAGGGAATTTTTATACGTTTTAGTAAGTCTTGTAAGCTCACAATACAGTTTCAGTTAGTTATCGTTTTTTCTTTTAATTAGAGTTTTATTTATTTCAGTTAACGAAAATGTTTTTTCAATTTTAGTTCTCGTCATTTCGTTTATTTTCATTAACGATTATAACCTTGGTAAGACCAGCTACAGATCTTGCTGCTGCTCCAGTCAGATAGGATTTAAGGTACGTGAATTTTTCTTTCTTTCACAGCGTGTCATTGTTGTGGATAGCCGTTTCATACTGAGACCAGAATTCTTGCCACCGACTGGCATCTTCCTCATATTTCTCTATCACTAGCTTAGGTAGCTTAACAGTCTGTTGATTCGGTGATCTAGCTGAGTTCAAAGTTGCATCCCTCACCTTCGCCCTCACAGTGTCCCACTCATTCTGAATGAGACTGCTGACATTGGCCCTCCACATGAGAATGCGGTCATGATAATCCTATGTAGATTCGATGTCTGTCTCCACTTTGTCCGTCGGCATCGCATCCTCAATGTCTTTATCCAAGTACACTAACCTGTCTTCTTTCATGGACAATATTGAAAGCATTTCACGGAGTTTGTCATAGTCTGAAGACTCTTTGCTTACCTCCGCTTCAGTATGATTTAGCAGTCTCACCATCGGGGCTTGTATTACCCCTCACTTCTTTTTAATCCATCCGATCTGCTCAGCAATTTCTGTCATTTGCGTTAACTAATGACCAATCTTCAATCTTCACATCCTTGTGTCACTTGTGCACATAAAAAAAGCAGTTTCTCATTTCTTTGGACAAGTTGCAAATGCTTTAGTACATCCGTGCAAATGATTATGTACAATTCTCTGCTGTTTCCTACATTATCAATTGCTAATGTCATGTTGATCACAATGTATTATAAAGGGTCTCTGTAGAATAGTCTCACCCCACACAACATTTAGGCATTAGTTCATCACATAAGTCTTTACATGCAAAATGGCTGAACAAGTTGTCATAATATGTCAAGCAAGAGAAGATATTCATTGTGATGTGGATGATAATTGAAGACCTTGATGCTGAAAGTACTGAAGTCACAAAAAAACGTCTGTTAAAAATACTTATAGGGTGGACTTGAATTGTTCAAAAATGTGAGTTCAGTACTTTTAGCACCAGGGTCTTCAATTTGTGGCCCAACAGTCAGGAACGTCAGGAGGTGTAGGAAGACTACGCTGGAATTCCTACAGCACTGCATGGACAGTTTTCCCTAAGGAGATTGTCCTATGTTCACATTTCTACTTTTTTTTTTTTTTTTCTTTGTGTTATGCAGTGCTGTCTTTTCCTTTCTGCATCGCAATGACATGGTCTGTCAACAAATTACAGTACAAACAGTAAGAACATATATGTGAATCTCTTCCAGTCTCTTGCAATCAATGTCTCACATACACTAAGGTCTAACTTACAATATACAATAATTGTCATCAAAACTTTAGCCATAGTTGACATCACAACATCCCCCCAGAGTACACTGTTATATTGACAACATCACTAAGCAATTTGAATGTCTTATCTGTACACAATGACACAAGGACTTGTCATTCTGATGGGACTGACATGTTCATTGACACAGATGTTTACTTTTGAGAGATAAACTAAGGATTTTGAGCAAGAGACTGGCTTTTGCAGGTAATCCATGGTGTTTTGCTATTTGTATCAATTGTTTTGAGAAATGCACTTACTGTTTTGCAAATGTCGAGGATGATTTGAGAAATGTACCAAAGTGACTGAGAAAAACTGTAATAATTGTTAGTTTTGTTATGACTCTCTTTTACGGTTAACTTATCAACTGAAATATCTGAAAAAAAATAATGTATCATTTTAATATAAACTTAAACCAACATGAATTGCCTGGTTTTCTCTCAACTCAGTCACTAGTCACAGCAATATATGCTTTTTGGCCTCATACCTTCCCTATTATCCTATGCAAAATTTAAATGAATGATGAATGATGATTTAAGGTGAAGTAATAAAATCATTTATGTGAAAGACAAGCACATTTACAGTGTTGGGTAAAAAGCCCAGATAATGGTTCTAAATTGTGATTCAGTAAAAACAGTGAGCTTTGAAAATGAGCTGGAAACAATAAAGAAGTCGATTTATCACCAATAACACGTGTAAATAGCACCTGTAACGCCTTCAGGCTCCAGATATTTGATACCTTTTTCCTTTCTAGTCTTGTGCATGCTGATCTGGAGAGGCTGGAGCCTCAAGACAGTTCATGCTGTCAACCACATACTGACTGTTTTCCTTCTTCCTAATTCTCTTCACATAGCCAAGCAGACACAGAAAAAACTATTCAGTCAGCTCAAAGAAAGCCCTTTTACTTGCTTTATGCCTTTTATTATTTGTCTCTATGAACAAGTCTATTTTATATTTCCCTTAGAAATTAATACTTTGTACTTCAGCTTCGGTTAATCCACCAATTCCTTCCTTTTCTCAAGACAAGAAAGAGAGGAATTCTAAATATGATATATGGGCGTGTAATGGATAAAATTTACTTTAGCTGACATGGCATTGTCAAGGCATACTCAGAAACATTTAGAGGAGTTAATCAACAACTCAGACTATTTGGGCAACTTTGTTAAAGTGAAAGCTCTGTACATAACCAAGTCAATAAGGTAAATGTTTCTCAGGCCTGCAATGCTGAATGTTGGCAGGAAAGTAGCCTCATAATATAAAACACCATGAGAACTGCTGTGTTTGATCTGACCTCCAGAGGAGATAATTACATTAACATTAATACAAAGTTACAGGAGCATTACAGACATATTTGTCTGTTTTAAGTCAAGAAACAAAAGCAGTTACTTCACAACAGCACGGTGCTGCAATCAACTGATAAACCTCTTAACTGTTTTGAAGTAAATAATAGCAGGAACTCATTGTTTGATGGTTACTGCTGCAATCTTAGTGATGCTTGTGTGCAATTACACTGACAGTTTTCAACTTCGAAGCCATCAGGTTAGCAGAGCCACAATAACAACACGATAACAATGTTTTTGAAGACTTTGACGGCCTTTTAAATACCACATCCAAGTTTTTAATTGTCTTAACAGCCAAATATTGAATAATGGTAACCTATTACCTACATGTATGTGCTAATATTTGTCATATATTTATATCAGTTCTTCACAGTTCTATGTGACATATACTTGTGAAATACACAGCTGAAAGTGTGTATATAGATGATAAATAAGCTTCTGTTGAGCTCAGTGTTTAAAACAGAGCCACTTATGGTCAGTGAAATAGGAAAAAAGGTTAGATGTCAAAACACTTTCAGCCTCAGTACTCCCTTTAGTACCTCCTTTAGCATAGGATACAAAGGAGAGGAGAGATAACTACTCCATAATTCACTGCAGTGACAGCATTCACCAAGCATTCTTCAAATTTTTTCATTCATTAAAAAATGTGATCCAGTTTGCAATGATCTGCAGAATACCTTATTTGTGTATGAATGAACACTGCTGTCCATGTCCAACTCCTCTTGGATAGGTAAACTCGATTTTATGTTTATGTTTATGTTTATGCATTTGGCAGATGCTTTTTTCCAAAGCGACTTACAGGGGAAAACCAATCAAATCACTCACTCAATCAAATTTTATTTATATAGCTCCAGATCACAACAAAAAAGTTATCTCATGACACTTTATATATAGAGTTGGTCAAAACCAGACTCTAAGCCATTTTACAGAAACCCAACAGAATCCTCCAGGAGCAAAGACTTGTGACTGGTGACAGTGGTGAGGAAAAACTTCCCTTTAACAGCAGAAACCTGGAGCAGACCCAGACTCCTGGAGGATGGCCGTCTGCCTTGACCAGTTGGGGTTAAAGAGAGAGGGTAAAGAAAGAGAAAAAGAGAGAGCGATAGAGATAGAGACTGGGGGAGAGGGGGAGAAGGGGGGAGTAGGGGGAGACACATGGAGGCAGTTGAGGATAAGTGAGTGATGATGATGAAGGCAGGAGAGAGGCAGGACCACCACAGCACGTCCAGAGATAATCCTGGGAAAATCTGTGATAATCCTGGGAAAAACCTTATTAAAATTTTTAAAATGGAATGTCTGACAGTGCAGGAGGTGCTCTCGGAAGAGCTGGGTCTTCAGGAGCTTCTTGAAGATAGGCAGGGACGACTTTGTTCTTGTAGTGCTCGGTAGAACGTTCCACCAACGTAGAACGACCCATGAAAAGAGCCTGGATTGTCTTTTACAAGGTCTGGGGACCACCAGACAAAGTTCCCCAGATGAGTGGAGTGGTCGTGGGGCAACATAAGCTTTTATCAGTGCACCTAAGTAGGGAGGAGCAGACCCATTGAGAATTTTGTTGGTTAGGATTAACAATTTGAATTTGATGCGAGCAGCTATGGGTAGCAAGTGTAACTCAATATGTAACGGGATGACATGTGCCCTTTTAGGCTGATTGAAGACCAGACGCACTGCTGCATTCTGGACCATCTGTAGTGGTTTGACAACACAAGCTGGGAGGCCTGTTAGAAGAGCATTGCAGTAGTCAAGGCGGGAGATAACCATAGTCTGCACCAGGAGCTGGGTGGCCTGTTGGGTTAGGTATGGCCTGATCTTTCTTAGGTTGAACATAGTGGAACGACATGATTGGGTGACAGAGGCAATGTGATCTGTGAAGGTCAACTGATTATCGACCATGACTCCCAAGTTTCGTGCTACATTGGTGGGAGCCAGAGATAAGGAGTCAGTACTGATGGAGATGCCATGCTGTATGGTTGGCTTAGCTGGGAAGATCAGCAGTTCAGTTTTGGACAGGTTCAGCTGAAGGTGATGGGCTTTCATCCATGCAGATATGTCAGAGAGAGAGTCTGAGATTCGCGCTGAGACTGTGGAGTCATCAGGTGGGAATGCCAGATAGAGCTGGGTATCATCAGCATAGCAGTGATATGAGAAGCTGTGTGAGTGGATGATCTGACCCAGTGAGGTGGTGTATATGGCAAAAAGGAGGGGGCCCAACACAGAGCCTTGGGGGACCCCCGAGGTGAGGCGGTGACCTGCAGATGTGTGCCCTAGCCAGGACACTTTGAAGGACCAACCAGTGAGGTAAGATTGAAACCAGGAGTGTGCATGGCCTGTGATGCCCATGTTCAAGAGTATGGATAACAGGATATCGTGATTGACAGTGTCAAATGCTGCAGATAAGTCGAGTAGAATGAGTACTAAGGACTTGGCTGCTGCTCTAGCCTCTTTCAAGGCTTCTGTCATAGACAACAGAGCCGTTTCAGTGGAGTGGCCGATTTTGAAGTCAGATTGGTTGATGTCAAGGAAGTTATTTTGGGAGAGGAATTCTGTGACCTGTTTGAAAACCACCTTTTCGTTGGTCTTAGAAAGGTGTGGGAGGAGTGAGACTGGTCGATAATTCTCCACTTGAGTGGGGGTGAGGGAAGGTTTTTTGAGTAGTGGTGTTACCTGCGCTTGTATAAATACTGTAGGAAATGTTCCTGATGTCAGTGAAGCATTAATCACATGTGTGATTGGTGCTGTGTTAGTAGGGACTACAGACTGTAAGAGGTTGGATGAAATAGGGTCCAGCAGGCATGTCGTAGGACGGCTAGAGGAAAGGAGTTTAGACACCTCGTTCTCTGTGAGGGGAGTAAATGAAGGGAATGACGCATTTGGGCTTTTGTCAGTTGAGTTAGTTACCCATAGTCAGGGGAGAGGAAGCAGTGTGTGATGATGATGATGTTGATGAAGGAGGCGTGCAGTCTATAGGTGGATTGGTGAACTGACTGCTGATAGTAGACACTTTATTTGTGAAAAATGAAGCAAAATTATCTGCTGTCAGGTTGGTAGTGGGTGGTGGAGGCGGACGGTTGAGTAGTGTTTTAAAGGTTGAGAATAGTGTCTTGATGTCAGTGGCAGAATGAATTTTGTTATTATAGTAAGCCTTCTTCGCAGCAGTGACACTGGATGAGAAGGATACTAATAGTGACTGGAATGTGATCAGGTCGGGAGGGCTTTATGTTTTGTGCCATTTTGTCTCTGCAGCTCTGAGATTGGTACGCAGCGACCGAAGGGTATCATTGAGCCATGGGTGGGACTGGAGGATCGAGCGGGTCTGGTGGATAGAGGACACAGGCTATCCAGACAGGAGCTAAGTGTAGCGCACAGAGACTTAGTGGCGTCATTAACCTCTAAGGAGGAAAAAGTGCTGGGCGGAGGGAGAGCGGAGGCTACAACGGTGGAGAAGTGAGTGGGGGACAGGTTGCAGCGGAAGGAGACCATGGGGGAGGGAGCAGAGTGTTTTTCAGGGGGACACACACTGAACTGAATGAAATAGTGGTCAGACAGGTGTAAAGTTGTGACTGTGAGGGCATCTGTGATGCCGTTTCAGGTGAAAATGAAATCGAGCTCTTTACCAGCTTTGTGGGTTGGAGGACTGCAAACCCGCTGTAGCTCAAAAGATAGTATTAGTGACATGAAATCTGAGAAGCTGGGATTGTCTAAGTGGATGTTCATATCACCGAGGACTAGCATGGGGCAGTCATGCTCTGGGATGGAGGAAAGCAGAGTGTCTAGCTCATCAGGAAAATCACCCAGTTGCCCTGGTGGACGATAAATGACAATTGTGTAAAGTTTGACTGGTGCTGTCACTAGGATGGCATGGTATTCAAAGGAGTTGTATTTGACTGAAGGTAGTAGTTGATTGTATTTCCATTTGTTGGAAATTAACAGACCCACGTCACCTCCTCATCCAGATGGACGAGAGGTATGAGAGAATGTGTGATTGGTATAAAGTGCGGCTGGGGTTGCATTGTTTTCAGGCTTAATCCAGGTTTCAGTGAGAGCCAGGATGTCCAGTGCGTGGTGGTTGGCATAGACAACAATAAAATCTACTTTGTTCACCGCAGATTGGCAGTTCCATAACCCAGCAGAGAAGGACGCACCAGTGACTGAGGTGTATATTAATGGACGGAGATTGGTGATATTACGATGCCTTTTAGCAGGGTGAAACCCCAGACGCAAACTGAAAATAACAGGAATGGAATAGTGACCAGTGAAGAGATCGTTCCTCAAAGGTGAGCTGGTGTGAGTGAGGGGTGTAACTGTCTTTAGTGAGGGCCTAGGAGAGGAGGAGAGATCAGCTGGGGTGGTATTCTGTCTCACTACAGTCTGTACAGGAGACTCTGAATGTGGTGATATTTGATCTGACCAGCAGGGGGAGCAGGTGACTGCAGCAGAAGAGGGAGAGCATAGTCACATAGGCGTGGGTGTGGTTTTAGTCAGGACAGCGTGCTGAATGTTTTGAGCCAAGACCCTGCTGCCCAGTCTAGAGGGGTGGACACCATCGGACTTGTAAAAGGAGGAGCGGTTCCAGAACAGATTAAAATTATCAATAAAAGTGAAGCCATTCAGAGTGCAAGCAGACTGGAGCCAGGTGTTCAAGCTGAGGAGGTGGCTGAAACGCCCCACACCACGGGCAAAGGACAGGGGGGGGGGGGGGGGGGCGGAAATGAAAACAGCCTTCCCGGATCCTTTCAGTTTAACAAAGAGGTTTTTAAAATGAACCTTTGTCACTTCGGACTGTTGAAGAGAAGTATCATTGAAGCCCATGTGAACTATGATACAGGTAACAGTGGACGGCAGTGAGACCAGCAGCTGAGGCAGTTCATGGAGGATAGTAGTAACGGTGGAACCAGGGAAACACTTGGTTATGGCATTAAAGAAATGGACGTTACGGATGATGGAGTCCCCAAGGATAGCGGTGGTCGGAGGGAAAACTGGTCGAGGAGACGGTGTTGAGGGTGAGGGGTTACTGGTTTCTTTAGGTGGATATTCCACTGGTGGACCGTTGGAGTGACGGCGGACGGCCTCTCGGAGAAAGCGGCGTCGGGCCGAGGAGCGGGGACCCTGGTTGGAAGGCTTCACAGGGGGACCGGTGTCATGACCATCGCTGGTAATCAGCTCGGTGGCAGCCACGGTGGCAGCAGGAGCCGGTTCCCGGACAGAGCCAAATGGGATGGGGAGCACACTAGCTGCGGCAGGGTGAGCCAGAGCGTCCTCCACAGACAGGACGCTTAAGCGGTTTGATGTGCTGATGCTCGGCGGCAGTGAGTCTTTGCTCATGTTCTTTTTGTGGCCACGAATCACCACTTCAGACCAGGGTGTTGAACATGGGGGACGAGGACAGGCAGAGGAAGGATCCCATAACACTGTATCATCATAGGAGGCTTTGGGCTTCTCTGCGCTTTTCAGAAACAGACTGGACAGTGTGGGAAGGCGGCTGGAGAAACCAGAGAGCTGGGCATTTTTCTCCACTAGTTCTGCGGAGAGGCGCAGTATTTCCACTTTGAGATCCACGATCGTCTGGTAAGCCTTTACCAGGGTTTTGTTGGCTTGGACGAGAGGACTATCTCCGGGTGATGTGGATGATGCCATGATGGTAGCAGCGAAATACCAGGGGCAGAGCGTGGGAAGTGGTCGGTGACAGCCGCAGGTAAGGATCCACTGACAATACTTACCTGCCCTGATGGCAGTTTGAGTCGATGGCGCTGTAGGGGCGAAAAGACGGTGAGAAAAGAAATCTAACAATCGGTCACTTCGATTGTTAGATTAAACCACTCAGGTTAGAAAAAGACATGGTTGGGAAGTTAGATATGAGTGAAGAAAGCATTAAGAGGCAAAAATAGGTAGTTTAAAAGGCTGTATTTCTTGGAGTAGATACGCCGGCGGTTTGACAGACGCGCATGCACGGATGACGCACACATGCACAGATTTTGGAGACATCTGTGATAGGTCACAACATTTAAGAGGTTTGATAAAAAATTGTTCACATCTCCAGTATTTTAAAGACCAAATAAATGCAGGTAGGCAGAGTTTGCAGATTGTATCTTTTTCTCTCATTATCACAAAGAATGTGTTGTAATCTGAGTAGAATTTCCAGAACAATACAAACTTTAAACATCCATCACTGGATGGAGTTTAAAATGTATAAGCACTACATTATATATACACCATCAGGATGTCAGGTCATTCTCAGTCAGCTTCTGAGAATTCTACTCTGTCTATTTTCTGTCTTCCAGTTCATGCTCTCATCAAACATCTGGATTGTCTTTGTCATAATACATTACCTGTTTTAGACGGGGTTCGTGTCTTTTGGTGACCTTAATGGAAAGCCTGGGTTTTATGTCTTAGAAAATTGTCACCTAAACTCTGATCTGTCTGTGAAGCTAATGGTCTTGACCCAAGCCCGGATTAACCATATGGGCAACTGGGCAATTGCCCAGGGGCCTGCGACCTCTGAAGGGCCCTGGGAAGCTCGGGCATAATGAAAATATCTGGTTATCTTTTGCTTATAAATGAAACTGTCCGCTGCCCGGAGCCATTGCACTGCACAGAAACCCTGCTCCTGCTGTCTGTGACCGTGAGCTGAGACCCTCTCCTCATTGGTCAGTCCAAAAAGCGAATCAGCGGTGACGCAAATCAACGTGCGTGCACTGAGCGGGATGTGAGACGTCAAGAACTATGCGACATACGTACGCGAATCAAAACATTGCAAACATGGAGAAGCAGCTAAGTGGGAGCGCCAAACGAAAATTAAAAAAGGAGAGGGACATTAAAAAAGCTGAAAATTTAAAGAACATACCTAAAATAGGTAATTTCTTTACTGAAATTGTCGGTTTTCCAGATGTTTATAGTATTTAGTATATGTAGTATTTAGTATTAAAATGTTTAACCCTTGCCTTGACATGCCTTGAATTGTGATGTGTTTTCTGTTTAAAAGTTAAAGTGGGACCAAAATGTTTATTTTAGCAGATTATACTGCATTATATTTATTTTCTCCTTGTGGTGGCTCCATGAAAATGTTGAGATATGTTTATTGTTGAGAGAAAGATTTCAAGATGTTTACATTGCACTTACTTTAACTCTCTTGTTGAATTCTGAGGTGACAAGGGGATTTCTGTTTAAAATTCATATCTGATTCTATCAGATTATGTTTGTGTTTTGTCTGTGGGCTTTTTCTGACGATTCAATACATTTGTGTTGGCAAAAAGTGTTCTTAAATAAATACTGGATACTTTGGAAATGGTTTCTTATTTATTTTTTGTGAAAATGGAGGACACTTCCCTCTCTTTCTAATGTACTGGATCAATTTTAGATTATACTGATGCTAATGTGTTTTGTTTTCATATCATCATATGCAAGTGAGTGGCCTTGACAAGAGGCTATAGTGGTGCACTTGTAGTTCTATGAGCATTTACACATTTGTACATCAAAATGCATTTGATGATAGTTAGATATTGAAGTATGGGGTATATTTACATATATTCCTGGAATTTATTCTGTATTTTGCCAGATTATAGGGATCCTGGGGTTGTGGTGATGGGGCCCTTGAATATTGTTGCCCAGGGTACAATGAAGTGTTAATCTGGCCCTGTCTAGACCGGTTCACTGAGTTTATTTTATTTTTGTCATGTGACCTTCGTTTATCCAGGTAAGTTAGTTGAGAATTGATTCTCATTTTCAATAACAACCTGGCCAAGAGGCAACACACAAAATTTGTGTTGATGTGTCTGCAGCTCTTAGACATGTTTCATCTCTTCATTCATACAGGTGATATATTGGAGAAAATTCAAACATATTTGTTAGTGTGAAGGTTAACAGGTGGAGATTATATTCATGTTTACAGATTTGGTATTTGATGGTCAGCTAAGTTATTGCCAATAAGTTAACATTGCCAAGCTCTTCAGTAAAAAATCTTATCTGTGATCTCTGACCTCACATTCACATACTATAAATTTACTCATAGCTTACAATAACGTCTGATTTCACTATTTGTATAAGTGGATTTTTAAATAATATGATGTTCACACTGTTCACATGCACCAACACTATTACACTCAGCAATCTTGCTTGAATCAGTTAAATACAAATATTAATAATAATATAATATTTCATTGATGCACTATATTTAAAGGTGGGGAGATGTTTTCCAGGAGCATTATTTACCATATTGCTTAAAATCCCTTTCACACCCCAATTACAAGTAATTAATTAAATGCTCGAACACAAAAATAAAAAAAATTAAGTCACCAGCCATAGCTGGCGTTGGAGCCCGAGCCGGGGCCATACGGGGCCCCATACGTATGGGGCCAGAACCAGGGACGGAGCCTCAGGCGGGGTCATAGCCGGAGCTGGGGCCATAGTCGGCGTTGAAGCCCGAGCTTGGGCCATACGGGGCTGAAGCTAGGGATGGCACCTCAGGCGGGGTCAGAGCCAGAGCTGGGTCCAGGGCATTGCCGGCATCGGAGCCTGAGCCGGGGATGGAGCCTCAGCCGGGGTCGGGGACGTAGCCGGCGTTGGAGCCCAAGGCGGTGCCAGAGCCTAAGCCGGTGAATTGTTGCTGTGTAGCGCTCGTGAACCCTCAGGAACAAGTATTGTCCATGCCAATACTCTGGAGGCGTGGCTTTGGAGGGATGTCTGAAGAAAGGGGTTTGGACTTTTGAATTTAGGATTTTCAAAATGTAGCTTGCTCAAACCGTTTTTCTAAGATCTCGCAGCCCACCTTTACCTCTGTGGAATGAACTTAATAGATACAACCTGCCACGTTTTTTTTTTATTCATTAAAGGAAATCAATAAGAAATTGGGAATGACAGCTAAATAAGTCAAGCTTAACATAAAACTTATGACTGGGTCATTGATTCAAAACATATTTCTCCTCCTCCAGTTATTTGAACATCCTGTCACTGAGCAAGCTTTGCCTCCCAGAGTTAATGTTTTGAGAAATAAAAAACAGAAAGTGAACAGCAATCAACAGTAAAGTATTTGAAGTTTCAATCTAGAATGGGAGTAAGACTACAAAATGACAAGATGTGGAAGTATAGCCTCAGTCAGAAAGCTTCATACAAATCATGGGTTTGTACGAATCTCCCTGTTTGTACAAGTTCTTGAGTTCGTAGGCATTCATAGACTTTCGTGGATGGAGCAGCACTTTCTTACAGCCGTCTTACGAAGTCCATACAGCTGCTGTTCAAAACACAAGAGCATCTTGAGGCCGCCGTGAGAAAATGATGTGATTTTGAGTCATACGAACACTGTGTACAGTTGTTAAGGTCTTCATCGCTCAGCTGGCTATGAACTTCGGAGCAGTCCACGAACACTCCATGAACACTCCATTCTTATTCAGCCGCCTTGAGAAGGTCATACGAAATGGTCCATAAATCATTTGCACAGTGTTCGTAGCCATTCGTAATGGCATTTGTGACTGAGGCTTTAGCTTTTTAAACAAAGAATAAGGTCAAAGGTCCACTGAGAATTGGCTCACAAAAGAAGAGCCTATGAGCTGCAATACAGGAAATCAACAACTTTTACTCAAAAGTAGCAAAACTACAAATAAAATCTGTTTTTGTACAAGCAAAACCCCTCTATCAAATATTGATCCAGATATATCTCCAGTTTTCAGCAGGATTTGGTTTATGTTAATAGTGTGGTAAGCGTCCATTTTCGTGACGAGGCCAGGACGAAGACTGAGACAATGAAAATGAATTTTCCTCTCTGTTAATGTTTGATTCAGCACTACCTTCGAGATTTAATATGGTCGATCCTCTAGTCTTTGTGTGTTTGTATGAAGTTTGTGTTGGAATGTGTTATACTCTTGCCATTTATTGTCAAGTACATTTCCAAGCTAACGATAGCAAGCTCTGCACATTGTTAATGGATTAGATTTTATATAGCATTGAATTATATAGCATTTACATTGTTGCTGTTGTAGAGGAGCAGAAGAGAATTAACAATGTACTAATCAATGTACCATAGATGCAGGCTACAGAGACAGTTGTCAATGTAGAAATGGAGTCAGCTAACTTCAAAAAATGGCCCATTCCATGCATTTGTGAAACTGGTCATCCTCAGCCCATCTTTGCTCCTAGTGTACTAGATCTTTCCCTGAAGCTGCTTTTGGATCCAATCATGATTCCAATTACCTGTTTCAAATCGCATTCCTAACTCATCAGTCCTAAACTGTTCCTGTTAAATCTTCCTGAATGTGCTGCAGTCTGAATGGATGTATATTTACAAATTAAATTAAGCCGACCAGAGAAAACATGTGTTCACAATGTCTGCATAGAATTACACTGTCACTGTCTTTTTGTGTCTGTGCAAAAATGGTCTTTCCTTGAACAATCTTTTAATTCTTTCATACCAATAGGAACATGAGCGCATATACAGCATCCTCTGTCTGGAGTCAGCTAACAGTCATTTCCCAAAAGTGAAGAGAATGGTTGTAATTGTTAAACACCATTTACTTCAGCTGCTCTTTCCAACTAAAATTTGTTGGGAGAAATGGAGCTGATACCTGATGCCTTTCTTTTTGTAGAAGATCAATCAAATATGACAACCCCCAGAGCTCGCCGCCTCAGTTTTCCTGATGCCATCAAGGACATTAGGACAGGATTGGCTTCCTGTCCAACTCCACTTGGCAAATGTAGAATTATTTCAGCGCTGTCTGGATAAAACATCTTGCAAACAATTGTTTGCAGTCATCCCTGGAGCCATTGTCAGATGTTGATAAGAGACGCCGTCTAAGACAGATGTCATTAAGGTTCACAGGTTGAGTGTGACATGTTTTTAAAATGAGATATTTCCAAGGCTGGAATAAACAAACAAAGGACCATATTTTGGCCCACAAACACTAAGCAGCCAACAACAGGCTGATAAAAAGAGGTGATGTTAAAGATACCATGTTAATGCCACTTCTGCACCCCCTAAATAACTAATCTAATCCATAAAACTAAATAGGAACATTTTCCCAGAGCATGACAAAACACGTTTTGTCAAGGTTGTGATATTGCATTTCTAAATTTATTTTTATTTTATTTTTTTTTTTATTTAACCAGGCATGGAAAAAGGCAACAAAATTAAAATTAAATAAACAGGGAAACCAAAACACTAGAATAAGTTAACATTTTTTAAATATTCACAAAAATACAGCTAAACCAGTTGAAAATCTTCTTGCACAAATACAGAGGTAATTAACGTCAGATCTTTCCACTCCTTTATATCCAGTTGGCTTCTGGAGACTACTTTTATTATTAAAGGTCCTGTACAGACTTTCTGCGTGATCTTAAAGTCTCATTTTTAGATATATGCCTGATCGTAGTCCGCAATTTAAAATGAGATTATCAGCACCGAAATAGGTTATTTCCAAATGCTATTTCAAGCTTCCCTGGTCAGGTCGGACAAGACTGGACTGATTTACGGCAGACTATGACAACACCACACCAACCGGCAGAGGTTAGCAGTAAGATGTAAGCTGAACGAGTGAGGAGTAAGATCTGTCCTTTTTCCTAAGGAAAGGCATTTCTTGGATTTATTTTGCTGTAATGGTGGACACTGGAACTAGAGCTGGACTGGCAGAAAGAAAAAGGAAACTAAAGGGGAGAGTGAAAAAGCACAGACTAAAACACCATTAAACCTCTACATTGGTTTGAACCAATGGAGAGAACTAAGGGAGTTAAAGGAATGAAAACAGAGCTGGAGTTGGCCCTCGTCCTTCTCCACAGGTAGAGAATGCTTCTGTTCTTTATACATATGCGTTGGAACATTGGATTGGACTATAGTGGCTGTTGGTAGCTCAGTCAAACACTTGGTAAACACTTCTGTGTTAGCCGCAGGGCTAGCTCTGTGACGTGGGTAATGTGTTTTATTTGGAGCATTGTTTCAGTCTAAAACTAAGGGTTTTGTAAGGTGAGACTGAAATGGTTCTGTATGTTTAACGGTCATGCCAAGGTCTGGATACTAAACTGCCCTTCAGGAACAAGACAATTCTAAAAGTAGAATACTGTTGATTGCAGAAGGCTGAAGCAGCTAGCACTGAACTGCTAATGTAGAATGATGACGTTGAATGACAGAAGTCATTTATGAAAATGACTGGATACTCTGTGGAAAAGTTAGAGCAAATGTATATTATTGGGACACATCTTAGAACACTAACCGGTCTGTGAGGAACACTTAGGAGCTCCGGAGTAAAAGAGACATAGAAGCAGGAGTCGGACTTTCAAAGTTTGGTTTCACTTTCATTTTCACGCCAGTTACTAAACTTCGCTTCAAACGGACTTTATGACGTTTGCGTGTTGTCTTGTTTCAAACATCACTTTGCCCCCTGCAAGTTGCTGTCTTGAACACATAAATGCAGAGTCGTAAAGAGGATCCGCTCTTCAGTCATTAGCTTCAAAATGCCTTGGCCAGAGTTATGCCATCATGACAGTAGGCGCTAGTGCTCATGGGAAGCGGAGTCTTTGTCCCTTAAAAACACCACCAATTCCAGCCAAAGGTGTCGCTGCAATCCACTTTAAACAAATTCTCTGTAAAGGACTTTTAAAATAAAAGAGAACTGTGGTACAAAAGCAGCTATTATTCCAAGCAGCTGTAATTACAATGTCATCTGTGAGACTGCTGTGAGACTAATACAAATATAGACTACCCAGGTTGACACATTTTACAACCCCAACTTAGAAAAATTTGGGATGCTATGGAAATACTTTTGGTTTGAAATCTTGATATCTAAATTGAATATTATAAAAATAAAATGAAACCAAAAAACCTCTGGTGCCTAAGGGTTAATATACATTATATACATATACAATATACATATTCCATTCTTCTGCAACATATTCAATGTAACCGGTGGTGTTGGACTCTGCGTTGTGTTCTTTTTCTCTTAATGACGAGACCCGCACGTATATTCTTGGAGGCAGTCTCCGTTTATTATTCTGACGAAATGATAAAACATAAAGACCTCCGGTCAGTACCCCACGTAAAGCGCACTCCTCTCCCACAGAAAACCGGAACAAAAGGGAGGACGCAAAGGTGCGAGAACTCAAGTTATAGTGCGCAGCGTTACACTGTAAACGGTTCGATGGGGAACAGACCAAAACAAAAAGTTCCACACACACTGATCCGGAGGCCCACAATGTCAGGTACTAAACCAAAAGAAATTAAAATAAAATGAACAGATTTTGTGTAATTATAACAATACACAATACAATATACATACCCACAGTGCTGCTAAATAATTGACCCTGTTACATCAAGACAAAGAAGGAACAGGAGCAGTTTAGAACTATTAAGTAATAAAAAAAAAATAACACTGAAAATGCCATGTGAACAGGTGATTGGAGAATTATTACTTCTGTGATGCAATGATAAAGCTGAAAAGTACAGTATTATTTTAATGCAACACTTGTTGCCTCCAAGAGAACTTTTCTAATATCCTTGAATATTTCAACTAGACAATATAAAACCACACTATGCACACATTTTAAAGGTCTGGATATGAATACTAGACTGACTTGATGCAAGTTCCAAACAGAGACTGTGTGTCGAATTCTGAAACCCAAAATGAGATAGTACTGATGTATACGTTAAGATTTGTTTGCAAGAAAAATGAGACAAAATGAAGCTGAAACACTTTGTCTTCCTTTCAGTCCAGTCTTTTTATTGTTGACTCTTCTTTCCAAACACCGCTTTACTCTTCTGTTTTTTTTGTAAAATGTTGCCAGAATTAAAATAAAATAAGTGAAAAGTGTGTGTTTATTTGAGGAAAAAGAATAGGAAAAAACCTGAATTTTGAGGTGAAACATCACATATTGTCTTTTAATTTTTAGTGGCATATGAGTCAAATGTAATTTACTGATCACTGTTTCAAGTTTAATTTAATATACTATCTCAGGTATGTCAAAATGTGTCTGTAGTGAAATCAGAAAGCATCACTCAACCATGACGCCCTTTCATGTCAGTCAATTCTGTCAGTCGTATTTAGTGGGAGAAGCACTTTCATTTGCAATGGTTTCCCAGAAAGTAGAAAAATTGGTCCATTGTTTATTCACGTTGAAGGTGGGTTGTGGATGTACAGAAGAGTACTGACAGCCAAGGTCATGTGTTTGCCTTTTGTAGATTGACATACAATAACAATATTCTGGCATGTATAGGGGGAAAGATGGGTTTCAATGAGCCTTCATATTTTGACAGCGAGAAGACACAGAATAAAAGATTTGAAGCACAGATTGCTTTTAAAACCTGCCTGTCTTTTTTACCTCAGTATTTTGAAAACCCACCTTGCTCTATATATCCTCCCAAACAATATTCTTGTTCTTTTTTCTCACTGTCTTATCCATTTTTGTTCTAACTTATGTTTCCTCTCACACATCTTCTGGCCTATATTTCTGTCCTGTCTTTCTTTCTCTTCTTAAAACCCAAAGACTATTTATTAGAAGACAGGGTTTTGCATAGTTTGGCAGGTTCAGCCTCCTAGGAGACTGGCACAGTGTTCACAAAGCAAACACACGGAAACTAATCAATGTTTGTATCCATTATAATGGGGAAAGTCATCCAAAACATAATTTTCCATTCACAAGACAAGCAGCAATGAAATGGAAAAAACACATGGGATATACTGTTAAATTCTCTCAAAACTTATTTAATGTAGTTTGCAGTGATACACATTTCCCACAAATGCCTCTTAAAGCTATACTGTATGATGTGGCATTTTTACACTTTTCTTTTTTCATCTTAAACTGCTCGTCATAAGCGTGTGTCAAACTAAAATGTAAAAGAAATTCACCAGGCTTTGAAACAAAATTTTTTTTAATTCTCATATATTTCTGATAAAAGTCTGACCAGTCATTTTATTCAGTCCAAATAAAATATTTGGCCGAGCCTGGGTGAGCCTCCTGTCAGTCATTCATTACTGCCGTCTCGCGTCTGATAAGGGTACCTCTGAATCTGACGCTGAATCTGCTCCTCCTGTCACTGACCGCAGAGTCCTGTCTAGAGATGCGAGTGGATAGGACTCAAATGCATGTGCTGAAGTCAAAAAAACGGATTTATTAACAGAAATAACAACCAAGGGGAACAAACAGAAAAACCCAACTGCAGCAGTCAGAGTCTGGTGAATGAAGGATGGAGATACAGTCCGCAAGTCAGGTGTACTTGACTCCACAGACAGGTCTGCACAAAGCTACATTTTTACAACAGCTGGACTCTGCATACATGTACTTGGTGTCACACAATGTAGGATGATGTAGGATGATAAATGCATGGACTATGAAACCTCAAATGTCCAGTGGGTGGAGTCCACGCGCTCACGGTACAGCCCAGGTGATGAGGTGCAGTGAAGGTAATGACCCAGCGCTGCAAAGACCAGACCCTTAAATACAGGGTCTACTGATGAAACAGGAGCTGCTGCTGTGCAGCAGGTGAACGTTGTGTCTGATTGCTGAGGGAGGAGTCCGCAGACACACCGAAGAGGCCCGGACCTCCACCTTCGCTTCCACCACGTGCATCAGGTGAGAGGAGGGGAGCGTCAGAGTTCAGGCAGGGAGAAGCGGGCGGGGCTTTGGAGGGAGGCGGGTCGTTCATGTTCAAATTTTTACTAAGTACTGTGTGAATGCCAGATCAGTAGGTATAGCTTTAACATGAAATGCATTAATAAGTTATGAATCCACAACTAAATCCACTTGTATTTACATAAGAAACAAGAATAAAGCATTCAACAAACTGAAATATCCTACTCTATTCTATGTTTCTTTGATTCAGGCTAAAACGTATTTTACATGTTCGAGTATAAAGCATCTAGAAAAATGTTATACTACAGCCATAGAGTTTTTACCGCCAATAAATTTGCCACAAGCTGCCAATAAGATGGTTCATCACAACATATTTGGGCTTTGCGATTTTGACTCCTGATTTGATATTATTCTATCAAAGAAACTGGGCAGTTGTGATCTTTTACACCAGGGGTCACCAACCTTTTCTCTTCTGTGAGCTACTTTTACATAATGAAGTTGCCGGAGGGCTACTCTAATTTAGCAACATCTATTTACATACCTAATTTTCATACATACGTGTATTTTGTATAATACATTTGTAACATTGTGTTCTTCATTTATTATTTTATTTATTTATATTTCTTTTTATTTTTTTATTTTACTTTAAGCAAGCATTTGCATCCTGTATTCCTAAATATTTTAATTCTATGTGAAATATGCACCTGTTCCAGGTGCATGTGGGACTCCGGCAGGGCTGCCCTTTGTCACCAGTTCTGTTCATAATTTTTATGGCCAGAATTTCTAGGCACAGCCAGGGGCCGAAGGAGGTCCGGTTTGGGGACCACAGGATTTTGTCTTTGCTTTTTGCAGATGATGTCCTGTTGGCCTCATTGAACCTGGACCTTCAGCGTGCCCTGGAGTGGTTTGCAGCCAAGTGTGAAGCAAGTGGGATGAGGATCAGCACCTCCAAATCCGAGGCCATGGTTCTCGACCGGAAAAAGGTGGTCTGCCCTCTCCGGGTCGGTGGAGAGTCTTTGGCCCAAGTGGAGGAGTTCAAGTATCTCGGGGTCTTGTTCAGGAGTGAGGAAAGGATGGAGCATGAGATTGACAGATGGATCGGTGCAGTGTCTGCAGTGATGCGGTCGCTGTACCGGTCAGTTGTGGTGAAGAAGGAGCTGAGCCGAGAGGCAAAGCTCTCGATTTACCGGTCAATCTACGTTCCTACCCTCACCTATGGTCATGAGCTTTGGGTCAGGACCGAAAGGACAAGACCCCGGATACAAGCCATCAAAATGAGTTCCCTCCGCAGGGTGGCTGGGTGCACCCTTAAGGATAGGGTGAGAAGCTCAGCCACCAGGGAGGAGCTCGGAGTAGAGCCGCTGCTCCTCCACATCGAGAGGGGCCAGCTGAGGTGGCTCGGGCATCTGTTTTGGATGCCTCCTGGACGCCTCCCTGGGGAGGTGTTCCGGGCATGTCCCGCCAAGAGGAGGCCTCTGGGAAGACCTAGGACACGTTGGAGAGACTATGTCTCTCGGCTGGCCTGGGAAAGCCTTGGGGTCCCCCCGGAAGTGCTGGAGGAGGTGTCTGGGGAGAGGGAAGTCTGGGCATCCCTGCTTAGACTGTTGCTGACTGTTACTGACCCGGCCCCGGATAAGCAGTGGATAACGGATGGATGGATGGATGGATATGTCAAATATTATGAAATGGAACAATCTTGCATATTTTTATAGAATTATTAAAAACAAATAATACACACCTGTATGTGCATTTTAATACTTTGAAATTGTGAAAAGGAACGTTGTCACTCACTCAATCAAACTTCACCAACATGTGCCACTGTATTTCTGAAGGATTTGACCTCTTCTAAATTCACAAATGCTGTCAAAACATATCAATTAAAAACAGAACAACTTTGCGCACATAAATCCACCATCCCCGTCACTTCTGCAGAGTCATCACACCGGAGTAAAACACAGAGGCACCATTTCAGGTCCGACTCCAGCTGTATGAGCGCATGCGCACATATGTTTGTGTTGGTCCAGGATGTGAACCACTTTAATGATGCCTCGGTTGAAACCCTGGTCTTGGTCAGTTCAGTGAACATGGACTGTTGTCTTTGGGCTTTAGTTTTCAGCTCTTTTACCTTCCCTTTATGGAGGCTGATTCCCACCGGAGAATCTCCAGAAAAGTTGCTGTGAACTTTGGTGAAATTCCACTCCACGTTGTATCTTTTACCGACTGCCAGGCTCGCGCCACAGATCAGACACACACACTTGTCTTTCACATTTGTCAAACAAAAGTCTGTGTCTCATTGTTGGTGAAAATAACTCCCTGACTATACTCGGCCCACATCATTGTGGGGCTGAACCCACCACCTGCCTGGCATCTCGCTTGTCCTGCTCCTCCTGGGCCCCGCCCCTCTCCAATGACAGACAGAAAACCAGCGCTAAAGTTTGATTGACAGCTAGCTGACCGTTTCATCTCGGGAGGGGGGCAAGACACTTGTAATTTTGATTGGGTGGAAATTTAGACCTGTTCAACCAAATGACAAATCAACTTTGTGTTCTTATATTATTGACCCTTGGCAAGCTACCAGTAGATCGCAAGCAACATGTTGGAGACATCTGGACTAGTTCTAGTTTTAGAACAGGCCTGCGAGCGACTCATGTGGTCCTTGCGGGCCCTGGGCTCACAGGCACCAGGTTGGTGATCCCTGTTCGACACCATTTACTCTAGTTATTAAATTGATCTAACACCCACTGGCCCTTGTGGCCATGTTTGAACTGATGTGGTTCAAGTTGTGATGGATGTTAAACACAGAAACTAGATGTTCCTTTTCAGATGAAGTTTAATGCATACATGTTGGCGTTCCTCTACTGTAACCCTTAAGCATTAGCCTTTTCTAGGGTTCAGGTTCAACTTGCTAGCTCACACATCTGCCGTGGCCAGGATGTGTCAGAATTAGAAGACGTGAGGATGTCAATGGACACCAAATTAGTGCTACCCTGGATGAGTCTATTATTAAATAAAATGATTCCATTTCAATCCAGTCTGCAAAGTCCTCTAAATGACTCAGGGTTAAAAAGTTCCCTGTTTTATAAAAGTTATAAATAGTAGAAAGTGAAGTTATGTGGTTAAGTGTGGTGTTTGTACAGTTCTTATACATTGGTGTAATTCTGCTTTCATTCTTCCTAATGAAAGCCTTAGACATAGACATTACACAACTAAGCTTTAATTCAGAGCACTGAACTTCATATACATATTCATATACATTGCATTGAACTTCATATACATATACTTCATGCATGTCCTGAAAGACTGCAACACCAAGAAGCGAGCAATATGTAGCCATGTCACTTAGCCATGACATGGCATGAGCAGGACTCCAGTTACCTCATCGGACAAACTGGCCATTGTAACAGGCAAAAATGTCGTGTGTTCTGACTGTGGCCTAAAATAGGCTTCAGCTTAAGTGAAGAGTTAGGGACGTTAGATTCAGAGCCATCTAGAGTCACATTTAATTCTGTCATAGCAGCCACTGATTTTGGACTACTGAGACCAAAAACAAACCCATAGTGAATGGGATCTAGTGTCACAACCATTTTTTTGTTCATAACTGCCTCATGTTTTGGCCAATGTTTTCTCTGTGACATCCCAAAGATTTTCAGTGTGGTTCAGGTCTAGACTCTGGTGGCCAATCCTTGTTTGAAAATACTCATGTTCCCTGAAAAACCTTTTCACAAATTTAGTCTGATGGATCCTAGCCTTGTCCAGTCTTTATGCTTTCTACCAAACTGATGCTGGTTTCAGAAATGAGAAGTTACTTACTGCATCAGTTAAAGGGTTAAAGAACTTGTTGCAGTTGAAACATATTAATCACTAGCAGTAAATATCCAGTGGAAGGATCTGAAGGATTTGCTTAGATTGGTCCAAGTGAGGGACTTTTTTGGCTTTGACCAGGCATTGTATTTCATTAAAAGTGTGAAGAACAGGAAAAAGTATTTATATTTTTTAGAACATACTACAGTGGTTCTTGTCTTGTTTTGTTCAGTGGTGCATATCTTTCAACTGGCAAGATGTCAGCTTATTTTAAAGTTGAGTTCATTTAAGTGGACCATTTTCTGTAAGGACTATTTTATAAGCTGTAAATGTCAATGTTCTGTGATGTTCTAAAACAAAGTTCCCAAATTTTTTCCACTCAAGGCTCACAAGACAATTTTGACATGACCCCTAGATCCAACTGGCAACCCACGAAAACTAACCCATGACCCATTTTGAGTCCTAACCCCCAGTTTGTGAAAGTTCCATGTTTTTTTTGTTTTTTTTACTAAGGTCACCCAGATCAATATAGCTGAACATATTTTAGCACTGTGTCTTTTTGTATGTATATGTACATGCTCTTCCCTTTTTTCATGTAAGTCACCTCTGGGGAAACAAACTAACGTTGCCCACCACTGTCTTACACCATTAGATAAGAAGACCATTTCAAGAGATTTATTCGCATTTTACTCAGACTGTAGAAGCCAGATTTCTAAAGTGAGAAACACATGCATCTATTCCCAAGGTAAACTACCCCACTGGGATGGAATTACACAGAACACATATTTTATGTCTGGGCTAGCACTATGTGTAACACTGTTATGTAATGCAGTTTTTGTCATTACATTTTCCTCAGTTTCTTTTTCTTTTCTTTTTTTTTATCTAGTTGATAGGTAATCAATACAGATCTATTGATGTAAACAGTTGAGGTTTGGCTCAAATTAGATAACTGCAGAAAGACATCCAGTCATACAGCAAATGAACAGATAGGGTCGTTGATTTGTAGTCTGAGTGTATTCACAATCGATTCATTTATTTATTAGTAAGTGAAGTTCCATGAAGTGGCACTAGACCTAATGTATATTACCTGCACAGTGCCAATATCTATATTCCTATTGTCTGTGGGTGTGCCATCCAGTGTGGCTCAAAGTATTATGTAGGTTATATGATCCTAACATATGTTAATTTCTAATAGATTGCTACATTGAAAACATGTTTAAATGAGAAAATATGTTTATTGTAAATTTAGGTCAACTGATTAATTTTTTTATTGTTATTTTGTTAGTTACCAGTACATTCACTGACTGATGTAACATGATGATTAATTAAGTAGGAAAACAGGACAGTAAAAATCTGCGTTAAAGTCCAAAGTAAACCTCTTGAAGCTGATAAAGGTACAACACTTCCTTCCCTTCTTTTTTCATCATAAACTCTGCCTCCCTCTCCTATTGTGAATGTTTCCTGTTCTGTGGCAGAGGTAATCACCCAAACCATTATCCATTGTGACACATGCACATTCAAGACCAAATGCACATCTGTGTTAGAAAAAAAGGAGAAAAAATTTAATTCATTTAGTGGCCCTGATTATCCTGAGAACCTGATGCATCTGCCTTACATCAGTGGCTTTGACTGCATTGAGGTTACAAGTTGTGAAAATTCTTTTCGTGGATGTTAAAGAAAAAATACTTACACACCTGGACTGCACAATATATCGAAAATGCATCGCTATCACGGTATCAATGCTTGTGATAAACATATCGCAAAGATTACTTACATTTTGATAAATATAGCCTACATTTTATAAGCCATGTATTCACACTCTGAATGTCAACATATTTGGCCAACTAGGTGCTGTCACGCTGCCTGAGAAGCCTGCCCCCTACCCAATGGGGATGGTAGGTGATGAAGAAACCGTCACTTAGTTTCCTGGTTCCAGGTCCTAACAAATCCAAGAAGTGCCACCTACATTGCAAATGGCTGAGCCAGTGACTTTTTTTAAATCATCAAAAACTGCTTTTCTGATGTGCTGGAGCAGATGAAAAAGGGTTCGAACACTTGTGTCGAACCGGGTCAGTTCTGTAGTTGTTAACAGGTGCAGTCTGTTTTTACCCTTGGCCGTCGCCGCAGGGTATTGTCATCAGTTTGTCATCTGTCTGTCCGTCTGTCTGTGCAAAAACTTTGGCATGGACTGAAGGCCAAGGGTTTTCAAGTGTGGGCGTGTCATGTTTCAATCATGGTTTGCCTTTAGTTCTTGAAGACTGCTGTGCACAGACATAAATTATTATTTCATTTACCTTCCACTGAACTGGGTAGAACAGATAAAGGACTGATTAAAAAAATATGAAGTATGACGATGTGGAAACACAGCATTAAAGCCTTACTGGATATCATGTGGATACATAAAGATCCTGTTATGCAGATGCAGTTGGTGCTAATTAGCTATGATGCTAACATTTGCTAACACCAAACTTCCTTATTTCCTCAGATGTCCCTGAGTCCATAAAACATATCCAGTTGTCATTCTACCACTTCACATGTGATAATACAGTGTAGAGGTAGAGGATGGAGCTGATAAGTAAAGTATGTTAGAGGATGCACAGTTTTTTAGTTTCTAGTTTATTTTTCCATGCACCACTTGCCCTCCCAGCAGACCCTTATTCATTTAAATAGCCGCTTTTGTCAGCAGTAGAGCAGTCTGTGAATGGCTTGTTGTCATTAAATACAATTGATGATTTTTCTGTTTCTATTTTTTTTTTCCATAATGCCTAATCAGGCCATCTTTTTTATTCCTGCTGCCCTTTAGGTTATGCTCCAGTCACGGGAATGTGCCACCCAGTCCGGAGCTGCACACTCAACCATGAAGACGGCTTCTCCTCTGCCTTTGTAGTGGCTCATGAGACCGGACATGTGTGAGTTCCTCTTTAACATATTCAAAGTGGCTATTGCCACAGTACTGTGGGACTAACTTTCTCATTTGTCTATTGTCTACTTTGTCTACTTTGTCTGTGGAAACAAAATGTCCTTACTGCTTATTGTCACAGTACAAATGCTAACATTTGATTGGCTCTGTGGTAATAGACAAACCAATATTTCGTGCCACAGCACTGTGGCAGTAGCCATTGCCATTTTTTGTTTTACTTGCTTGCTTGCTGTAGTATGAGGGGAAATGGCAGGACCATTAAACCAACTGGCCTTGGACACTGTAGAACCCACATGTTAGCCTTGAGTGCACCTCATGTATTAGTTTACTGGACCTGTCAACAAAATATAAGGACTGTTGTAAGTGGTCTGATAATAAACACTCATTTTCAACTCTTTGTGCAGTTTCGAGCACTTTTAAATATACTTGTGAAAATTTCAGAAAAAGTGGGTAAAAATAAGTTTAGCAAAGTGAGTGTGTCTGTATAGGGGGGAAAGAGAGGCCATCCAAACCCTTTGACTTACCTGTGACTAATATGACCCCGCCACCCAAACAGAAAAGTATACACCTGGAGTTCATTGAATAATTACAACAGTGATTAATATTTTTCAGTTCTTTAAGTTGTTTAACCCTAACTGATGCAGTGACTAACCTCTCATTTCTTAAACATCAGTTTGATAGACAGCATAAAGATTTGGCAATGGATTTGGATTTACTAGGCTCAAATTCCGAAAGAGTAGTTCAGGGAGACATCATTTTCACATATATATTGGTCACTACAGAGTTCAAGACCTGAACAGTGAGTCTGTTTTACATTTAAAATAATTACATTAAATTGTGATATTTGTTTTGCACTTCAACTTTACCCTAGTTGCACATGAACGAAGCCATACAAAGAAATGAAATCATACTTAGATGTAGTTGTCCCTTAAGGATGTGACATTGTTCAGAATATTAATTCACACATTCATATTGTGATACTTTAGGGTCTCTCTCCTCCCTAGTTTTGACTGGAGCAGCTGTGTTCCGTTTTTCTCTATATTATGCTTTAAAATTCTTCCTACTCTGTTTAAATAGAGCATATCTTAACGTATATTAGTATCAGTAACTTCTCTGTTGCATTAGTAAATCAACTCATAACCAGAATAAAACAAAAACTCTCGGTTACAAGTGATAACTGTGTTTAATGTATTACAGATGAATGTGTTACCCAAATACTTTCTATTTCCTACATTTTAAAGTAGAGGGTTTTTTTGCATGGATTTGTCAAGCCAGGAATTAAAGATCTTAGGTCTTTTACACTATGTTTTACAGTCTTATTAATACTAATACCCAATACTTAATACTTTGGTTAATATCCACATACTCCTTGTATAAAGCTGCATCTGTGGTGAAAAAAAAAAAAAAATATATATATACATATATATATATATATATATATATATACACACACACACACACACACACACACACATATATATATATATATATATATATATATATATATATATATATATATATATATATATACACTACCGGTCAAAAGTTTTAGAACACCCCAATTTTTCCACTTTTGTATTGAAATTCAAGCAGTTCAAGTCCAATGAACAGCTTGAAATGGTACAAAGGTAAGCGGTGACTTTGAGTAACAGGTTTGATGGGTTGAGCTGCTGCAAGAAAGCCATTGCTAAGATTTCAGAATAAGAAAAAGAGGCTTGCCTGAGCCATGAAACACCACCAGTGGACTACTGAAGACTGGAAGAAGGTATTATGGACTGATCAAACCTGCAACTCGAAGTCTTCCCTTCACGGTTGAAACTGAGACTTTCTTACTACGACCACTATTGAGCTGTGCTTGAAGCTGTTGCCCTGTGGGTCACCTATCACGCAAGCTGTTGACTCTCAGAAACTTGTCTTCTGATTCTGTTGTGGCTTACTGACACCTTGACTTTCTTGGCAATTTTTCTGTCGGAAAGACCTACTTTTTTAAGTGTTATGATGGTCTGCCTCTCTTCTATCGTTAATTGCCTTTTCCTTGCCATTTTTATAGTAACACACTACTTTCTGCAGTACAGTACTGTCCAAATAATGTTCACAACGGTATGGTACCAAAGTGTGTTCCAACACTACTTTTATGTAAACAGAGGGGGTTGGAAGTCATTCAGAAATGTTGGGACACCTGTAGGAATTGGTAGCACCAACTTTCGAGGCTTGATCAACCTCCATTACTGCAGAACTGCTTTAAGTTGTTAGCCTATTTCTTGTTCGCTGAAAGAGACCTTTTGTATAATTCTGAAATGTACATTATTTTTCAGTTTTCTTTAACCTTACTTTTTTTTGTTTTTTTTTTTAACCTCTGGCAGTTCACTGCTTACCTTTGTATCATTTCAAGCTGTTCATTGGACTTCAACTGCTTGAATTTCAATACAAACCTGGAAAAACTGGGGTGTTCTAAAACTTTTGACCGGTAGTGTGTGTGTATATACATACATATATATATATATATATATATATATATATATATATATATATATATATATATATACACACACACACACATAAGGTTCGATTTGTCGAAAAAACAAGGGGGGAGGGGGGTTATCATGAAAAAACAAGCAATCTACAGGTCTAATTCTTTTGTAAGTTGACAGTAGGCTTTATTACACATCAAACAGTTCAACGTTCCTCTTTAATGCAAGTGTTTAAGGACATGCAGATAGATTTTATGCACCCCAAAGTGTCCATGTGCCATTTTCAACACTTCAGCTCTAAAATCAGCAGGCACCACAACCTGAAATACAGCTTCACCCACCAAATCACTTTCACAAGGCATCCACTTTCCAATTAACAACTCATCATGAACAAAATAACCCCTATCACCAATTTGGTCATGTGGCACAACCTGGACCGACAACACAGACAGAGACGATTTCTGCTTTAATTCACTGTCTCTAGACACAAATGGACACAAACCACACAGTGAAACCAGATTAATAAGTGCCTTTTCAGCATTAGTTATTGCAGCAGGATCAGACATAATTTTACTCCGTGCTTGTCACTGCACAGACTGGACTGAGGTTAACAGAACTCTGATAGGACACTTCTGTAGTTAGAGGTCTGGCTACAATAACAGGCAGTGGTGGGCCAGTACGCCAAACTGCACTCCCTCTAAAGGTACAGCAGGGCGAACACTAACTGGAAATACACCTTTAACCAGGTCACAGTCTAAGGCCAAGTTATGTGACAGCACAGAAACAAAGCCAAATTCTATTCCCTGCATAACCACAAAATCACCAGTCTCAGAGTCAGACAAAAAAGGCCACACTGACTGTGCAATGAATGAATGTTTAGCCCCAGTGTCCCGCGATACCTTTATGTCCATGCTCACCCCGTCAGCCAAAGACACATGTGCATTCGTGATGAACGGCTCACACCCCGAATTGTCACTGAGCTCCGTGCTTACTGATGTATACTGTAGCGCACAGCATGACTGGAGTTGGAGTTTGAGGAGCCACACCGGTCTGACTCCTTAGCATTGGACCACTGGTCTTTCTTCCTTTCCCAAAAATGAAGGGCCCCTGAACTCAAAGGGCCTCTGGGCTTCAGCCCAGATAAGCCCTTGCATTAAGGTGGCCATGATGGGGAAGTTTGCAAATTCCAAGACTGACAACAGTTCATGTGTTGTCAGCATATATATATATATATATATATATATATATATATATATACACACATATATGTGTGTGTGTGTATATACAGCAGCGGCAGGGCAACCATATATCATATGGATGAAATAAACACAATGCGGAAACGTCTGAAATGCAGAAATGGCAGGAGGTCCTTTCCCTCTATGCATATTCCTCCAGCTGTTTCCGCATTTCAGACGTTTCTGCATCGTGTTTGTTTCATCCATATAATATCATATGGTTGAGCTGCCACTGCTGCTGCAGGCAGCTGCACAAACCTCCCTTTCTCACAATGCACATCGCAACAAAATTCTGAAGATGCCCAGGTTACCTCCTGGCACTGTTTGTAAACACATGGTTTGTTTATGGTGGATGGCACTTCGAAATTGTTCACCGTAATGCAAGAGATTCTGTTGAGTAATCACAGAAAGACTTACAGATTCGTGATACCTAGGCCATGACTGAGGTTTTACAGATTTGATGAAAAATTGGTCACAAAAGTCTCCCGCACCTTTAAGAAAAAAAGAGGGATGAATGAAAATGCCTCTGTGAAGCATCATTTGGAATCCTTTGGAACAATACCCTGCAGCCACTGTGGCCGAGGGTAAAAATTAAATAAGTATGGCCTACATGCCATGAAATGTGAAATGAAATTCACACTTTGAATGAAATATCATGAATCCCCTCTGTCAGTATGCACATTTTTCAGATAATAAACACAATTGTGGATTAAAGCCAAACACATGTACCCTCTAGAAACAGACTCAACAGGTCCCAAAACCATCTCTCCTCTTATCATTTCCCTGAACATATTTCTGGGCGATACGTCGTCTGTTCAGTTTGTCAAGCCTGTCTTGGTGAATATGACATACGAGCTCGTACAGCAATGCCATTGAGCCTTTTTTGAGCCATGGTTGATCGCAACCATGTTTTCAATCTGCGTAACACACTGAAGCTGCGCTCTGCCTCTGCGGATATGGGCACCACCGCCGGAGTCCAGATGGTGCGTTGGATTTACATTTGAAGTCGGAACATGGAGCTCTGTAAATGTAACATCCGAACTTAGCCCTTCCCAGTTTAAAAACTGGGACATCAGGGAACATGGAATTTGAAAAAAATTGACAGTTATTGAAATAAAATGAAAACCCCAACGTTTATGCTTGTAGATGCTACACTGCAAATTCCAGTCTTTGGAATAAACTCTCTAAGAGTTAAAATCAACTCACTGTGAGTGTACATGTGAGACCATCAAATAAACTCTAAGGGAAAGTTTAAGTTACTCTTTTTTGGGAGTTGATTTTCTAACCCTTTTCAGGAGTTAAAACTGAACACTGGTGAGAGTTAAAATACTAATCTTATGTAGTGTAAATGAAACTCTTTGCTGGAGTTAATTTGAATATGAACTCTTTTATAGTGTTGACAGCCAACACTTGAAAATGTGTTTCCTAGAACACTTTATGAATGTTGTTTCAAAAAGATTTTTAATGAAATGACCTAAAAGGCTACAATTATTACCACAAATGTTCTTTTATTCAAGATATCCAGTATACATAAAACTCAATTCAAATACTTGTGGACCAAGTAACATTTTCAATAAAATTAACATAAAAGCAGCACTGAAATACTGTGTGATCAATTTTAAAACATGAAGGGAAAAAAAAAGCATGAAAGTCTGAAAATAACAAAAAAGAAAAATAATAATAACGAATGCATTTCACACCACTGAGAACTATTCACTCTAAAAAAGTAAATTTGTGAAAAACAAGGAAAATTCACAGCATCAGAGTCTGAAAATTACAAACAAATAAAAAAAAAAAACTCTTTATAATTGCATTTTTCACATCACCGAGGACTGTTCACTTTAAAAAAAATAAATCTATGAAAAGCAAGAACCAATTTCTTAAGTTTAACCAAAAATGTTAACAAATTAAATAATACATTCCTCAGACACAACATAAAAAAAGAGTCACATCCATACGACATTTGAGCATTAAAACATTTGAAATATTTCAATCTCTGTCTTTCCAAAACAAGTATCTCCCTGGTGATCTTTTCAGTAACTTGGAAAGCATGGAAATGGTCATGAAAAAAAGTTTCATTCTCAACCAAGACAAAAAAAAAAACTTTCCCATTGTGTAAAATCAAAGATGCTATTTTGCTGAACACTTGCATACCTCCAGTAGTATCAGTGCAAACAAAGAGACCAACATGATACTCAATCCCACAACATTTTATCCACTTTGTATGACTTGATGGAGACCTGTGGATCAATGTGCAGATATGCAGAAATGCCCTCTGCATAGTCTAGTGTTTCAAGTAAACACACTTTGACTGAACCAGACTCGAGTTTTAAAGGTCAAACATTCCCAGTGACAGGCTACTGCAAACTGGGGTTTCTTTGCAAGTGATACTGTCAAATTTTTGAAGTTCTTTACAAAATCTTTGAAAAATTTATGTTTAGCTTTGAATCTCATGGTCCAAATATGAATGAGCTGTCCAATTCTTCGAATGCATCTTGGATAATGGATCATGAAATGATGTTTGGAATCAAATTGTGTGATGGGTACAGTTCTTTAAAGAGCTTATGGTGTTCAGCAATGAGGTGCTTTAAATAAAGTCATTCCTTCAGTAATGGAAGATGAAAACACAATGTTCACAATGTTCAGCAACAACAACATCAAGTGCCAATGCAAATCATCCTCTGGTACCAAGTTACCAAATATCAAAGGTATGGTAACGATCAAGCATAGAGTCTGTGATGCATTTAACTCAATCCCATGTCCTCCACAGTCAAACTTAATATTTGTTGGCTTGTTTTTCTTTCTTAAGTAGCCATAATTAAAGGCATACACCCAACTTAACAAGCCTTCTTTAGAGATGAAATTTTCAATCAAATACTCAAACAACAATCTGACCTCATATTGTCCAACCCCTTCTAACATATCGTGCATAATGTCAACAGCATAATTTTCTGCAATATTAAAAAACTTCAGAGAATTTAGTATGCCTTTTCTCTTGATGCAAAAGACAAGACAAGAGGTAAGTGTTGGGTCATCTACCAAGTGAGTGTAATGTATGTCATTCAGAATGGGTGATCTTAATGTCAAACATGAATCATCTTCAGAGAAAACAGACTGCACTGAGGCTTTATCAATTAAACACAATCTACAGAAGTAATTGGCACTAAATGACTCCAAAAATCCAAGAATGCAATGCATACCTAAGTTGTCACCGGTTATCTGTGCCAGAGTGCCACGCACAGAAACCTCAGTGAATGGAACAGTAATCCCAGTAGTTTCTAGTATTTTCAAGTCCTTCACTAAGGGTCTTAATATCTCATAAATCCCATATTTCTTGGCATCTTGTGCATGAAACAATGATACTAGATGACTATCCATCAAGGCAGAATTCATCCTGGGAGGAAGATTTCTTAGAATGAAGTAAAGGCTGCCAACTTTATGAATACCTTTTTTGGAAACTAAAGGATTCACACATTCAAATTCATTGAAGTACAATTGAATTTGGAGGGCAAATTTGCTAATTGAAAATAAATGATGGTTTTTGTAGTAGCTTACATCGCAGAAGTCTTCATACTTGTCACTCTGTGTACATTTCTGCATCATCTCACAAATATCATCATTCTTGAAAATGAACTGTAGTGTTTTCAGAATTGGGAAAAAAAAAAAAAAAAAAAATATATATATATATATATATATATATATATATATATATATATATATATATATATATATATATGAATTTGTCATTAATTGGAACTTGTTCATAGGTTCAAGTTTTGCTATTTCGTCTGGTATCAAACCTTATTCCTAGGCACAGTTCACCAGGTTGTACTATGTTCCATTTTTTCCTAAAATATTTCTTCCATTTGCTGTCAGAATTTAGCTGATTGTAAGGATTGTTCATACTTTTAAACAATTCTTCAACAGCTGATCTGGAAGGATTGTCGGATTGTAATAGACTTAATACTTGGTCCTGAATATTAGATTGCATATTTCCAACAAAATCTTCTAAATTCTCAATAGTCGAAAGGACTACAGTATTGGCCACGCCACTTCCCAAAAGTTTGGCTATAATGGAGGCACACATATCTCTGCTATGTGAGGATACTGATTGTTCTGTTTCAATATTAAGAGATGAGGTAGATGCTGTTTCATTTAAGTACTGAGAATTACTGTCCTGCTGGGTGTTGTGACTTGTAAGGGTCTCATTAGGCTCAGATGTGTTGTCAGTAGTAGCATGTATATTAATTAGATGCTTTCTAAATCACAAATAAATGGAAAATTGCAAAGAACAACCCATCTGACCACATTTTAGCGTCAAGTTCTTCCCAGGATACATACCATGGATTAGTTTGAGATGCCTGAGCAAAAGTAAAATTTTGCTATATTTCTAAAGGATGAAGCACAATGGATACATCTCAACATCATATTCATCAGATTAATCTTTTTTGTCCAATAGCCTGGCTCTCAACTCTTTCACTCTTGGAGTTTCTACTGTTGTTCCTATATCAGTATTGTAAACAGTTGTCTGCAAAAATATGTATAGGGTGGACAAAGCATCATCATACTCCACACTGAAAACAAAGTGGGACTTGAAAAGCTCATTAAATGCACCCGAGGATGTACTTGACTGACATGGAAGAAGCTTTCCATCCAAGACTATGTAGAAGCTGGAAACCTTGTGTTTTTGAAGTCCCTGAGGCCAGAAGATAGGGCTGTTGATTTCTTTCAGTGGTAATGAGGTGATCCTCCAAGCTTTGGCAGGACTGCAACATAATGAAAACACATTTCCATACATGTTATTAGTTTAAAGCACAATGCATGAACTGTTGAGTATAGAGTTGGATTGTCTTGTGACAAACCTTGTGAAATTTCACTAGGTGATCTGTTGCTTCTTCAACACTGATCTTCTTTGGCTGTTTCCTTCCAGCTGGTTGTGGAGTTAGAAGATGCAGCAAGACAAAGAGGGAAGCCATTTCGCTGTCCCAGTCAGCAGACAGTGTAAATGACAATTTACTTGAGAACTTCTAATATATTTTAGCAACCTCTTCACTTGTTACATACAATCACTGTAATATTACCTGGCTCATCAGCAGGGTCTGTTTCTGCTTTCAGGGCAGACTTCAGGTGTTTTTTGAGCAGGTGCGTCTCTCTGAGGGCCATGGCTTCTTGAATGACATAGGCTTTAAAACAGGTGTTCCATTTTTCCAGGAACCTGGAAGCGGTTTCTGTCCCAAACATCAAAGAGAAATCCTGTACTATCTATACAACGAATTAAAAGAATACAAGGACAATTTAAAAAATGCATAAGATCACAGATAAACCCAATAATTAATTAGTAATTCCCATAATTTCACCTACCAGTCCTTTTGTGTCCAATAAATGAGGAAACATTTCAAGGATGTCTGCCGATTGCTGTGGGTCATGAAGCATCAGTTGACGGTGGTGGAATGTCTCTCTAATTTTTTGGAAAACTATGTCATGGTCAGTGGTCTGATTCAGAAGAGATATAGCCTTCAGGCATTGATCTCCCATTTCCTGGTCATCTGAGGAACCAATACTTCTTGAAGATGTGGGACCCCCTTTAAGGACTATTCTGTTGCATGCTATCGGTCTACTTCTGGGTTGACGTTGCACAGTTTTGACTTGCCACTCAAGAAAGCCAGTATTGCTCTCCATGTCATAGAAGTATTCCTGAAAATAAAAAAAGAGTACTATTAATACTGCAACATCAGGCTTTTGATTTTTTTTGGATGCTTATGCTGCATCAGTGATGCAGAATACAATCAGACTCATTTCACACTGCAGTTCAATGCACACTCACATATCCCTTTTTTGAATATGGATCCTTCAAAGAAGGAAAGAATGAAACAATCCCAAGGGCATGGAATTCCTTTGTTGTTTTGTGTATGGATCTTCTGCAAAAGCACAATTGTTTGTATTTAGATTGTTGCATCCAATAAGACTGAAAAATATCACAACAGTAACAAACTTCTTACTCTTCCTTTTCATGCATGTGTGCAACAATAATGTTCACCATCAGTCGTCTAGTGGAATCCTTCAAGCTACCAGTATCTTCATACTCCTTTAACAGTCATTCCTGCTGGCTTGGAATGGAGAACCTGCTCCACTGCCTGATTACAATTATAAATAAATGAAAATAAACAATAAAAATCAACATTTAAAGGTTTTAATATCAATTATAATCACTGTAAAGAATGCACAGATCCTCAGGAGGATTTTTCTATTCATCAGTTCTAATTGGTAAATTTACTTCAAATTTTAGACCAAATGTCAAAGAACTTGTAGTAACATTACATTTTTTGCAGGGGTGCTGTCCATAGCAGATTGAATTCTTGGACATCCAGCACTACTTGTGTTGCTGCTTTGACTGCAGGAGGTTGAGATGGACAATCTGTCTGTTAGACATGGGGAAGAGGGCTCCTTATCATTTTGCAAGAGAGTAACATCAGAGGATCACAAAGAACAATATCAAAAAAAGGGAACATACAACATTAACCACCGCAAAATACCATAAACACCAGAGGGTCACCAAATGGTACATTTTTGATAAGCCGAAGTTATGCTAAAATTCTGCCCCTCAAGACCACATGGTTGGTTTCTAGCCTCCAGAGGTGTGTGTTATTAATACTGCACTGTGAACCACTTTGAGTGCCCCAATAAAGCACTATCAAAAGCATCATCTTTAATATTGTACTCACCGAGTGTTACATATTCAGTCAGGTCTGAGTAGTCAGCTGTGTTCTGTGTTTCAGATATCACAATATCTGAAATGCATCAAGGATTTATTTTTCCTGTTAGCAACGAACGATCTAGTACAGACATAGCCTACTGTTTATTAAAAAACAAATCTCTCAGAACATTACAGAAATAAAGAGGGCATTTTAAATCACCACCTTACCATCATTAGTGTAGATGACAAACCACATTTCTTTGTCAGATGAAATTTCTGGAAAGACATCTTCATCCACCTCTATGCCCTGCTCATCTGTCACTTTCAGTGGCACATCCTCAGGTATGAGGAACTTTTGCTGCACTGAAAGCATGGCAAACAAAACCCCTTAACCAAAGAACAATTATTTTACATTTACTAATGTCATAAAGTCCATAAAGTTAGCCTAGTGCTTATCGTACCTGCATTGATGAAATCCAAGAACCTAGTGTCTTCTCCTAGCTTCACATATTTCTTCGTCCTGCCATGTTTTACCTTAAGCAACATCCTGACAACCTGACGGAGAAAACGTACATTTTACAGATAATTAGCGCAACTAACTGTCTTACCCACTAACAAGGAAGATATTGAGGAGGATATTTTGAATGTCCTGCGAGATATATTCGTTTACTAATTAACATAATTCAAGTAGTGCAGTTGCACACACTCTAACATGCAGCTTGCTAGTTAACTTTTTAGTTAGCCTACTTGTTGCTAGTTAGCTGCTTGTGTCCAATGCTGTACACATGGTATGAACCAACAAACCTTTTCATTATTTGATATAGTTTAGTTCACAGATGTCAAACATGCGGCCCGGGGGCTGAATCCGGCCCGCCAAATGGTCAGATCTGGCCCCATGAATTTGTCAATGCAAAAATTACACTAAGATATTAACAATCCTTTGATTTCAGGTTCCACATTCAGAACAATTCAATCTAAACTGGGCAGGACCAGTAAAATACGATCATAATAACATAGAAATAATGACAACTCCAGATTTTTCTCTTTGTAAATGTCAATATTTCATGTATTTACACTAAAACAAAGTATAATTTTGCAAAAAAAAAATGTGAATAACCTGAAATGTCTTAAGAGAAGTAAGTAGAATTTTAACAATATTCCACCTGTTATTAAATGTTTTGTGTATTTGTAGATCCACCGTGATCTGTAAGTTATAATGTACATGTGTAAATGATAAACAGGCAGAATATTGTTAAAATTACACTTATTTTTTTCAGTTTGTTCATGTTAGTCACATCTTTTGAAAGGATAGTTTGTAGATGTAAACCTTTTCATAATGTAAATGTACTTTTTTCGCTCTAAAACAGAGAAAAGTTTGGAGTTGACATAATTTATATATTATTATGTTATTATTTTACTGGTTCAGCCCACTGCAGATCAAATTTAGCTAAATGTGGCCCCTGAACTAAAATGAGTTTGATACCCCTGGTTTAGTTACTAACATTATTACCTTATCTAAATCAATTACAGAAGCCATACCTGGTTTGTTTCCTTCACTATGCTGTCCGTAATCTGAAACAACGTGTGTTGGGTAGCTTCATGTTTATCACAGACAAGAATGTATGAGAACGAGCAGAACGGGAGGTAGCCTGACGTAGAAGTAACACGAAAAGCAAACAAACAAACGTACTATAAATTTCCTCAGAGCGTGACACTAATTTATTTGGCTAAGTATTAAGAAGGAGTGTGCTTTTCCCTTGCTAAACAGCCAATGACTTCGTCCAGGTACAGCCTGCAAAGTGCAGCCACAGAAATGCCATCCAAATGAGCCGTTATGAACAAACACCAGGTCAAGTGTTCAATCAGGTTCACCAACACCAAGGACATGAACACCGATTAATTACACCACCCAAGAGTATACATGAACACACGCTTTAGTAAAAATGAGAGAATGAACTCAATTTTTTTTACTCTCTCACTCCCATTTATCTAACCCCAGATTTCAGTACTCTAGACATTTGTTGTGTAGATTTAAATGCTTTTGCGACTTCAAAACTCTGGTTTACGAGTACAACTGAATGCACCATTAGTCGTAGGCATGTAAGACAGCGCAATCACCAGGACGTTAATAGATCAGCTGTGCATTGTTATTAACTGAGGATTATGTGGATAATTGAACGCCTTACTTTCCCAACTCAGCAAGGATCTGCTCCAGGCTTCCACCTTCTTGAATCGGTGTATTGTAAACTGATCAATTTGGGGGGGTGGATCGGGTTACTATAAATCTAGGGGGGATGGATCAGGTCACTAAAAAACTGGGGGGACACGTCCCCCTGTCCCCAGTGCTATCTGCGTGCATGGACATTTGTCATATTCCATGACATATCTGGAAGACTGCGCCATTTTGAACTTACAAGCTATTGTTTGTTATGGGCAACAGCATAGTATAGATGTGCAGGAAAGAGCCGTATAGACGATATGCACGTGACGTCACCGCTAGCAGAAGTCACCGCGGTTCCGCCCACTGAGTGGCAGAAAGAGGGAGATTAGTAGCAGCGTTGGCTTCAATACTGTCTAAACCTACAAACAGTATTCAATAAAAAATGGGGAAGAGCTGTTGTGCGATTGATTGTATGAACAGGTTTGAAAAGCATTCGGAGCTATCGTTTTACAGACACCGAAAGACAAAGAAAAGAAAGGTAGATGGATCCACAAATCCAGGAAACCAAACCTAGATTTGTGGATCCCGTTTCGTGTCAGATAACATTCATTTATGCTGTATTTTTGGGTAAAGTCATACCTCTCTCTTAACACTTTGAGATTCTGCTGGATGAAAAGTGCATTATAAATGCATTTTTATTATTATTATTATTATTATTATTATTATTATTATTATTATTATTATTAATAATAAACTACATATTGTTATTGCTAACGTTACTTCTTATTAAAGCTCTTGGTTTCATAATCAGATTTTTCATGGTTTTTGTCTCCATTTTGTGATTATGAACCTTGTGCTCCTACATGATTAGTAAACAAACTTAAACTGAGGCTAACCCAGTTTTTCAAATATGGGGGAACTGGAGAATAAAGCTACAACAGTGTATTAGAGCCACATAAGAAAACAAAAACACTTGTCACTACAAGTATAAAGTCATAAAATATCAATATAAAACCCATAATTTTATGATAATAAAGTCGAATACAAAAAGAATCACAATGTTATGAGAATATAGTCATAGTTATGAAAAAAACTCATAATTTAACAAAATTGTCATTCATTAATGAGATTAAAGTCGTCATATTCTGACAATAAAGCCATAATTTTACAAGAATAATGTTGTAATTTAAAAAAAGGTGAGAAAAATATCATAATTTACCAGAATATTGTCGTACCCTGCTGGTCCACAGCAGTAGTATCTGTGTTGTATAAAGTACTTATTATGAACTAGACGTAAATATCCTCAGTACTAGTAGATCATGCATTCATTCACTGGGGTCAGTACACGGTCTACTGTAAATGCACTTTGAATCAGCTGGTTCTGGGCCCTAGTTTTGGACCCTGGTTGCCAGTAATGATGAAACCATGTATATTTGTTTCAGGTAAAAATAGCGACGATCCCCTACACCCTGGATGTCAGGATATGCGATTTCTGTCCACATGTCAATGTTCATGGACCACTTGTTCTTTGGTAGCTCGTATGGATCCATGTCGAGCCCAATTGTCCTTAATTTAATTTCATATTTCACATTTTCCCGGTCTCGCTGTGTTTACTGCTAAACTCCGTCATGTTGAGCGGGTTGGTTTTTGCCACTCAGTCTGACTTAGAGGGGCGTGGCCCGGGGGGGAAGTGACGTATGTGTATTCCCTCTTTAGATCAAGATTTAGGTTTTTAAAAATGGATAAGGCGGTGGTGAAAGCAAGGGATCCCTATCGGGAGGACCTCAACACCACTGCAAAGCAAAGGTATTTGGAGAAGATCAGCAATATTAAGGATATAGACTCCAACAAGCTACTGGTGTTCACTAGGGTCTAACTGGTCACTGTCACCCTGTACCTACATGCAGTTAGCTAACTATCTCGTTTTCGGCATAAGTTAGTATACAGTGCAAGAATTCAAAAACCTCAAGTTATTTGATAGCTCTGAACAGTTTTTTTGTGGCTGGGTTCAAGATTTGGTGATCTACAAGCCAGATGACTGTGAAAACTGTGAAGACTGTGGGTGCTGTCAAAGGTAAGCCCGGGGATAGTGCAACGTTTATGTGTGTATGGGAATTGTAAATGCAATAATCTAGTTGGAAACTCAAAATAACGTACCTCCAGGTCTCTACATTCGCTATATCAATCACGGGGGTAATTGGAAAGGTCAGGTAAATGTGACCAGGCTGTTCAGACTGAAGTCCCATTGCAAAATATCGGATACGTATTGGATTTAGAACCACATATAAAAGTGGCCCGGGTCAGACTTGAAAAAATCGGATTTGTGCCGTTCAAACTGTCTTTAAAAGATTGGATACAGGTCATATATGGGCAAAAAATTGGATTTGTGCCACATTTGCCTGCAGTCTGAACGTAGCCTTTGATGTGATTTTGGGCTTTTGGAAACACTTTCACAATTTTATTGGCTAAATAATCAATTTAATTGACAAAATAATCAAAACAGACAATACATGTCTGTTTAATAATAATAATAATAATACATCTCACAAATCGTGTCCCGTATCATCCTGAGACCCAGGAAAGTAAAAGTTTTGGCTTTTTAAGATTAAATAATCCCGTGATTGGAACCAGTTCATCAGTGTTGCTTTAAATGTAAACCCTGTTGGACTCTGGACTTTGAACAACTGAGTGCAGGCAGTTGTATGGCTGTGATATCACAAATACTCAGAATTAGAAATGGCTCATTTTGGCTCACCTTTTGTTGCCATGATCTTGCTGGGTGACTGGCTTTACTTTTGACTTGTTCTCAACATGACCATCTTACAACTATAGCTTCAACAGAGCAGATTCATGCTATGTTTACATGTAGCCGGGTATTTTTAAAAACTGACATTTTTCTCTGTGTTTGTGTCTATTGTTTACACAACAGTGGGCATGCACACTGAAAACGAAGGTTTCTTAAAACTCTGGCCAAAGTGGAGATTTTGGCAGATCTCTGTTTTTGCGTTTGCGTCTAAACAGAGGGAAAACAGATTCTCGGATGGACGTCACAGTTTTTGAAGGAAATATTCTACCACTTCACCTGTGATGATACAGTATAGAGGAAGAGGATGGAGCTGATAAGTGAGGTTACAAGTATTAAATGAGAAAATAAGGAAGTTTGGTGCTAGCAAATGATAGCATCTTGGCTAATTAGCACCCACTACATCTGTTTAAGAGGATCCTCTTACTTGATATAAAATAAGGCTTTTATGAGGTGTTTCACATCTCCATATTTTGTTTATCAGTCCTTTATTGGTTCTGTCTGTTCAGTGGAAGGTAAATGAAGTAATGACCATTACAACGTCCATGCACAGTGGGCTTCATGAACTAAAGACAAAACATGATTGAAAAACAGACCACAGCTGTTAACGACTACAGAACTAACACAATTCAACTCAACAACTCACAGTTCAAACCCTTTTTCATTCACTCCAGCACAACAGAAAAGCAGTTTGTGAAAAAAGTCACTGGCTCATCCATTTGCATTGCATTGTATTAGTTACACGTCCTGATTTGTTTGGACCCAGAACCAGGAAAACTACATTCCCATAGGTTCATAGTGGAAGTTATGTTTTGTTGTGATTCTTTGGTAATCACTCGTCTCAAGACATTGCCATTTACAGGCCGGGCATGCTCTTGACAGTGTAGATATACGGGGTTGTGTAAATGCAGATTTTTCTGGAAACGGTCATGTCTGCATGAGGTATTTTTTTTGTGTTTTTTTTTTTTGTTTGTTTGTGTAAAAATAAATAAATGGGGAAATATCAGTTTTCAGAAACACCCAGTTAGGTGTAAACATACCATCAGTCACTGCAGCACCATAGTTTTTCAGCCAATCCTCCACATGCACATGCCACTGTAATACAAGGATGCAGCTTCACACTCAGTTATGTATCCATGCATTAGTATACTGCTGTATTGCAACAATATTTTTCAGTTCTGTTTTGTGCAGGGACCTTTCTCATAACCAGAAACAACTTGGAGTAAAACGCAGCATCATTTACCCTTCATTTAAATTTTTAAGTTTCTCACATTTTTTGTTTCATGAATAATACATATGTAAATGTAATGAGTACTTAATGTTGTATGATATCTCCTGGCCAAACAAATCATAGTTCTGTAAGTCTGTATCATGGCACACTATTCATTTGCATAGACCTTTGGCCTGGTTGTGCAAGTGTCAATGGTGTAAGTGATCTCAGAACCTTTTTTCTCTAGACCGCTGTAAGTTTACATGAATTTGAAAAGAAACAGATAACATACTCACTAAGTCATTATTAAGTTGAATACACCACCTCAAAGCATTGACATAAAGAAAATTTTGTGCACTTAGTGTCCAGTAGTTTTTAACTTTTTTTTTTTTTTTTTCTTTGTTTCAGGTTGGGCATGGAGCACGATGGCCAGGGCAACCGCTGTGGAGATGAGACTGCTATGGGAAGTGTGATGGCTCCTCTGGTGCAGGCAGCTTTCCATCGATACCACTGGTCCATGTGCAGTGGACAGGAACTAAAGAGATACATCCAGTGAGTTCATGTTTGTAAAATGCAATCTAATGATCTGTCATTGTTTTAGTGTTTGAGACCTCATGGCTATCTTGTGACTCCTTACAATGATTAAAGAGTCTGTATTTTGCAATTTCCCAGTTTGGGATCAATAAAATATATCTATCTACAGTATATGTCTAATAGACAGAGGGTAATAGATGAGGGCAATAGAAAGTTGGTTAATAAAGCTGAAATGATTAAGGACATGATGTGGCTGTAGGATGAGAGGCATTTACAACCAAACAGGTAAAAAGAAAATCCAATGAGAGGCATTTATGAAGCACATTTAAAAACTGCAGTTGATGAATGTGTTTTGCAATAAAGGTACGTGAAAACATAATAGATCAGGTTAACACAATACAAACACAAGGGCCTTAATAGAAGTAATCCACATAGCTACAGAATTAAAATATTTTTGCTGATTGCTTTCACATCTGATGAAAGTCTACCCACCCAGTAATACACATTCCTTGCAGCTAAATATCACTTCCACAACCAATTGAAACTCAGTCAGTTTTATACTTAACATTAGGTATAATGTTAAGTCATTATAATGACACCCTCCCGTCTGTAGGATATACTGGGCAGCAAGTGACGTGTTGAAAGCAGCAAAATGGACAGTTTAAGGATTTGAGTGACTTTGACAAAGGTGTACATTGTGTTTGTGATGACTGAGTCGAAGCATCCCCAAAACTACAGGTCTTGATGGATGTTCGTGATCTGCAGTGATTAGTGCCTACCAGAAGTAGTCTGAAGAAGGAAAACCAGATCTTAAACCTAATGAGTATCTGTGGGAACATAACCTTTTGTGGTTACTAGGGTGGTTTGTGGACCTGCTTTCCATTAGGTGTTAGTCACTTCACCTCATCCTCATATCAGTATTGAAGACAACTCACGTAACACTCCACCTATTCCCTGCTCTCCTCTGCTCTTCTTTGAAGTGTGGTTCCCAACTAATTCTGTTTACGAGTTCTGCTTTCCATCAGCTCCTAGTTCTGTTTTACTTTAACGGAACTGGGAACTTGTCACTGAACAAATTTCTCTCTCATCAACACCCAGAGAAGTTTGTTCAGTGACAGGCTACTCCGCCCCAGGACTAAAACAAACACAACTAAAAACTCCCTTGTCCCCCAAGCCATCAAACTGTACAACTCTGCTCTCAGGAGGAGGGGGAGGAGTAGCAGGAGGAGAGAAGATGAGGAGGATGTCATGAGGAGGAGATAGAATATTGGACGTCTGTTCTATATCTGCTCAGAAGGACTGTGCAATGTTGATTCCAGTGTTTGTTTTCCTGCTTTTTTTATTCATTCATTTTTAAAACCCTGTCCTGGGATCTATTGCACAAAACTAGGATAAGGGATTAAGCCGGGATACGTTGGTTATCCTGGCTCAACTTATCCATGATGAGGAAATGTTATGATATAAGTTACCATGGAAATTTATTCTGTGGAGCTAGCCTGCTCCAGACCAGGCTAAATTCCAGGATTTATTTAATCTCATCCCTTATCTCAGTCAGCAGTCACCACAAATGGAAATCAGTAGTTATTCCACTGCCCACTACACAATGGAACCACATTTACTAGACCCACTGTCATTATTTAAACATCTATGATCATGAATTTCAATACTTTTCAAATATGATTTTAGAAGATTTTGCAATCATTACAGTAGTTCAGTGTAATTGTGTTTATTCAGACATTTCAAACATTATACATTGTGCAAGATACAATATTTGAAAAACTAAAGAGCCTGTAAAGAATAGGTTGAAGCCTAAGCTTATTCTGCCCCCCCCCCCCCCCACACACACACACACACACACACATACACACACAATTCATATCACCAAACCAAATGAAATAAAATAGATACCAATGCCTTTAGTTTAGTAACAATAGCAACAACAAAAAACTAAACAATTCAATAGTTTGAGTGGAAAAATGAACATTCACATTCTTCATATATTTTCATGACATTTCATTTAAACATAAATAGCATTGTACACTTGTTGAACTCAGGATTTAACTTGTTCCAAACATTAACTCCAACACACAGACTAAATGTGTTCATATTTGTTATAACAGAAGGTTTTTTGAAGACATGACTCCCTCTGAAATTATAAACACACATTTTAAACAAGCTCTGAAAATGAACAGGCAGCAAATTATTTTTTATTTTGAGCATAAATTGTGTTGTTTTAAAGTGGACTACGTCACTAAATTTTAAAGCTTTTAACTTGATAACAAACTGGTGTGTGTGTTCCCTATAAGACACTTTATTGATCAGTGGTATTGGCCTTTTCTGAATAATAGTGATTGGATTTGTATTAGTTCTGTAAGTATTCCCCCACACCTCCATGCACTATGTCATATGGCAACTTCACTTCTTGTGTATAGTTATTCCAAGGAATTTGATATCATTTACCCTTTCAGTCTCTGTATTATTTATACTTAGAGAACTGACAGTTTCCCATAGACTATATATGCCATATAAATATAAATACAGAGTAACATGATGTTTCTTTATTGAATAAGGGTGAATCAAAGCAAGTAAACCGTCAGCGCCTTTAAAACTGAAGTCACACAGTGACTCTACAAGATAGAACAGAATCAAAGCATATATGATAGAACAGAAGAATAAAAACACATTCAAAGGTAGAATACAGCCCACATATCTGTACACTGAAAGAAATGCAGGACAAATCCATACATAACAAATGAACAGACAAATGAATGGAGACAGTAGCCTCCCTGCAACACAGTATACACACAGTATACACAGTATATAACACAAACATCATAAGAGGCCAAATCTATTTAAATTGAATTTTAAAAAATCTAAATTCCTCTGCCAATGCAGGACGTATTTAAATAAAATTTAAAGCATGCACATTAAACTAAAATAGTTTAACACATATAGGACCCTGACCAGCCGACCACTGTGGTCATCCGGGAAGATGGCAGGATTGTCCCAGTCCATGTGTGATGCACTCTGGGGGGAGCAATGCACATCACAAGCAACGCACAGTGTTCATTAAACCATAAAGGCCCAGTGCTAGTGTCAGTTCCCAAATGAATTTTCTCACTATCTAACCTTTCTTAAGTGATTTATCATCATTTATCACAATATCATCTTCTGTAGTTTGTATTTTATCAGTATAAATCAGGAATTTTCCTGTATTTAATTTACTGATCATGCAGATGTTCATACAAGCTTAGATTAAAGTTGGGGGCATTATACTGTCATTGATCCAACTCCATGGATTTTATTGGTAAATCTATGTTGTAGAAGATGATGGTGTTTCCACATTCACTACAGAGCCTCTGAATGTCCAAATGGGTCATATCTGATGACCATGAAAAGATGACAAACTGCATTTTACACCAATAATTTGCATGCATTGAAAGGATTAGTGGATCGACAGGGATTTACCAGTTTAGATCAGTGGATAATTTTGGTTGGTGATGGATGTCTAGGTTTTAAGGGTTAATTAACAATATCAGAAAGTCATGAATCGAGATAAGATAACTTCATTTATCCCAAAGGTAAATTCACTGAAGTCAGTGAGCTCATCTTTTTATCAAACAGTTATACAGTTTGATGGAGTTATATTTACACAATTTCACTTACATCTACAGTCAATTTCACTTACAATTTCACAACTACATTTTCGGAGATGTTAATTAACTATTTGAGTTGTAATTGTGATGCTTTCAGCCAGAGGTCACATTAACCAAAAATATTCCGTCATTGACAGATTTTTTTTTTTTTTTAATGACGGAAAATTCTGAAGGCCGTCCGTCATTTTGACAGATTAAAATACTGAGGGTAATCTACTGCTAACCTTTCCTGCTCAGCTCATCTGACCGTAGTCAGCGAGCACAGGGGAGATTTCCTCCAGGGCCGATGTCGGGGTTAACTCCCTTGCCAGTAGTGGAAGACAGCAGCTTTTATTTTATGCACAGTATATCGATGTTAGAACACTTTTTCCTTCTGTCCCTCTTACACACTCAGACTCAAAACTGCCGCTCCCTCACCTTGCTCGACCACTCACACCATACGCACACGCATGCGCATCACACCGCTCTTGCACTTAAAGGAACACACACACACACCAATCTCATAACACTACCAAAAAAAATTTTCACACAATACTGTGAACAGATCCTGTTCGCAGAATCGCTGGTCTGTCTCTCTAAACAAGGCATCAAACTGTCCGCAACAGTACCCTACCTGTATAGAACCCAACAGCACCACTGTTCACAACTACACTGAATACAACAGCGGTACCTCAGTCCAATGACTCACTGTTAGTTCACCTGTAGTAGACCCCCTGTCCAGTTAGTTCACCTGTAGTAGACCCCCTGTCCAGTTAGTCCACCTGTAGTAGACCCCTGTCCAGTTAGTCCACCTGTAGTAGACCCTCTGTCCAGTTGATGGTGAGTGTGCATATTAATCAGTCAGTGTCAAGTCTTGTGCCATTGTTTTGCTGACTTTAGCCAAAATTAGATGCTACTTTGCTAGAAGACAGCCAAGTCTCCTTATTTTAGAAAGCCCAGTATATATGATGGCATTGATAAACGCGGTGAAAAAAGAGGGACTGATGCGGTGAAGGATGACAGACAAGCAAGGAATACGCCAGTTCTTATGGCATTTGGTGTGCTATATGTACGCATTTTCTACCTTTCATGTGTTATTTGATGGCATGTCAATTTGTGCGTAGATCTCTGGTTCACATAACCCGAACCCTAACCCTCAGTGCATGATAACACACCAATTAAAAGTGGCGTATATAATTATGCAAGTTGTGATATCTTGTTGGTTTGTCACCCAGCAGCAACTACAGTTGCTGCATCATTGCGATGTTTTTGAACATTAAATACTACTAAATATATCTCTTTATCATTAAAAAATAAAAATTTGAAATGACGGATAATAATGTGTGATGGAATTTTTACAACCCTGTCTGTCAAAATGACGGACAATAAAAATGTCTAGCACAACCTCTGGTTTCAGCAGAGCAGTAAGTGTGTTTTTCAGCACTACTTATTCATTCAGGCAGTCTGCAGTCCTTTGCCAGGCTGTCTCTGGTTGTTTTTATAACCGTGGCGGTGTTGTCTTTCTTTGTGATTTGGTCCTTTACTTCCTCGTAAGCCAAAGTGAGAAGTTTTGTGTCTGATAGGGAAAAGTAGGCCGCTCTACTTGCCATGGTGAATCTGTGATCAATGTCGAGGTCTGTTGAAGAAGCCGTGTGTGCGCACTTATCCAGGATGAGTTACGCCTGGCTTGATGAATCCATGTCTGTTCATCCTGGCTTGGTCTTTGTGCAACCAATTAAGCCTGGATGCCCTTGTTTTGGATTTGTTGAACACAGCTTAGTCAGTTATCCTGGATGACGGAATCCTAGTTGTGTGCAATAGGCCCCTGTTCAGCAATTTGGCCTCCAATATAAGTATACTGGGGCCATGAGTTGCTTGACAGTTTTGATCTAAGAGGGTTTTGAACCTTAGATCATTTCCCCTAATTGGTTGGATTTAATTATTTTATTACTGTGTGGATATTACCTGATGGGGGAACAGGACAGGGGTTATACACAAACGAACATTGATATAGACCCTAAAACAGAAACAAACAGGCAAAAACAAAACAGTAACAACAGCAAAAAACAGTAACAACAGCAATAGAAGAATATCAGTGAATTTGAAGAACAAAAAAGTCCAATATCACAGTTACCAGGAGCAAACGGAAAGGGAAAAAAAATAAAGAAGTAAAGACAGCAACAGAATAACACTGGTGACTTTGAGGCTAAATTACTCAAAGGCAGTGTAACTCCAAGGGTAACAACAGTCAATTGTAGATGTATATCTGGATGCATGTTTGAGCATGCGTTTGTGTGTGCGCAACTGTGCGTGTGCATGGATATGTGCGCGGGAAGTCGTGACCACACCCGCCCATCGTCACCAGCAGCAGGGCAGGGATGGCCTGGATGGCACAAGCAACCACCGACCCACAGAGCTCAAACACCCCAAAACCACTCCCCATGTCATAGCCCCATGGCCAGAGCCAGAACCGCAACCAACGAGCTGCTATGAGACCCCCCCAAATGCAGTGCAAGGGAAAGCAATGCAGCCCCTCCACCCCCACCCCCACCCGGCAAGGGGCCAACCAACCATCAGCACCAGCCCCGCCCATAAGCACAGGGCCCGTGTATGAGGGGCCCGCCCTGGCAGGAGGCACAGGACCTGCACATGCACCAAGGAGACCAGCCTCCCACCTGCCAGGCACCACACCCCAGGGGCAAAATACAGCCTGCCGTGGCCTCTGCCCAGGGAACCAAACCAACCAACACCTGAGTGCCAGCAGACATCCAACTGTTGGATTTACTTTGTCACAGTGTGAAACAGTTTCCCATAAACACATAACTCATTATATACACACATACATACATGGGCAGACACACATACATAAACATCCAAGCATATGTATCCCATATTTTCTGGACTATAAGCTGCTACTTTTTTCTCAAGCTTTGAACCCTGCAGCTTATACAATGATGCGGTTCATGTATAGATTTTTACAGGCTAACGGCCTTCAGGGGGCGCTCTAGCTGGAAACACAAAAGCGACAGACAGGTGGAAGAGGTGATGCGAAGAGAAGTTTTAAGCTTAACTTTTAACAATCATTTTGCATGTCATGCACAAACCCTCATCATGGAAAACACAAGAAGAAATGCATATGATGCAGCTTTTAAGTAAAAAGCAATCGATCTGGCTGTCCAAGAAGGAAATTGAGAGAGACAACGGAAGAGAGAAGGTGTGTGACGGAGCCTTTCTGAGGCTGTTTAACTCGGACACTGAAGAAGACGACTTCAGTGGTTTCAACGTGCAGGAGGAAGACTAGGATAGTGATTAATAACTTTTCTGGGTTTTTTAACCAGCCGTGTTACTGCCATTGTACTGCCTTGTTACAGACACTGGAAAAAAGCAGTCAAGGTATGTAAATAAATATTTAAAGAATTTTTCTGTTTACCATCTGTCTGTGTAAGTATCTCACATTACAATGTGGACACCTGCGGCTTATAGTCAGGTGCGGCCTATATATGTGTATGTGTGTGTATATATATATATATATATATATATATATGTATGTATATATATATGTATGTATGTATAGATATATGTGTGTGTGTGTGTGTGTGTGTGTATATATATATATATATGGTTGTTGTTGTTTTTTTTCCTTTTAAAATTTGGTGGGTGTGGCTTATATTCAGGTGCGCGCTATAGTCCGGAAAATATGGTAGTTCAAAGGAGGATCACATTTTCATTCCATTTTGTGGTAAAATATGAACAGTATTTTTTTAGAGGAGCTCCTGGCTGTTTGAAGTGGATCTATTGCACAGAAAAATCTCTGCATACTGTATAAACAGAGGTACAGCAGCATGTGTAATATGGGACCACTTTTGGAAGACAAAACTGAGGGAGCAGCTGTGCTCGAAGCTATGATCCATTTTACACTAACAAAAGACTCAGCTGCTTTGTCTGGCTTTGTGCAAGGTTTAGCAACGCCCCTCTGCTCCCCTTAACAAAATCAGCCTAGTTGGGATGTTCACTGCAGCTGAGCCATGTTTCACCACCTGGACATCTGCAGCCACATTCACCCACAAGCTCAAATATGGATGGAAAGATTTGTAAAAAGAACCTAAACAAGTTGGTCAATGGGTAAATGTTTTTAAAGCTTGTGAAACATTCACTACTGATAAGTGTTCGATGTGTGTGAGCGTTTGCCTTCAGCTGTGCTCAGTTGCTGGTTGTTGAATCCAGGTGCATTTACTTTACCTTTGTATTGGTTTGTTGGCTGACTCATGCACTGGGTGCTAAATACACGCGAATTACCAGTCTGAGGCCAAATGCAGAGAGAAAGAAAAGTGAGTCTATCTGAAAGTGTGATGATTCCATAAAAGCATTTCTCACATTTGAAAGGACCAGAGCCCAGTATGATGAATTGTAAAAGGAAAGCTAATGATGAAATAATAGACAAGACTAAAGGAAATCCCACAACATTAATACATAATAATACACTGCTTTTACATAACCTTTTATTTATTTATTTATTTATTTACTCTTTTACATTTGTGTACATAAAATGTAATTCCCGAAGACAAAGGGTATATATCCACACAAACAGCAAAAAATAACAAGTTTAACACACATTGCATTTATCAGTGCATTTATTGGCCACTGCAGCTTACAGCCTCCAAAATAAGAGCTATGCCTTATTAGATTTTAAATACCAATGAAATCATATGCATTGAGCCTTACTTTGCCTGTCAAGGTTAATGAAGTTCATAAATGTTTATTTTGCAGTTAAGTGTGCTGCTGGATCACATCCTGCTTTTTTTCACTGCAGAACCCCAAATCAAATGACCACTATATGCTGTCAAGGCTGATAAATGTGAATGAAAACCTACATATAAAAACAATTCCAGCAGTTTTACACAATATTCAATGGTTAGAATCACACATAATGTTAACCCTTTAAGCACCAATATTGCAATAAGCACCATAAGTGAATGAAACAGACCATTGCTTCAGATCGAGTTCCCAAATCTTGTTACCACCTCAATAGGTGGTGGACGTGCCCCGTCAATCCTAACACCATTTCAGGACATGTTTCTATTCAAAGTGAAGAAGAAAATCCAATTTGAAAGGCGTGGTCCCAAACTGGGTTTGGGTTGGTTTTGTTTTAGTTTAGATAGATTTGGCTACTCAGCTGTTTGGCTAAAAAGCTACTTAAACTTACTGCATTTTACTTTGTACAATGTTTAAGGATAAGATGACAAAAACCAGAAACACAAAGACAACTTCCATGTAAATATGTTCAAAGCTGAAATGTACTAAAAGTTCTGCAGCTCATTAAGGCCACCAACATATGATGCCACAATATGCGAAATAGATGAGTAAATTTCCTCCCATCATAAACTTTGGGTCATCGCCAATATTTTTCTCATTTACAGTATGACTTTATCTCAAACCACTTTTGAAATCTTGATATTAAAATTTCATATTTTGGAAAAAAAAAACAACCCCAAAACAACAGTGCTTTAATGGTTAATAAGCATTTTAAATGGGTGCTGTTAAATAACACTTAACATAGACCATTACTCAGGTTCCTTACTAACATATCTGTTCACGTGTCACCGTTATTTACTTTGTTTTGTTGTTCCTTCTTTTCTCTCTAATCCTAAAATAAGACAAGACAAAGTTAGTCCTTTTAGGTCATAGCAGCTGCTGTTAAACCACTGACACAAGAAGATATGAACACAGCAATATGCATTTCTGTGCAGGGTCAAAGTTTTTAGTGTTTCAATCAGCTGGCTTTGCTTTCCATAAACCTTCAACTGCATTTTACCATTTTAAATGTTTTGAGCAAACAAAGAAATAAAACAAAACAATAAAAAATTTAAACTCCATGGAATTTGAAGGATTTTAAACTCTATTTTCCATATGGTAACACTGCATCCTAACCACTTTAAAACAGATCAGCTGCTCAAATACATCCCTACATTACTATGCTGGTGAACAGCGAAGTGATGTCACCATTTATCATGTCATTTGTGTAGTCTGAGTTTTTCAGTGTAAATGAGGTATTTTCCTATATTTAATTGACTGATAATACAGCTGTTCATAGAATCTCAGAGTAAATTCAAAGGTTCTTATGTTATGTTATTTTGTGTTATGTTATCTTATGTTTGTTATGTTAAAACAAAATGAATAGAAGATAAAGTCTTTTTTTAAGACTACCATTAACTGAATATAAAAGCAAGTGTCTACAACCACTGTGCTTTATCAAACTACATGGGATCTATTGGTTTACAGCATTAACATGTTCAGGATTGAGCCTTTGAGCATCCAATTGAGATGCATCTGATCCCGATGAAAAGCTGAGAAACTGCATTTAACTTGAATTATTTAAATGCATTGATAGTATTAACGACTCAAAGTTATTGAATGTTCTAAAACAGTAGATGTCTTTGGTCACAGGCAGCTGTTTCAATCTTTGAGGGTTAAACTACTATTCCTGTGTAAACCCCAGACTTAACATAGACAGCTATATTAGCTGTGATATTAGGGTAGATTCATTGTTTGTTTTGGTACATTGTAAACCTCTGAAAGTGTTTATATCATCCAATTACAGAAAGACAAAAAATGAAACAATTCTGATTGGCTACAGGATGCAAGGATTAGCGTTCCAATGAGAATCTTGACATCCCCACCCACCCACACACACACACACACACACCCAGATGAATTTCTGCTAAAATTTGGATTTAATTGGCTTTTTTCTTCAGGTAATCGAAATGTGATGCGTATAGGACTTATATGTAATGTAGTTAACTGTCATTTGGTGCTACCTACACATTTGACCTATGTTTAATTTCCTCTCAGTACTTATGACTGTCTGCTGGATGACCCATTCAAACACGACTGGCCACAGCTTCCTGAACTTCCTGGCATCAACTACTCCATGGACGAGCAGTGTCGATTTGACTTTGGAGTGGGCTATAAAATCTGCACATCAGTGAGTAGACTCAGGCTTCCATTTAAAGGTTAAATGTTCTCCTGTTCAATTTATATACTGTCCCAATAAAATGTCAAAGAAAAGAATAGCCATTTTTACACAGAGATCCCGGAAAAAAGGTGAGATGGTGATCCCACCTTTTCGCCGCTATTGATTGATTTCCACAGCCAAGCCAAAGGAGTAACAGAGGTGAGACAGGCTGGACTTTTACACAGCGAACCTGCATTCCAGAATCAAAGAGGTGGCTACGCAGCGCAGCATATGGTGGGACGTATAACTTGCTCATCAGAAATACCCCAAGCATCGTGGTGTTGGCTCGCAAAACAAGTCTTTCACCGTTTCACAAATGTTAGCATGGACAGTCCTCCATCCGAATTGACAACAGCTCGTGGATCTCCCCAGTTCAACATCTTTCTGGTCACGCTGATATGTTTGTTTACTGTACATAGCCCTCATTCATTTTTAAATCCTCCCAGTGTGGGGGTCACACATGCAATACGTCATCAAAACGTCACACCTTGGTTGCAGAATGAGAGGTGTTCCGTATGCATAGCGTTCCAGAATCCTGATTTTTACCTTTATCATGGCTGTTACAGAGCCATGACAGAGGTGGGGCCAAATGATCCATGATTTTGTTCACACAGACATCATTTGGGAATAAAGGTGAAATATCTCCGTTACGGAAGTGCTGTGTAAATGTAGTTTTTCAACTGAAAGTTTTTAGAGATGATCACAAAAGTTTTAGTGACTTTTCCAGGTGAGTTTGTAACGAGGACTTTAAACTGACAACTTCTCACTTTGCTGATGCTGCACCTGAAGTTACATCTAGTGGATTCTTGCAGACGCCAGTAGGACTATTGCAATAGCATTTTGCACCGTGTTCAATTCCACAAACCAACAAACTCCTGCTCTTTGATAAGTCATGCTGAAGAGGAAAAAACTGTTTCTAGTGGTAACAGAAAGAAGATAAATAGACCAAAAAAAATTTTTTTTTACAGATTGTCATTTAAAAGACATTTGTATTATCAAGTGCAAAACACCCCTTAAAATATATATGTGCAGAAGAAAGGACTTTTATTGGTGGCAAAAAGGTTTTATGAATTTTTTGCCAAGAAAAAAAATTGTGTGCTGCCAATTGTACTTTTCCAGGCAGGTCAGGAAACCCATAATGCGCTTCACCACCATGACAGTGTATACTTTGTGGTCTCAGGTCTCCTCTTGGGTGTCTATTGGATGTCTAATTGTTTACAGGTGTTTCTTCAGGTAGCAGTGGTAGCCATTAATCTTGAGTACCTGTAATTAAAAAATCATCATTGTATGTTACGGCAAACCACAGATATGCCAACAAAACTGAAGAAATTGAAACTGAAGAATTCCTCTTTTTATGTCTGTCCTAAACAGGAAGGAGTTGGATGTTTGGGTTGATGGAGAATATGCAAAATCTAGAACTAAACCACCAGAGAGCAGAGTGCCTTTGCCAAAATTTAGGATAGGAAGGTGCATTGGTTAGGGTTAGGAACATGGTACATATAAATATTAACAAACACATTAATAAAGAAGAGGATGTGACAGGAGGACGCATGGTTGTGACAAAGAATCTGTAGAGACATTGAGGCGGCAGATTAAAACAAGGCACGCTTTCAAATCTTTCATGCATTGACCTATTTAGCCATTTTCTTTTGCCAGTTCAACCGTAAAAGCCTAAAAGTAGAGAAATAGTGTCCCTAACACCTCACTGTGGAGCACAGCGAGGAGGATCTGGCCAGCCTGATGGAGTTTATATATCGGTGCTACAACAAAATTGTGATGGGAAAGCCAAGCACCTTGACTCCTAAACCGGTGGCCAAAAGATGCAGAAGTGAGAACTCAACTGAAGTGGCTTCTCCAGCTGGAAACGACTCAGCGGACATCCCGATATCGATAACAAACTGTTCAGTTGTGATGCCCATTTGTGCCTGTTGGAGATTATGCACAAGGAGTTTCAAGCCTTACAGGAGTCACTGGAGTTCAACCAGTAGCAGGTGCAGTCATTGGTGGAGGAAAACACTTCGCTCAGGTAGATGGTGAAATCACTCACAGAGGGAATGACCCAGCTCTCTGAAGAAAACAAAAAAAACCAAGGAGACCGTCATTGACCTTCAGGTGCATAGCACGAGGGACAACCTGGTGTTTGTGGGTATACCAGAGGAAGAGAAAGAAGACCCCAAAGCAACGGAAAAGAGCTTCATTAAAACATACCTGAAGCTACAGGAGGAGACAGTGAACGGCATCTCCTTCCACTGCATCCACCGCTTGGGAGTGAAGAGACGCCCACAGGCCCACACCGATCGTGGTGAAATTCATCCATTTCAAACAAAAAGACCAGGGGCCTCATGTATAAAGCATGCGTACGCACAAAAACCTGGCATATGCCCTTTTTCCACACTCACGTTCAGATGTATACAGAGTGAAATGACTGTGGAAATGTGTGGTCCTCCATGCCAAGTCCATAGCTGGCGTACGCACGTTTCTATTGCTTTTGAACCATTGGCAACACTTACAGGTGATAGTGGAAAACTGTTAATAATGTGAAAAAGGTCATTTCTCCGATTGATGTGCACATCAGAGATACACAGATGAACAATGAACACATCGGCATGTCATCCTACTGCCAGAGCAGCGCATCTACCACCACAACCAGAACCAACCAGACCAACCCTGGAGCCATCAATGCCAATCCTGCCCGGGAGAACATTAAGTCTAGCAACAACCATATAAAGAGACAAGGACACAAAATTCAGTGGTTGATAAATGCATTTAATCTAATATTAAAGTCTGTCAGAACATTTATTAGTCGGTCCAGTTGCTCATTAATGCTGCCAATTGTTCTCACGATGTCCTAATGTGACTCGGGTCATCCATGCGGGTCAGACGGGCATCAGCAGCTGGCTGTTGGTGGACCAGAGGATCAGCTAACACTGGGGAGGCAACAGGAAGCCTCTGTGACAGGAGGTTGATACTGCGTCTCACTGTCTCCTGCCTCATTGTTGGAATATAATAATCTGAGTGATTAAACACGAGTCAAAGTCTTTGGTTTCCTCTTTGATATCCTGACATGATTATGCATGAACCTTTATCTAGTTTGGCTGTGATCAGACTGTTGTATGACCTGTAGAATGAACTAATGTGTGAGTTACACAAATACTAAATATATATTTACCTTGGGGGTGATCCGAGTCAGCCCTGTGAGACCAGTGTCACTCACAATAGCGGCGACTCTTTCCTCAAACGGGCTGAGTTCGTCTCTTCTCTTTCCGCCTGTTTTGGCCTCCACTTCGTGTCCACCTTGACGTCATCATCTGACCCTACAGAGCAGGAAATCCCAGAGGGAATCCCACCTGCAGACCCCGTTAATACTAATTTGCACATTTAAATGTGGGCATGTAGAGGGAGGAGTCAGGTACTCTAACGTATGCGCTCAATTCCACACTGATTGGGATGTATAAAGGAAATGTACTTGGATTCAGGCATACGCTCAGTTTTATTCATCTGGATTTTTTTGTGCGTATGGACTTTTCTGGATTTAAGCGTACGCCCGGTTTCAGTATGAAATCCATGCAAGTCTTTATACATGAGGCCCCAGGTGAAGTCCCAGAGCTGAGAGGGAAGGACTTCAGCATTAAACGACCAATTTCCCAAAGAGATTATGGCCCAACGCAGGATTCTGTTCCCCATCCACGACAAGCTCATGGAGGAAGGCTGCCGTGCGGTCATTGCCGTGGATCAATTATTCGCCAATGGCCAGTTGTACCAGGACCAGAATACCACTCCGTGGCTCTACTACCATAATATCCGGTCTATAAGCCACTACTTTTTTCCACACACTGTGAACCCACGGCTCAAAAATGAAGCAGCTAATTTATGTTATCCAGGCTAATGATCGATCCGGCTGTCAAAGAAGGAAATGCACGTAAGCTTGGCATCAGTGAATCGATGGTGAGATGTTGGAGACAGGGTGGGTGCGGCTTATAGATAAGTGCGGCCAAATAGTCCGGAAAGTACAGTAATCAGGACTAAAAGACAATAAGGTACTAAACCAACATTAACTCCAATGTAAATCAGTGACGTCATTGATTTACATTGGTGTTGCCATGTCGACATGGCACTAATTCACTGCCCGTCTCCACTTCACATGTGCACAATGGCGATGTTTTGTTTGTTTGTTTTTTCTGTATTTTCTGTTTTTCTTTCGCTCTCACTCCCCCTTCTTTTCACTTTTATTTTCCCTCACATTTTCCTGTGTAATGGCCACCTCACATTATATCCCTGTATTAACCAGAACAAAGGTAGATGCACATTAGAATGCACACTGATGCTCAGCGGCACATCTACACAATCCACACAATGCACACACTTAACACATGTGGAGGCCAAACAGATCTGCATGCATCATGTAGCACTAACACCAGTTAGGCCATGAACACACTAAGATTTGTCACGTGGAATGCGCATGGGGCTGGCACCACGGTAAAAAGAATGACAGCTTTCAATCAGCTGCAGGATCGTAAGGCTAGGCCTGTAATAGTACACAACATTTTTGGTTTGGTATGTTTTTGGTTTTGAAAGCCACAGTTGTTTTTTTTTTTTGGGTTCGGTACGGGAAGAAAGAAAACCCCTCAAAATGTCTTTAATGCATTTTTTTATGAATTTTTGAACATTTTCCCCCAATTTTTGGAGACAATAGAATATAGAAAAACAGGTGTAATATAATTCTGCTGCTATAAATCAAATAGAAAATAAAATAAATAAAATATTACTCAATGTATTTTAAACATTAGTATTGCACTTTTCCGGGAAAGGTACTTTTGAACATACAACAAAAATCAAATCCCAGTTCTGTCAGTTCACATTCTGCATTAAAATAACAACAAAAAAATTCTACATGAAGTGCAACATTAACAGGAGGAGAAACTGGTATTCTGTTTAAACAAACTGAAGAGCAACATTGAAAACAAAATTAACCAAATTATTTATTTTAGGACAGCAAGCAAACTGTTTAGGCCACTTTGTGTATTTGTGTGTGTGTGTGTGTGTGTGTGCGCACACACATGTGCATGTGCAGGATGCAATTTGCCAAAGACATGGAGGGGGTTGTTTTTTTGTTTTTGTTTTTTTGTCTGGGGGCGGGGGGGGGGTGCATTAATATACGTGGGGGTGTGGTCCATAACTAACGCTGGCATGAAACAAAAGTGAAACTTTACATACTTTCAACGTCCAACTCCCGGCATCTATTCCTTTATTATACAGCGTGTGTGTGAGAGAGACAGAGAGAGTAAGTGTAAGTGTTTGAGAAGTACCCGACATAGGCGGTTGTCTTTCACCTGAACCCAAAGTGATCCCAAACAGGGACTGTATGATGGCGGAGCATCTTTAGTCTCTTCCTTCCAGGTTGACATCATATTTGTTGTTGCTTTTTTTTTTTTTTTTTTTTACCTTATATCAGCCGCTATTTTGTATTTCGGGTCAATGTGCGCTCCTTCAATATGTCCGTGTGGAACTTGCATGGATTTAAAGTTCCACATCAACCGACGTCTTTTGTTTGACGTCACCACTAGCGGAAGTCACTGCGGTTCCACCCACTGAGTGGCAGAAAGAGGGAGATGAGTAGCAGCGTTGGCTTCAATATGAGACCCAGTATCATCCTCCTGTCACAGAGGCTTCCTGTTGCCTCCCCGGCGTTAGCCGATCCTCCTTATCATGAGAACAAGCGGCGGAGTCAATGAGCGACTAGACCGACTTATAAATGTTCTCACCAAGGTTATTATCGTTAACGAAAACGAACGAAATGACGAAAACTAAAATTGAAAAAACATTTTCGTTAACTGAAATTAATAAAAACTCTAATTAAAAGAAAAAAACGATAACTAACTGAAACTGTATCGTGAGCTTACAAAACTAACTAAAACGTATAAAAATTATGGATACAATTCCCTTCGTTTTCGTCTTTGTCAATATCGGATTGATATCAAATTGATTTATTTCGCTCCAGCAGTTTGAGCTGGTGACACCATACTACACTTCACAGTCTGTCATGTCTGGTCACTGGTGGTTTCCAGTTGTCTTCTGGTCCCCACTCTACCTGGAACATACAGACTAAAGCTGGGACAAAGCAGCACAGTCCTGTCTGGGGTTTACTTCAGTGATACATGGGTCGAGTTTTTTTTTTTTTTTTTTTTTGGCGTACCGTGTGTGTGCGCGTGAGTGACAGAGACAGAGCAGAGCTAAAGGACAGAGTCAGTGTTGAACTAGCATCCAGGTTAAAACTGGAGAGTTTATCACCATGAAAAGGCCTTCCAAGCCCTGAACTGCACAGTTTAGAAGAGGAGAAAAGAGGAGGATGAAAACTAATCCAATTACAGAGGTATGGAACCTGTTAGAATGTTAAAAAACGTTTGATGTTATTAGCTACAGCTAGTTGAACTGAACTGAAGCAAAGTTGGCTAATAATGGAACTGGAGATGATTAAGAGATGAGATATCTGCTAAGGTGTGGTTTACTGATGATGGACTGGGTTATAGATGTTTATAAGTGGTTTATATATGTTCCTATCTGCTTTAACTGCTGGTTAGCTGGTTTATAATAGGTTCCTATCTGCTTTAACTGCTGGTTAGCTGGTTTATATATGTTTCTATCTGCTTTAACTGCTGGTTAGCTGGTTTATATATGTTTCTATCTGCTTTAACTGCTGGTTGGCTGGTTTATATATGTTTCTATCTGCTTTAACTGCTGGTTAGCTGGTTTATATATGTTTCTATCTGCTTTAACTGCTGGTTAGCTGGTTTATATATGTTTCTATCTGCTTTAACTGCTGGTTAGCTGGTTTATAATATGTTCCTATCTGCTTTAACTGCTGGTTAGCTGGTTATATATGTTTCTATCTGCTTTAACTGCTGGTTAGCTGGTTTATAATATGTTCCTATCTGCTTTAACTGCTGGTTAGCTGGTTATATATGTTCCTATCTGCTTTAACTGCTGGTTAGCTGGTTTATAATATGTTCCTATCTGCTTTAACTGCTGGTTAGCTGGTTATATATGTTTCTATCTGGTTTAACTGCTGGCTGCTTTGTGCATCTCCTCTCATGCTTTGCACATCTTCGCATTGTTTCACGTAAGTGACGTTGTGTATGGATTGCACCCCCCCTCAACCTGCTATAGGGAATTTATACATTGTACGGTACATTGTGTCTCTGCTCAGTCCATGAGCCGCCCTAACCCGACCCCCAAATAAAGTGTCCAGGGTAACCCATATCCGCGCCTCACTAATTTCTTTGAATAGGATGATGAGGAAGATAAAATATTTGAAATAACTAAAACTAATACTGAAACTAACCTAAACTAAACTAAAACTAAGCATTCAGAAAAAAACGATAACTAATAAAAAGTAACAAACCTGCTCTAAAAACTAATTAAAACTAACTGAATAAGAGAAAAAAAAGTCAAAACTAATTAAAACTAAACTATAATTAAAAATCCAAAACTATTATAACCTTGGTTCTCACAGACATGAACACTACATTAAATGCATTTATCAACCAATGAATTTTGTGTCCTTGTCTCTTTTATGGTTGTTGCTGAATGACCTCCCGGGCAGGATTGGCATTGATGGGTCCAGAGTTGGTCTGGTTCTGGTTGTGGTGGTGGATGTGCTGCTCTGGCAGTAGGATGATGTGCCGGTGTGTTCATTGTTCATCTGTGTATCTCTGATGTGCCCATCAATCGGAGGAATGACCTTTTCCACATTATTAACAGTGTCTCAGTGTCACCTCTAAGTGTCACCAAAGGTTCCAAAGCACTAGAAACGTGCGTACACCAGCTATGGACTTGGCATGAAGGACCGCACATTTCCACGGTCATTTCACTCTTTGTACATCTGAACATGAGCGTGGAAAAGGGCGTACGCCAGGTTTTTGTGCGTACACATGCTTTATACAGGAGGGCCCAGAACATTTAGAACACAAGAAGAATATGAGTTCAGTAGATCGTCAACATTAGAACATGAGGCATTTTCAAACCTAATCATCTCCATAAACAGCGTGCCTGTGCTGTCATTAATGTGTCTCCTCCGAACAACTGCAGGTCCAGCCATTGGTTTGGGAATTACTGACATTTCAAAGAAGACACAGAAATGAATGGATAAAGCAACATTGACCACATTGACACTTGAAATATTTACCCCCTTAATAATGAGCAGGTCCAGAGTGTGCCCTCTGCTGTGGGTGGGGTCACTCACATTCTGAATTAAACCAAAGGTTTCAAGGGCAGCATGGAGTTCTTTAGCATTTCTGTCACACACATTATCCACATGTACATTCAGATCACCTGTAATGATGATACAGTCAAACTCTGTGCACACAACTGAAAGCATCTCAGTAAAACCATCAATAACACTTTGACACTGTTGGGGAGGCCTGTATATGATTACACAGAGTATGGAAGGAGATAAATGTAGTTCCATTTTGAAAGATACATACTCAAAGGATGAAAACACCCCAAATGAGAGCTTATGGGTAACTATATCATCTCTAAATAATGCACATACACCTCCACCTTTTTTGTTTTCTCGTATTTCTGATATAGATGTAAAGTTAGTTGGGGTGGATTCAGTCAAAACTGCTTTACCTGTCTTGCTATCAAGCCATGTCTCAGTTAAAAACATAAAATTAAGATTATGAGAGAAAATAAAATTGTTAATTAAAAATGATTTGTTACATAAAGATCTGACATTGAGTCCCACGAGGTTCATATTAGTTTTAGTGGGACCAATTATCTGATTGCAAGGAATTTGGATTAAATGTATTTTATTGGACAGTCTAGTTGTTTCTTCTTTGTTCAATCTGTGACACGTTGGTGTTGGTATAGCGCTGGGGAAGAGTGCTCTCTCCCTGGGCCTCAGGTTGATAAGTGCTTTATTGTGACTAAAAGTCCTGGGACAGAAGAGGCCCTGGGTGTCCTAGTCGCTGATAGCAGACAAGAGCTTTGGTTGGATGTTTGGTGTGGGGGGAGGTGGCATGGGTCTTGACAAGGGTGTTGGACACCGGTGAGGGGGTGTGGGGGGGTGTTTGGGTGGATGCAGAAGGGGAAGTGGAGTTCTTGGGGGGCAATGAGGGTAATGTCTGGAGGAGCATATAGTTCTGCAGTACCTGTGGTGATCTTGTGATATGCAGAGTGAGTGGAATCATCTTTAGTCCTGTTTTCACCAAGCTCTCATGGTGGTTAGGAAAGTCCATTGGTGAAGGAGGAGATGAAAGGCACAGTGATGATTTTGCAGACGGTGTGGATGTGGCAGGTGTGTCCCAGCGCTGGGGTAGGGGCTCCTGCAAAGGTGTTGAAACTGAAGAAGCTGCTGGAGCTGAAGTTGTGGATGCAGCAGGTGGGGTCCTGGGCTGTGGTGAAGAAGCTGCTGGAGCTGAATCCTTAGCTGGGTCCTTGACTGGCAAGGCAGGAGTACCTCTCTCATTTCCCTTTTTTTTCATTGGCTCCTTGGGATCCTGTCCAGGACCATTCTGGTGCCTCAGAGCGTGGAGGAGGTTGTCCAACAACCATCTCACTCCACCTCTGGTCAGGTGCAGGCCCTTTCCCTTGAACAGATTACCCTGTTGCCAAAACAGATTAAAGTTATCAATGAAATGTATTCCTCTGAACTCACAGACCTTGGATAGCCTTGTGTTCAGCTGCAGTAGCCAGCTGAATTTGTTTACCCTCCTATAAATGTTGGGCAGTAGTCCACTAATGAAGGACTGAATCAAAACTTTATCAAGTGCCTCAAACAACTTAACAAAGTCCTTTTTTAAGACTTCAGATTCTGTCTTTCTGATGTCCACCGCACCCATATGTACAATCAGCTGCTTGACTCCATAGTGTTTTGATACAACCTGGGGGAGAATAGTTATGTCTTTCACAGTGGCACTGGGGCAGCTGCATGTTGATATTCTGCTGTTGTCTATCTCACTGATAGCAGCATCTCCTAGGAGCAAGACGTCCTTGACTTTTGGCAGATTCCCTCTCTCTGGCTGACTGTGTTTTTCCAACTTCATGACTCCCGTTTTGTAGCTTATCCCTACAGTTCTATGTATGTTTGTCACTCACAGACATATTTAGCTGTGATAGTAATAGAAATCTGTTTGTAAGTTTTATTTTGGGTAATGGCATTAGAAGATCCAATGACACCACCATCTGGTTTCATTTTTCTGTGCTGCTTTGGCTCAGCACCAACTTTATTCCACTTGACAGCACTTTAGTCTTTGGATAGATGTGGAAAGGAAACCGTATCGTTCAGGTGGAATTTAGCCATTTGGTCACCCTTATTTTTTAAAGTTCCTTGAGAGGTCTTACCACTGGAATACACTGGGAGCATCTGGTGAAGTTCTTTCTCCGTTTCTAGCGTAAAAATCCTCGCTTGTAACACACTGATTTCTTGTAGATATCTTCGGCAGTTTTTGCAGTGAGAGGTTGTTTTTTTTTTATATCGTCTAGACATGTTGAAAAATATTTCCAAGACTGAGATTGCTCAGCTTGTCCATTAAAATATCCCCAACAAAGTTTTAGGGCCACTTAAAACTTCTATATTACCACATAATAAGATAGTTATTATTGGAGCGTGAGATTGACAGACGGATCGGTGCAGCGTCTGCAGTGATGCAGTCGCTGTACCGGTCGGTTGTGGTAAAGAAGGAGCTGAGCCGAGAGGCAAAGCTCTCAATTTACCGGTCAATCTACGTTCCTACCCTCACCTATGGTCATGAGCTTTGGGTCATGACCGAAAGGACCAGATCCCGGATACAAGCGGTCGAAATGAGTTTCCTCCGTCGGGTGGCTGGGCGCACCCTTAGGGATAGGGTTAGGAGCTCAGTCACCAGGGAGGAGCTCGGAGTAGAGCCGCTGCTCCTCCGCGTCGAGAGGGGCCAGCTGAGGTGGCTCGGGCATCTGTTTCGGATGCCTCCTGGACGCCTCCCTGGGGAGGTGTTCCGGGCATGTCCCACCGGGAGGAGACCTCGGGGAAGACCCAGGACACGTTGGAGAGACTATGTCTCTCGGCTGGCCTGGGAACGCCTCGGGATCCCCCCGGAAGAGCTGGAGGAGGTGTCTGGGGAGAGGGAAGTCTGGGCATCCCTGCTTAGACTGTTACCCCCGCGACCCGGCCCCGGATAAGCGGAAGAGAATGGATGGATGGAAGATAGTTATTATTATTATTATTATTATTATTATTATTATTATTATTATTATTATTACTACTGTGCCACTTGTTTCTACTAGTACTTTACAATGTGCAATTGCAATTTTTCACTAGTGTTTTTTTTATAGTTATTGTAATGCTTTTTTATTACTTTTTTTTATTTTTTAATTTCTATTGTGTACATTTGGTGTTGTGCTGCTTTTGGAACCTCGATTTTCTAAGGGCTCTGCCCAAAGGATTAATAAAGTTCTGTCTGGTCTAATCTAATCTAATCTTAAATCAACCTAACTCAAATACAGTTATTAATGCAGTTTTCTATAGTCAGTGTTTTGCATGCAGTACCTTGCAGTTTTACACCAGTGCATCACGTTACTTCACCCTCAGCTGTATGTACTGACATAAGTCATTACTTTATTCACTTTCCCCTGAATTGGACAGCACAGATAAAGGGCTGACAATTGAAACATGAAGTGCACAGCTACAACTTGCCATTCTACCTGTGCATAATGGGAGTATTTCTCTGTCATTCCTGATGTTGGTCAGCTGCCCTGGTGAAGAATCTTTTAGTGTCATTCTGCCAGCTGTCCTCCTGGTGGACCTGGTCATTTTTGCCTGGGGTGGTTGCCTGCTACTCCATTGTCAGTAAGATGCCAGAGCCTAGCTGTGCTTAGCAGTGAATGCTAGCAGCTATAGCCGTAGTGCAAACTGCGCTGCCTTGATTGTCCTGTACCATTCTTGTTGTCCTAGACTCCTTTGGTTTGCTCAATCCTACTCCACCTCACAGCTGCTGAAATTTAACATTTGCTCCATCCTGTCATATAAATTGACCATAAAATAGTATGGACTCCTATGTAGATATTATTATGTCCACAGAGGGTCACAGCGAAACTTTGTTTACACTCAGCCTGCTGGCACTGACTTCCATCCCATCCTTCTGGTCCTCTGGTCACTCAGTTGCAGGTCCAGCAGTGCTGCCACTGTGGTGATTTGTATTGCTGGAGACTGACACCCTGGAAATGCGAAGTGGATTCCAGTCTACTTTCAGAGGATCTTTAGTATCAAAATGGAGCTTTCTAATATGCAGTCCTTGACAAATAAATCCTTTTTGATCCATGATCACATCTTGGAGAAAGATACTGATTTGCTGTGCCTTATTGAAATCTGGCACCCACCTGAGGTCTTCTCTTCCCTGAATGAAGCCTGTCCTTCTGGATACAGCTACCTGCAGAGGGCCCACAGCACTGGCTGGGGTTTATTAGTTTATTCTTTATTGAGGATCCCCATTAGCCGATGCACAAACGCCGGCTAGTCTTCCTGGGGTTGTCTTAAAAAAAAAAAAAAACAGTTCAGGATGCAAGATCACAATACACAGATCCAGTTACAATACCTACACAGATTTAGTTACAGTAAAAAAGAAAGAAGGAGAACGAATAAATTCCCAAAATGGTAACATAAAAAGACTAGTAACTCTCAAGCCTGAATAGTGACTTAACATGTTTTTTTAAATGCTTTCTTACTTGAAATGTTTCTAATATTTAAAGGAAGATTGTTCCATAAAGAAATAGCTCTATATACAACAATGCTTTTCATTGAATTCATTTTTGGGCGTGGTAATTTAAGTAGACCTTGAGTTGAGGCTCTGGTACTGTACTGATGAACATCAGAATTATATCCAATTTGATTAGCAAGAGCTGTAAGATACTTGGTGTAAATAATGTTGCAAATAAATAACAATAAACTGGTAGATAACCCATGAATAACCTTTGGCCATCTAAGACAAGAATGCATTCGGTCAACACTAGATATATAAGAACAATCAAGAGTAAGTCTACCTGCCCTATTTTGAGCTGTTTGTAATTTTATAAGTTCAGACTTAGGTGCAGAGGCCCAAATAACTGACCAATAATCAAGATGACACAACACCAATGTCTGCACTACCTGTCTGCAAATAGCAGGTGTTAGATAGGTTGCACATCTCATAACAGCAGCAATATTTCTACCCATCTTAGCAACAATTTGATTAATATGGTCAGACCATGGAGGTGTGTTACTGAGAGTAATGCCCAAAAGCTTTACCTTATCGTCTTGTTTGATTGATTGCCCTAAAATCTGTAAATTTAGTGTAGGATTTTTAGCTAGACTATGTCATGGACCTAAGACAGTACTTGTGGTTTTTAAAGTATTTAAAACCAGTCTATTGCTTCTAACCCATTCAAACGCTGCATCCATGTCCTTTGAGAATACAGAGTGAAGTTTATGCATTTGGTAGACGCTTTTTTCAAAGGGACTTACAGGGGAAAACCAATCAAATCACTCAATCAGTCACATTTTATTTATATAGCGCCAGATCACAACAAAAAAGCTATCTCATGACACTTTATATATAGAGTTGGTCAAAACCAGACTCTAAGCCAATTTACAGAAACCCAACAGAATCCTCCAGGAGCAAACACTTGTGACTGGTGACAGTGGCGAGGAAAAACTTCCCTTTAACAGGCAGAAACCTCAAGCAGACCCAGACTCCTGGAGGATGGCCATCTGATGGCACTCAAGGACACCATACAATAAACAGGAGAGTATAAAACAAGTGATAAAACAGAAAAAAAAAGCAAAAGGCAGGTTAAAAATTGGTCAATGCAATTGTGGTCACAAAGAGAAAGCGGTCCTAAACTGATGGGCTTTAAGTTTGAATTTGAAGAGAGGGAGTGAAGTGCTATTTCTGAGCTCCAGTGGCAAGAAGTTCCAGAGCTGCAGAGCAGAGCAGCTGAATTCTCTGCTCCCCATGGTGGTGAGACGGGCAGAGGGAACAAGTGAGGTGGATGGAGGAGGAAGATCTGAGTGTGCGAGAGGGAGTGGCAACATAAAGGTTTGTATGTGTGCGTGCTTTGGCTTATTGCGGGAGTTTTCCTGCAGTCCCTGATGGGGCTCTTCCGTCACACCATCCTCCTCCTCCCGGAGGTTGACAAAGTCTTGGCAACCTGGATAGGTAGTCTGTTACCATGTTGGATTTGCCAGACTGGTGTCAAACCACAAACTTGAATGGCTGCAGTGATAGATACCATCGTGTTAGTCAGTTATTGTGATTTTCATTGAGTAGAGCCACGTGAGGGCTCAATGGTCTGTCTCCAGATCAAACTCTCTTCCAAGCAGGTAGTATTTCAGGCTCTCCAGAGCCCACTTGATGGCCAGACCTTCTTTTTCAATAAGTAAGTAAGTAAGTAAGTAAATTTTATTTATAGAGCACTTTTCACAGACAGAGTCACAAAGTGCTTTATCAATTCAAATCAGAATCAAATCAAGTTTACAGAGACCCAACAGAATCCTCCAGGAGCAAACACTTGTGATTGGTGACAGTGGTGAGGAAAAACTTCCCTTTAACAGGCAGAAACCTCGAGCAGACCCAGACTTCTGAAGGATGGCCGTCTGCCTTGACCAGTTGGGGTTAAAGAGAGAGAGTCAAGGAGGAGAAAAGAGAGAGCGATAGAGATATAGAGAGACTGGGGGGGGGGGGGGGGGGGGGGGCATGGAGTACTTTATGATGAATACATAAAGTGTAATCAGTTTGTGGTGACCCTGGGTCAGGTGGGAACTAAAAAGCCTTTTTGAACAGGAGGTTTTGAGGTGTTTCTTAAAGCTCTCTACAGAGTCCATGGACCGTAGGTGTGGAGGCAGGTCATTCCATAGACGTGGTGCCACAGCTTTAAAAGACCTGTCACCACATGTGCTAAAACAGGTGCGTGGAACCATCAGCAGGTGCTGTCCTGAAGACCTCAAGGTATGAGTCGAGCTGTAGGGCTGGATCAGGGAAGCAATGTATGCAGGGCCCGGAAAGTTAGCACCAGAATTTTGAAATGAAAACGATATAAAACAGGGAGCCAGTGGAGAGATTTAAGAATGGGAGTGATGTGGGTTCTCCTGTTTGTGTGGGTCAGAAGCCTTGCAGCAGAGTTCTGGACAAACTGTAGACGGGCCAGCTCCTTCTTGTTTAAGCATGTAAACAGGCTGTTACAGTAGTCTAAGCGAGAAGACACAAAAGCGTCAACGATCTTCTCGAGCTCATTGATGACCATAGACCTGAGTTTGGAGATATTGCGGAGTTGGAAGAAACAGCTTTTCACCAGGTGTTTGGAGTAGAATTCTAAAGACATGTCCTGGTCAAAGATGACACCCAGATTCCTCAGTTTGGTCTTTACCGAAGAACTCAGGTCTCCAAGGTGTTGTTTGATCCCTGGGATTGCACTGTCCGGGGCAATAATGAGGGTCTCTGTTTTGCTGGAGTTCAGCTGGAGGCTGTTATCATTTAGCCACTGCTTCAGCTCTGACAAGCAGTTGATTAAAGAACTCAGTTTGTGGGGCTCAGGGGATTTAAAGGAGCAGTATATCTGGATGTCATCTGCGAATAGATGATAGGAGACATCACTGTACTGTCGGATAATGTGGCCAAGTGGGAGGACATAGAGTAAGAACAGGACTGGTCCCAGGACAGAGCCTTGGGGCACACCACACAGTAGATCCGCTGAGTCAGATTGGAAGTTGTTTATTGACACAGTGAAGCTTCTGCCGGTCAGGTAAGAAGAGAACCAGTCTAGCACAGGACCTGACATCCCTACCAGGTCCCTCAGTCTCTCAATCATTATGGTATGGTCCACTGTATCAAAGGCCGAGGAGAGATCTAGCAGGGCCAAGACCGTGGATTTCCCGGAGTCGGCCACCATCAGGATGTCACTAGACACTTTCAATAGTGCAGTTTCTGTTGAGTGGCGTTGTCTAAACCCAGACTGAAAAGTGTCATAGATCTGGTGTGTCTCCAGAAAAGCTGTAAGTTGTTTAGACACTGCCTTCTCAAGGATTTTGGCCAGTAGGGGGAGCTTTGAAATAGGCCTGTAGCTTTTGACTTCTGTGGTATCCAGTGTGGTTTTCTTTAGTTTTGGTTCTATAGTGGCCTGTTTGAAGGAGCTGGGAAACAAACCAGTTGAGAGCGACAGGTTAAAAAACTTTGTGACCCATGGTCCAATTGTGTCAAAGACACTAACAAGAAGCTTATGGGGGAGGATGTCTGCAGAGTTGGAGGAGGGTCTCATTTTGGATAAAGTGCTGAGATGTCCTCCAGTGTCACAGGGTTGAAAGAGGACCAGGTTTGAAGAGGGGGATCAGCTCGGGTCAGACAGCCAGAGGGTGGTGGATATTGTGTTTAATATCCCTGATCTTGTCTGTGAAGAAGTTTAGGAAGTCATTGCTGTCAGCTTTACAGAGCATGGGGGCAGCAGGGACAGCAGGGGACACAATGGACTCGATTGTGTCAAAGATTACTTTGGGGTTTTTCTTGTTTGTCAGTCACTGAGTACCTGGACTCCCGGGGCAGCAATTTGCGACTCAGGTACAGGATGGGCTGCTCATCTTCAGCCTCCCCCTGAGCAAGGACTGCTCCAAGACCCACCTCGGAGGCATCCACCTGCACCATGAAGCGGCGGCTGAAATCAGGACTGCGCAACACAGGAGATGAACACAGGTAGATTTTCAGCATGTTGAAGGCTGAGTCACACTCCTCAGTCCAGTTCAGTGGGTTTCTCTCGTTTTCGGTTGTCAGGGCGGTCAGTGGTGCTGCAATTGTGGCAAATTGGGGAGCGAATCTCTGATACCACCCAGGAAGGATCACACCTCCTTTTTAGTTCGAGGACAAGGACACTTCTGAATAGCTTCGATCTTATCCATCTGGGGCCACACCTGTCCTTTTCCCAGCTAGTACCCCAGGTACTGGGTTTTGTGACAGGCCCACTCACACTTAGCCACATTCAATATTAGTCCCGCCAAGACTTTCCTCAGGTGCTGGACATGCTTCTCCCAAGAAACACTTAAAATCACCACATCGTTCAGGTAAGCAGTACTGAATTCTTTACACCCTTGTAACACTTTGTCCATGAGGTGTTGGAAAGTTGCTGGGACTACATCATTCAGACATAGACGGCTCAATGACTCCCAGTTCCATCATGGACTCAACTTCCTGGCGGAGCTGTGTTACCACATGTTGAGGGACGCGGTAAGGCCGCTGACAGATGGGATTGTGGTCCTTCAGCCGAATCACATGTTCAATCAGCATTGTACTTCCTGGTCTGGTAGCAAAGAGGGATGGCGTCTCCTGAAAGACCTTCAGGAGCTCAGCAGCCTGGTCTGCAGAAAGGTGCACCACAAGAGGTTTTGAAGCTTCAGTAACTACTGGAACACCAGGGTCCTCCTCTTCTCCACTTCCACCTTTCTCACCAGGAGAGCTGGTTCAGGAACAGTAGCGGGGTGCTCTTCCCATGCTTTTAGGAGATTTACATGATATGTCTGCTTGGCTTTCTTTTTGTCTGGTTAGTGCACTTCATAAGTACTACTACTACTAGGACTCCTGCGATGGGTCGGGAGTCCTGTCCCGGTGCATTGAGCCGACCAGGTGAACCAGTGTTTTCCATCGCTGGCGGTCTTGTGCCAGCTGCTCTGCGTCCTCCATGGAAACTCCATGTTGTTGGAGGTTGCCCACAATGACGTTGAGCCATCGGGTGCAGGGCTTGCCTCGTGGTCGTTTCCATAAGTGACAGGTCCCATTTGCCAGGTGATGGTATATGGACCTTGCCATTTAGCCAACAACTTGCTGCTGGAGGAAGGAAGCAGGAGAAGAACTTTTTGGCTTGGTTGGAAGTCTCTTTGTCTGGTCTGCTGGTCATACCAGGACTTCTGCTTCCTCTGAGCCTCTCTCAAGTTCTCCTCAGCATCGTCTCGGTAGCTAGCCAGCCGTTCTCGCATTTGCAGCACATACTGGATATTCCCCTGCTCTCTGGACTTGGGTTCTGAGGCAGTCCATGCTTTTCTCAGTAAATCCAAAGGTCCCTGCACATCCCATCCGTACAGGAGCTTGAAAGGTGAAAATCCACTGGAGGTCTGCAGCACTTCCCTGCAGGCGGAGAGCACAAATGGCAACCAGTGGTCCCAGTCCCTTCCAGTGTCACACACAAATTTCTGGAGCATCCTTTCAGGGTCTGGTTGAATCTTTCAACGAGGCCGTCGGTCTGAGGATGATAGGGGTTGTTCTGAGGGCTGTAATCCCCAACTGCTTGTGGAACAGCTGCAACAAGCGAGAGGTGAAATTAGTTCCTTGATCAGTCAGGATCTCATCAGGGATCCCAACTCTGGAGAACATCTGAACAAGGCCATGAAGAATAGCAGGAGCAGTGATGGTGCATAGTGGGAAAGCCTCAGGGTACCTAGTGGCATAGTCACAGATGACAAGGATGTACTGGTGGCCCCGTGCACTCTTGACTAACAGGCCAACAATATCCATGGCTATTCTCCAGAATGCGATGGAGATGACTGGCAGCGGGCGGAGAGCCCTGTCAGATTTGTAGGTTTGAGATGTATTTTGGCATGTGGGTCATGTAGTGCAGTATGTTTGAATGTCTTGGTGCATACTAGGCCAGTAAAACTGTGAGCTTGTGCGCAGGTATGTTTTATGCCAGGCAAAATGGCCTGCCCATGGGAGAGTATGTGCAAGGTGCATTACCAACTGCCTACAAACCTTAGGGACAACCAGTAGTTTTTGAGCATCATTACAAGCATACAAGACATTACCATCAACAATGAATTGGTCTTTACCAGTGACATTAGCATTGTTGCTGGCTTTATCAACCACTTTTGCAAAACAGGTTTTCAAAGCGACATCCTGTCTCTAGTTCTGCAATATTGTCTGGTATTTCCCACAATTTCCCAACATTCAACCCTTTAGCATCATGTTCAGTTAGGATTAGTTGTTTTTCAAACTGCCTTTGGCATTGAGACTTTTTAAGCCCCCTGGTGCCCCCCTCACACAGACTACCATCTAAGTCTGGAAGGGGTTCAATACCAGTTTTAGCTTGAGATCTGGTTACCACAGGACATGAAACATTACCCCCCAAACTGATCCCAGGATCACAGGGTGCTTGTGCCCCCTGCAAAAGGTCAAGGAGAGCCGGTAGATCTGTCCCAAGAACAAGGTCTACTGGCAGATTGTCCACCACCGCTACAACAATCAGGAACAGTAGTTCTTCAATTACCACAGTCACTTCAGCTTTAGGGTATACATGGCTGTCTCCATGGACACAAACATCAGTTTTCATGCCATAGTCCACACAGTTCACAGGGACAAAACTTTTCTTCACCAGAGAGGTAAAGCTCCCGCTATCCAAAAGTGCAGTCACCTGCTGGCCATTTAAAGTCAGATTTTTTTTAGTTCTTTTCTTCACACTCCCATTGCCCAATATTTTATCCCATTCACAGGGTGCTAAACAGGCACCCGTCAGCTTGTCTCTGCGCACTGGGCACACCGAGGCTTTATGGCCCTTCTGCTGACAATAATAGCAAACCAAAGGCTTACCAGTTGCTGGCTGGGTCATGGCAGAGCTAGGGATACCTCTAGAGTCATGGCTGGTCTCTCCTCTGTGGTTTCTAGTGGGTGCAAACTGCTGAGCAGGTCGAGGCACTGAGCTGGTGAACCGCACAGGTCCTCCACGCCGTGCGTTCTGGTGCTGCAGCGCCAACTTGGCCATGGTCAGTCCATCCTCTGGCTCATGCTCCCTCACCCAGGTACAAACATCAGCTGGCAGAACACAGAGAAGCTGTTTCAGGATAATGAGCTCTCCAATTGGCTCCTTGGTCAGCTGGTCTGGATGTATCCAACGGCGATAGAGGCCCTTGAGGCAGTGGTAGGTCTCAGTAGGGGTTTCTCCTGCTGGCACAGTGGACGCCTGGAACTGCTGCCTATAGCTTTCTGGAGAAACGTAAAATTTTTCTGACAAGGCAGCTTTCAAGTCCTGGTAGCAGTGGGCCTCATCCTCATTTATGGCCGTATATGCTTCCAAAGCTTTGCCTAAGAGGAGTGGTACCAGCTGGCATGCCCACTCAGTCTCTGGCCATTTCCAGGTTTTCACATTTCTTTCAAATCACAGCAGATAATTTTCAATGTCCTCCCCCTTCTGATTTCTGGTTCAGCTTCATATGGTCTCCAGTCTGAATGCTGCGCTGGTCTCCGGTCTGGATGCTGTGCGAGGTCCCACCTGCAGGGGTCCTCCTCTGTTGAACGGCATGCACACATCATCTCCCTCTGGTGGCACCCAGGTGCAAGTGTAGGCAGCTCCATCCAGATACTGCTCACAGATTCCATACTAGGAGTCCTGACCAATTCAGCTGGTAGGGCTGGGCCAGGCTGTTGCAGTGACACTCGTAGGCTGCATAGCTCATGGAGCAGACCCTCCTCTCTTTGCTGCTGGCCTAGTAAAAAGTCTTTCATTACATTAAGTAACTCACTTCCGGATGCAGTAGAAGTGGGAGGGGCAGGACCAGGCTTGGCCTCCTCCTCTGAAGACTCAGATGGCGGTACAGTGTCCCAGACTGTTTCCCGATCTCTATTGTCAGCATCCGCTGTTCGCTGATGAAAGTGCAGTCCAGTTCACTGCCTTATAAGGTGAGTCCCATGCTTACGACCAGCCATATCCCACTTCTGACACCATATGTGACAGGGTTCCTCAGGATGAAAGGGAAAATAATGGTGTAGTCAAAAAAATGATTTCAAGTGATTTATTGTGTTCGTCTTCCCAAGGTGCAAAAATTAGTGCTCAGTAACAAAGTATGAAAAATAACATTTACAACCGTAGGCCAAAAATATATAATTCTTCAGTTATGCAACCAGCTCTCTGGTACCGTCAGTGTAACCAGCTCAGCATCCACTGACCCATGATGGAGAAAGACCCTCTTTTAAAACCCTGAGGCTCCTCCCCCCAGGTAATTAACAAACTAAACTGGCCATATCTCCAACACCATACAATATATCATGTACACATGATTATAATAAATCCTCTCAAAATACAATATATGTAATACCTTTGACAATGGGTCTCTAAAATGGCCAGGGAAAAAAAATAAAATTAATCCGGTACAAAACTGGCACTTTGCAGTGACGTCACCAGGACGTCATAGGACTGCGTCCTGTACATGGCACATTATAACCTGGAAGTCAGAGATGGCACTCGGTTTGACAGTAAGGATATGGGAATGTGGGATGTATACTGGATGGAAGTTTGAGAGGCGGCAAACTATGGAAAGAACAATGGATTAACAGTTGTCAAGTGTGCATCCAAGACTATTGCGATGACAGTTCAATGGTATATAAGATGAAAACGGAGTGGACGGACAGGAGACAAAGTAAATGGACAACCAGGTAATGAGTGTGTGTATGTGTGCGTGCTTCTGCTTATTGCAAGAGTTTTCCCGCAGTACCTGACGGGGCTCTTCCGTCACAAGCTGTCATGGCATTTACGTTCATTGTTACACTGATGGTACACAGTTGTACTTAAGGGCCTACCCCAACACCTCCTCTACCTCACCATCTTTATCATCGTCATCATCATCACTCCCATCTCCACTCACCGTCATCACTATCTGCCTTGAGTCGGTAAAGGTGTGCAGGAGTCATAACTTTCTCCATCTAAATAGTTCCAAAACTGAAGTCAGGTCCAGTCTTCCTCCATAACCACTATCGCCTTCTCTGGTCAGGACTTCACCCTCTCAACTACAGTGATCAACCTTGGTGTGAGACATCAAACATCTGTTTAAAACATGCTTTTTTCATCTCAAGAAAATCTACAAATCTACAAGCTCTGTCCCTTCCTCGTTGTCACAGATGCAGAGAAACATGTCCATGTCTTTGTCTCCTCCAGGCTTTAATTATTATTATTATTAATATTAGGGCTAGGTAGAAAACTTGATTTAATTGATTTTAGATCGGTTTCTTTTTCATTTTGCGTAGTCAATTAATGGTGGATAAGATCGATTTTTCAGAGCAGGACCACGAGTAAATGACCCGGAAACTTCCAACGGGGAGGCGCAGCCGGCTCCGTCTCGTGAGCCCCTCGCAGAGTCTTGGTTGTGCTCGTGACAGTTCTGGCGTGGGAGGAATGTGGAGGAAGGGTGGGGAAAACCCCTCCGTGGGAGCTCCTCCCAGTCTCAAACTCGAACCCGCGGTGCGGAGGAAGTGGTTGGGGGAGGCGGGTCATGGAAGCCAGTCATTCTAGAACTATTAACTTTGATCACCTGTGGCTAAGTGCAGAGTTAGAGGAATAGTAAAGTGGAAATCACGAAGTTCCGCCCACCCTCCCCCTCCAGTCAGTTTCTTGTACCGAGGGTCCAACATGAGTCTGTTGCAAGGTGGCAAATTGGTTGCAGTGCCCCAGGGTGATAGTAAGGTACCTTAAGGCTGGAAGCACCAGCCATAAAACAGAATGAAGATGACGAAGAAGTCCGTTCTGAGCCAATGTAGAAACATGGCAATGTTTCTGTCCTGTTCATTGTTTAAGAGCAGATTCAGCTATTTACTGCTGAAATGTCAAATTTATTTCCTTTCTAATATCAATATTGATTCTGTGTTGCATGGCTGAAGTAGTCAAATAATCAAGTTACAACTCAAGATGGTACTTTGGTATCACTAAATGAATCTGAATCAGTCAATTAATACTGAATCGAATCGAATCACAGTTAATTGATTCAGAACCTTGTGATTCAAAATCGAATCGATTAAGGAAATTGGCCATGATAGCTGGCCCTAATAATAATATAATATATATAAAATATATATATATATATATATATATATATATATATATATATATATATATATATATATATATATATTTTTTTTTTTTTTTTTTTTTTTTTTTTTTTTTTTTTTGCTGTCTGCTGAATTAACTAGATACCATTTGTCTTTTTCAATGACCTTTTGTTTTAAGGCAAAAATGCATACATTAGGCTTTATTTGAAAGATAACAGTTGCATTTTTCTGTGCTTAACAAGTGACTAAAACACAACCTAAACCACATCAGCTCAGACATGGCTCAAATGTTAAATGTGATGGAGGTTAAAGGGCTAAAAATAGTAATGAACCCCAGGAATAAATGTGTCAAAATAATGGTTTAAGCCCTTAGTAGATTTGTTTCATGCTTCTATTTGCTTCAGAGCCTGAGAAGTAGACATTGCACTGAATGTTATCAATTTTTCCCAGAGGGAGCCTTTGCTGTATGAAGGATAAAACTATGGATTTGTTATACTTGACAAGTTATTTTGATTTCTTATTTTTCAAATGTAACCACCAGGACTTTGTTTTCTTTAAGACAAAAGTCAGGAGCTGTGTAAGTAGCCAGAAATCTATTATGAATGCGTATTTTAACATTCAGTTCCTCTGGTAACCCTGGTAAAAGGGTTTTTGTCATCTTTGTCATTCCAGCCAATTGTCTTGTGTGCTTTGAAAACAAAACACACTACCATGTCGTAAATGGATTTTAAAAACACATCAGCAAACTCAAAGAGAAATATTAATCTTAGCAGCTTTTGGATGCATTTTTAGTCAAATTAAGTGCTAAAAAATAAGATGTACAGGGGAGGCGTGTGGGTTACTGTCCCATTGTATATGGACTGAATACCAAAACACTACTATTGATGGCTATGACCTGTGATATTGGACATTCAATGATATTTACTGGATTTAATTTATGATTATTAGGTGATCCAGATTTAATTAAGTCAAAAGAAGAATGCAGTGCTTTATGAATTAATAAATGCTAGTCTGACACATTTCAAAAGAAAGAACTAACATACTTCAAGTGCCAGTACCAAGGATGAAATACACCTCACAAGAGAGTGATTGTGTTTAAGGTTTTAAAGACAAATTCAATCTAACATTGGTGAAGTTCTGCTGAATTAATTGTGCAGTGCAGTCAAGAAAAGTAGAGTGTAAGGATACTGAAGTCAGTTATAACATTTTGGTTTCATGTTATCACTCCTGACTCGTCACTTACTGGCAAGAGTATAAAATTTCAGCACATAGGGTGCCTCTGAGTTACCATTTTTCTCCTAAGTGTCAGGGGGATGTAATGTTTCAATGTCCTAGAGATGTCAAGATAGTTCCATGATGGGTTGTTGGGGGACACATCCACAATTAAAAAATTGACAAAATGAACAGCTAGACACAGCAAGAACCCAGAGGGATTTGTCCACAAACTTAAATGTCCTACCATAACCACACAAACTCCTTCTTAAAGTTTTAGTTACTTGAGTTTAATAACATTGTCAGTTTTGTAACTCTGAGTTAGTGTCGTAAGCGGTACGGAGTACCAGAGCTGTTTCAATCACTATGCCAAGTGCTTAACTTTTATTTTCTATGTTCCAGTTTCGTACATTTGACCCATGTAAGCAGCTGTGGTGCAGTCACCCAGACAACCCCTACTTCTGCAAGACCAAGAAAGGCCCACCTCTCGATGGGACAGAGTGTGCTCCTGGGAAAGTGAGCCATATACCTCCCATCACCTCAATCTATCTGAGCCTATAAAAAAGGCCTTTGTGACTAATTACTGTCTTTCTTCCATCTTGTCCTCCTCTAGTGGTGCTACAAAGGTCACTGCATGTGGAAAAACCCTAATCAAGTCAAACAAGATGGGGCCTGGGGTTCATGGAGCAAATATGGCTCCTGCTCACGCTCTTGTGGAACTGGAGTTCGCTTCAGGATGAGACAGTGTAACAACCCAGCGTAAGTGGATCTGCACAGCACAAATCCTGCAAAATACCATGAGTAATTGACCAAACCCAACTTGCAGCAGTCACACTCAGTCATTTTAAATTAGTCATCAGCCAACTTCATTAATGAAATAAGCAGATATTTTATCTTTGTGTATCTTTATCAACATATGTTTTACTTGGGAATGGAACAGAAAAATCTCATCTAGACAATAACTTCATCTGAGGATTTGTGGAAGTTGGAGTAAGTGATTCCTGGGGAACCATGTTCATTTTTCAATAGCCTAACACAGCCCTTTGTTCAGGTTACCTTCAGAAGAGTCAACCCTGTTACTTTTTTGGCTGGCACACAATGGACTGCTGGATGATTGCAGAGTAGGGTCTGGAATTAACCTTTTGACTCTGATGGTATTAATAGATGAGATAATCCATCAGCCAAGAATTTTCATGATCAAAATGGTAAATCATTTGTTCCTAACTACTAAGTAACTGTAAATTTTTGTTAGCAGATGTGTGTTTCTCCCCAGAACAGTACTGTAAAATGAATAAAGTCTATTTTGCTTTGTCAACTCCAATGAATTGTAACAGATTTGCTTTCTATGCATTTAATGGGAGAAGAAAAGAAAAAAGTATTTTTTTGTGTTTTTTGTGAGATGACTATATCTTATGTTAAGGTTTCTTGGAACATGATAGATGTCTGAATTGGGATCTCTAAAGTCTCTTTCTACTAAAAAAGAGTGAATATAATGTTAATCTGTGATTATATTGTATATTATTTTAACTGTGTCTCTACACCCATGATTTGTGGCAGGCATTACACGAAGGCGGGATGTGAAAAAATAACAGGAAACTGAGGTATATTAGTAGCCTGTCAAAGCAGGGAATGGAACATCCATCTCCTGAACTGCTTTGTCCTCAAGGCAGTTGCGGGGGTGCTGCAACATATCCCAGCTCCCGATGGGCGAAGGCGGGGTTCACCCTGGGCATGTCGCCAGTCCTACAACAAATTAAAAAATTTTATAATTTCTTCCAAAATAGCAAATTGTTCAACACATCACTATTTCACAAAGGCTTTTTCACATTTTAAACCAATGTGTTTCCCCATCCTTATTTCAAAGCACACATCTAATAAACTGCTCAGTCACAACATCTTCCTCCTCTGTTCCTTTCCCAAAGGCCTTCCAATAGCGGTCAGGACTGCCCTGGAGTAAACTATGAATATCAGCTCTGCAACACTGATGACTGCCCCAAACACTTTGAAGACTTCAGAGCCCAGCAATGCCAGTTACGCAATTCCCATTTTGAATTTCAAAATGCCAAGCATCATTGGCTGCCCTATGAGCATCCTGATGGTAAGCCAGAAAAATGTCAAATTTTTATGTTGTCCTAAACTTTTTATAAATTATCCTTAAGGGAGAAAAAGTTCCAACTGGAGATTTTCGATTATCCCATTCAAAATGGAAGACATATATATTATTTACAGGTTTTTCCCCAGTAGTTTTTGGGCACTTTCTATATAGTGGTTTTAGATTATTTTATCATTCATAGGCTCCCAGATCCATGAATCAAGCCTTTCCCAGATCCCTTGGTGACCTTCCTACTGAAGCACTATGCTGCACATATATGACCTATACACTATTATCATTTGTGTTATTTTGGATTTTTTTTTTTCTCTAGCTGCACTCCACATGAATACTACTACTTACTGCACTTTAAATGATCTTTGTCATTGGTTATTCATGCAGAAAAAATACAGGGCAAAATATTTAGAAACTGAAGAGAGGCAAAAAAGGGAATTGGGCAACTGTGAAGGGTAAAAAGCTTTTCACGTCTGAAGTACAGTTTCACATTGAGGAGTAATTGTGACACAATTCATAGATTTTAAGAAAATTTATTTATTGGTCTAGAAATAAAATCTGGTGACGGCATAAAGTTATTGTTGTTGACAGATCTTGTTTTCTGATATGTGACCAAGATCTAATGCACATGATGTAAAAGTAAAATTTTATCATGCTATACTACTGCTGTTCATGATTTATGTTAACATAAGTACCCAGAGGCAAAGAAAAGTACTAGCATTCATTCAAAAGCAGAGAATTAATTGTTAATAATTACAGAATTAATGGTAACAACACCTGACAGTCAAATAGGCTGAGTGGTGGCATGAACTGGTTGGTGGCTAGACAGAGGAGACATGCTGGGGAGGATGTGGCAGGGCAGCAAATTGGCGAGCAGAGGCTGAGATGAACACAGCGCATAACAGCTTCACAGACAATAAACTGACATTGACAGATTTCAACAAGGAGACATGAAATATGGGATGGATCATAAAGGACGTTGGTAACTTAATTTAATGGCAGAGGGATTTGAAAGTGCAATGAATTTTAATTCAAATTTTAAACATTTTGAAGCAACAGTTTCTTAGTCTTGGTCTAGAATACCATCCATCCATCCATCCATCCATCTATCCATCCATTATCTTCCGCTTCTTCTGGGGCCAGGTCGCGGGGGTAACAGTCTAAGCAGGGACGCCTAGACTTCCCTCTCCCCAGACACCTCCTCCAGCTCTTCCGGGGGGACGCCGAGGCGTTCCCAGGCCAGCCAAGAGACATAGTCTCTCCAATGTGTCCTGGGTCTTCCCCAAGGTCTCGTCCTGGTGGGACATGCCCGGAACACCTCCCCAGGGAGGCATCCAGGAGGCATCCGAAACAGATGCCCAAGCCACCTCAGCTGGCCCCTCCCAATGTGGAGGAGCAGTGGCTCTACTCCAAGCTCCTCCCTGGTGACCGAGCTCCTCACCCTATCCTTAAGGGTGCGCCCAGCCACCCTGCGGAGGAAACTCATTTCGACTGCTTGTATCCGGGATCTTGTCCTTTCGGTCATGACCCATAGCTCATGACCATAGGTGAGGGTAGGAACGTAGACTGACAGGTAAATCGAGAGCTTTGCCTCTCGGCTCAGCTCCTTCTTCACCACAACCGACCGGTACAGCAACTGCATCACTGCAGACACTGCACCAGTCCGTCTGTCAATCTCACGCTCCATCCTTCCCTCACTCATGAACAAGACCACAGGATACTTAAACTCCTCCACTTGGGGCAAAGACTCCCCACAGACCCAGAGAGGGCAAACCACCTTTTTCCGTTCGAGAACCATGGCCTCAGATTTGGAGGTGCTGATCCTCATCCCGCTCGCTTCACACTCGGCTGCAAACTGCCCCAGAGCATGCTGAAGGTCCAGGTTCGATGAGACCAACAGGACAACGTCATCTGCAAAAAGCAGAGACGAAATCCTGTGGTCCCCAAACCGGACCCCTCTGGCCCCTGGCTGCGCCTAGAAATTCTTTCCATAAAAATTATGAACAGAACCGGTGACAAAGGGCAGCCCTGCCGGAGTCCAACATGTACCTGGAACAGGTCTGACTTACTGCCGACAATGCGAACCAGGCTCCTGCTTCAGTCATACAAGGACCAGTCTGCCCTAAGCAAAGGGCCCCGGACCCCATACTCCTGAAGCACCCCCCACAGGATACCACGAGGGACATGGTCAAACGCCTTCTCCAGATCCACAAAACACATGTGGACTGGTTTAGCGAACTCCCATGAACCCTCGAGCACCTGATGGAGAGTATAAAGCTGGTCCAGTGTTCTGCGACCGGGACGAAAACTGCATTGTTCCTCCTGGATCTGAGGTTCGACTATCGGTCAGATCCTCCTCTCCAGTACCCTAGAATAGACTTTCCCCGGGAGGCTGAGGAGTGTGATCCCCCTGTGGTTGGAGCACATCCTCCGGTCCCCCTTCTTAAAAAGGGGGACCACCACCCCGGTCTGCCAATCCAAAGGTACTGTCCCTGACTGCCATGCGATGTTACAGAGACGTGTCAACCAAGACAGTCCCTGCACATCCAGAGGCTTAAGGTACTCAGGGCCAATCTCGTCCATCCCTGGAGCCCTGCCACCGAGGAGCTGTCCAACCACCTCGGTGACTTCAGCTTGGGTGATGGACGAGTCTGGGCCCGGGCAGACCCCGTAGGCATAGGCCCGGCCACCAGGTGCTCGCATTCGAGCCCCAACCCCGGGCTTGGCTCCAGGGTGGGGCCCCGGCTGCGCCATAACCGGGCGACGTCACATTCTTTTGTTGTTTATTTTTCATAAGGGCTTCTGAACTGCTGTTAGTCTGGCCCATCACCCAGGACCTGTTTGCCTTGGGAGACCCTACCAGGGGCATAAAGCCCCTGACAACATAGCTCCTGGGATCATTCGGGCACTCAAACTCCCCCACCACGGTAAGGTGGCAGTTCAAGAGAATACCACAAGATGAAAAACAAGCTTTTTTATTGCCAACTCATGACCATGAGTTTGTTGAACACCTTCAAGTCCAGATAGTAGGAGGGACCTTGTGATAGGTCTGGGAACTGTACATCATGAAGCAACCTTGGATTCTGGCACAGAGATGATTCTGGTACCTAAGCATAAATAGCTGCGTGGTCCAGGCAGTGTGATGGATGTGCTGTGTAAGTCAAAGGTACACCAGAATTAGGGGATGTCAGGACGCCACAAACAACAACTAACTGTCTCTGTTTAAGGTCAGGAAAAGAGTTTGGTTGGGTGTGTTGAGTCACCTGACAGAAGGTGTCCGCTGTGGGTGCTGGTCTCCACAGACTGATGAAGTGGATATGCAACCAGGCCCAGCCTTTGTGCCAACATGTGAGTGCACAGGATGACTAAGAGTAAGACTGACATATGAGCATAATCTGAAGTGTAGGACAAGAGGGACAAACAGACAGAGGGACAAATGGACAAATCTTCTTCCCTGATGATCCTGGTCTTGTTGGTTTACTGCTGGGCTATTCAAGTGGCGGCCCCCGGGGCGGGTCCGGCCCCTAAGGAATTTTTTACCAGCCCTTAATGTAGTGTAATTATTAGATATGGATAGTCTCACACAGCACATGACTACAGCTAATTCTACATTCTCTCATGCAGAAGGAGGTGGTATGCACACGTTTAAGTGATCCACCTGTTTCAGCCAGACATACATTTTGAGGGACTGCAGATGACCAATGAAGTCGCCATTCCCGCTTTAGTAGAGCTACGCTCTGACCGCTCTGACTCGTTTCTTTCAAGCATGAAGGTTGGCTAACAAGACAAAATGTCTCTCTCTACCTTAAAGAAAAAAAGAAAAGTTCACTCAGAGAACAGGCAGTTCAACAATGAATGGACAGAGAAATACGCATTTGTTGCTGTTAATGCGAATCCTGTGTGCTTAATCTGCAACAAGTGCCTCGCCATGAGTAAAGAGTATAATTTGATAAGGCATTTCAACACAACACATGCTAACTTTAACGCTACTTTCCCACTGGGCTCTGAGGCTTGGAGGCAGAAGATATCGGGGCTTACATTTTATTATGAGCAAAGACGTCGCATATTGGTCTGGGCTTGTACGGATCAAGAGAGAGCGACGGCGGCATTGTTATGAGTGGCGTGGATATTGGGAAAAAAGAAAAAGCCGTTTACAGACTCAGAGACAGTCAAGGAGTGTATGCTGGCATCCATTGATGAGGTGGTACCAGATGAGAAAACCCGAAAAAGTATTATTGATTCGATCAAGCAAATTCCAATATCTGACACGTCAAATATGAGGAGAGTTGAGTCCCTTGCATCGGACGTTTTCGAGATGCTTTTGGATAAACTGAGGAAGGCTGACGTGATGTCTTTTGCCGTGGATGAGTAGACAGACAACAGTGATGTTGCACAGTTGTGCCTCTATGTGCGATTTTTTAATGGAGAATGTTTTCGCAAGGATCTGCTTGGACTAATTCCCCTGGAAGGGCACACTACCGGTGAGATTTTATTCAACAAAATTGTTTCATTCTTTGAGGAGTACAACTTGGATTTAGCGTGCGTCAGTATGTTGGTGATGGATGGTGCACCCTCGATGATGGGCAGGGATCAGGGGCTCGCCGCGAGAATGGCGGCTGCGGCTCCGCAGATGAGATCACTACATTGCCTCATTCACCAAAGCCTCCTGTGTGCCAAACTCAGTGGTGAGTTAAAAGAGACCATGAACTCTGTCATGGCAGTTATAAACTTTATCGGTTGCACTTCCAGTTTACAGCACCGCCGGTTCCGCAAGTTGCTGACTGACATGTCTGCTGAATATAAAGATTTGCTCATTCACAATGACATTAGATGGCTTAGCAAAGGAAATATATTAAAACGTTTTTGTGAATTAAGAGAGGAGATTCTGGTGTTTCTCCGGTCTTCAAAGTTGAAAAAAGGTGCCAAGTTTCTGTCTCTAATGGAAAATGATGAGTTTAATGCTACAGATTGCTTTTTGAGTGACGTTTTCCATCATTTGAACCAACTCAACATGGAGTTGCAGGGCTGAGATAAAACAGTTCCAGAACTTGTGGAGAAACTTAATGCTTTTCAAAGAAAGCTCTCACTCTTTGTAGTTGATCTTTGTCCTAGGAAGATGCTTCACTTCCCCACATTAAGGAAATATAGCCTGCAAATTACCATGGTGATGTCAGGCTTTATTAACTCGTTGAAAAACAACTTTGCCACCAGGTTTGATGATTTCAGCATCTCCAGTGAAATGGCGAGATTTGTTAAGGACCCTTTCTGTGTGAATGTTGAGTCAAAGAAAGCTGGAAAGGAGCTGGTACTGTCATTGGATGAGGGTTTTTTACAGCCGGAACTTATTGACATTCAGTCATCAGATGACTTGAGACAGTCATTGCAGCAGGCAGGCTTTGAAAAATTCTGGACCCATGTAGTCAACCGAGAGAAATTTCCACACTCAAGGGGTCTTGCACTTTTTCTTCTGACAATGTTGGCTCAATATACACATGTGAGTCATCATTCTCACACATGAATGCCATTAAAACTCACAATCGCATATCCCTCACTGACCAGCATCTGCAACACTGCTTGCACATTGCCCTGACAACATACATCTGACTTCACTGCTCTTGCTAAATCAAAAAAAAATGCCATTTCTCTCATTTGATGGCAAATGTTGGCAAACTACATGCAAGGTAACAGAAAAAATAATGTAAAGAGAGGTTCACTAAAGGACTGTTACCAGGGCCAGATTAACACTTCATTGTGCCCTGGGCAACAATATTCAAGGGCCCCATCATCACAACCCCAGGATCCCCATAATCTGGCAAAATACAGAATAAGTTCCAGGAATATATGTAAATATACCCCATACTTCAATATCTAACTATCATCAAATGCATTTTGATGTACAAATGTGTAAATGCTCGTAGAACTAAAAGTGCACCACTATAGCTCTTGTCAAGGCCACTCGCTCACATATGATGATATGAAAACAAAACACATTAGCATCAGTATAATCTAAAATTGATCCACTACGTTAGAAAGAGAGGGAAGTGCCCTCCATTTTCACAAAAAATAAATAAGAAACCATTTCCAAAGTATCCAGTATTTATTTAAGAACACTTTTTGCCAACACAAATGTATTGAATCGTCAGAAAAAGCCCACAGACAAAACACAAACATAATCTGATAGAATCAGATATGAATTTTAAACAGAAATCCCCTTGTCACCTCAGAATTCAACAAGAGAGTTAAAGTAAGTGCAATGCAAACATCTTGAAATCTACTTTCTCTCAACAATAAACATATCTCAACATTTTCATGGAGCCACCACAAGGAAAAAATAAATATAATGCAGTATAATCTGCTAAAATAAACATTTTGGTCCCAGTTTAACTTTTAAACAGAAAACACATCACAATTCAAGGCATGTCAAGGCAAGGGTTAAACATTTTAATACTAAATACTACATATACTAAATACTATAAACATCTGGAAAACTGACAATTTCAGTAAATAAATTACCTATTTTAGGTATGTTCTTTAAATTTTCAGCTTTTTTAATGTCCCTCTCCTTTTTTAATTTTCGTTTGGCGCTCCCACTTAGCTGCTTCTCCATGTTTGCAATGTTTTGATTCGCGTACGTATGTCGCATAGTTCTTGACGTCTCACATCCCGTTCAGTGCACGCACGTTGATTTGCGTCACCGCTGATTCGCTTTTTGGACTGACCAATGAGGAGAGGGTCTCAGCTCACGGTCACAGACAGCAGGAGCAGGGTTTCTGTGCAGTGCAATGGCTCCGGGCAGCGGACAGTTTCATTTATAAGCAAAAGATAACCAGATATTTTCGTTATGCCCGAGCTTCCCAGGGCCCTTCAGAGGTCGCGGGCCCCTGGGCAATTGCCCAGTTGCCCATATGGTTAATCCGGGCTTGACTGTTACAGTGACTTTTCCCATGTTAGCAGGGCTAAAATGGCGAGGTGATTATTGTTGAATGCAGTTTGAAATGTTTTGTGTTGATAAAGTGTCATGCACTGTTATGTTGTCATAATTACAAGCATACTATGCAGTTGTGTTTTGTATTTGTTGGTGCACTTGGAATTGATGTTGTTTGTCAGTTAAATTCATGAAAATGTAATCAACTGATATGGCTCATCTACACTGGGTGCAATTTGAAATGCATTGTCTTGATAAAATACCATGCACTGTTATGTTGTTATAATTCCATTCTGAACCATACTATGCACTTTGGTTTATTTTTGTTGGTGGAGATAAATTTGATGTTGCCTGTCACTTAAATGAGTGCAATCTATATCTGTGATATGGCTGACCTAGACTTATTGTTAAGGTGTTTGATTTATGTTCAAAATGGATGAAAGTTAGTACAGTAGTAGTCCATGTGTGGATTTATGTGCATATGTTGTTCTACATTTACAAAATAGAATATATTGACTCCTTCAGAATGTTGTTGTTATTTCTTTAATTTTTACTGTGATTATTCATATCTCTGGCCCTTATTTTGGAAACAAACAAGTGGTTCATTAAAGTGGGTGTCACAATGATGTGGTCGCTATCAGTGGTGCTGAACTGCTTTGAATTTGTGTTGCTATTATTAGGGGCTAGGTATCCCAATGTTGTTGTTGTTCTCTTGGTTTGTTTGACTTCATGTCTGTTTGATTGATGTCAAAATGACATGGTTGCTGTCCGTGGTGCTGAACCCTTACTATCAAATTCTTTGAGCTGTGTGTCAAATATGTAATAATGCTTGTACGACCCGCTGCTGGGGGCATGTGTATGTTGTAAAGTGATGTAATTACAAGCTTTATGGAGTTTAAAGAGCCCAGTCATGTGCACCGCCCCAGCACGGTATTGACATGTATCGCCATCGCTTCTGTGGCAGCCTGTTTGTTTTTCATTCAGACCCAAATGTTGCTTGAATGGACAGTTGTCTCTTCATCATTATTAGACTTTAGTCTAGTTCATATTTAAGAACTAGACCTTTTACCCTACAAACACTAGTTCTAAATGGTGTGTGAGCAGTAGACCCTCCCCCTCCTCCAATACAAGAGATAGGAGAGCCTTGGGGTGCAAAAATTAGTGCCCAAGCACCACCCACAGGAGTAAATGTCACATCCCAAAAACAAAGTAAAATAATCAAATAGCAAATAGGTCAGCTGAGCACACAGTTGGTGTATAGCTCAGTAGGTAAATCTTCAGTCTACAGTGCAGAAGACTGGGGTTTGAATCCCAGTGATTTGTTTTTTTTTCTACAGATTTTGAAACAGGGGGATGCAGCGCAGAGGGCGCCAGTTGGTAAACCCCCCATTGAAATATTCAGAGATGGTCAGATGTTAAAAGTGCCCAAGGATTAATTTTTCTATTTATTCATGTCATCTTCTTGGACATGGGAGGTTTTATGAAGAAAATGCCTTTACTTAGTGGGCAAAATGAATTTCCAGAAACAGTGGGAGAAGTCCTGGTAGGAGATCTACAATGCAATCATATGATCTTTGTGGAGGTCAAGACAAGACTTGCTCCCTTGCTCCTCTTTGCTGAAAACCTACCTAAAGTTAGGGTACTCTTTAGGCATGGAGGGATATGTCAGAGGACAAACAGAACAACAGTGACCTCTAGTAGTGGATAAACAGCCTCCAAACAGGACGGATCACAGAAAGGACACCAATATAATTTTTCCAGCTGCCCATCTATATGGACTGTGGTGAAGCAACTGAAGTGGTGTGGTTAATTTGGATATGCTCTTTGTGGTTACCTGACAGCAGAAGAACCAGGGTCTTGGTGCATTGTGAGTCACAGGCTGGAATATGACTCTCCAGAGCATTTACCAGAGGAGGCGATGCTACAGGTATGGAGGAAATGCCATTACTTAGTGGGCAAAATGAATATCCAGAAACAGTTTAGGCAATTTTAAGCAGACTTTTTGCTTAGAAAGATAGAGGCTTTCAGTTGCATCCACTTAGTTACAGTTTGGCTCAGCAATGCCCTCACTTTTGCTGGTGGAGGAGAAGATGTTGGATCAACTTGAGGCTGAAGTGCAGGACTGGCATCAACAGCCAGATTAGGGCAAACGAAGCAGAGAAGATGATTAAAGCCTGTCTTTTTCCACTCAGACACTCCCAGATGCAGTTTTCCAGCTTAATGGCTGGGGGGTGAAGATATCATCTGAGTCATCTCTCAGTGCTAGTTTATCAGCCTGTTCAAAGTCCATTCACAAAGCCAGTCTTGAGGAGCATGTCACCCAATCCCAGCACCTTGTCAGCTAAGGTCAAGCACACAGTAATCAAACATCTTCTTGCTGGAAGTCAGATCCTAAAATATTTTACACCATGACTGAAGAATGAACATACACCACTCAAACAGATCATATCAGTATTACACTTGTCATAATCTCCAAAAAACACAATTGAAGCACTCTCTAAACTCATACTCTGTAACAAAGACATTCCAATACGATGTGAAGGTGGGTGTGGCTCAGGAGGTAGAGCAGGTCGTCCAATAACCAGAGGGTTGGTACTTCAATTCCCACTCTATCCTAGTCATGTGTCCCAGGGCAAGACACTTCACCCACCTTCCTTCCACTCACACTGGTGTATGAATGTGTCTGAATGTTTGGTGGTGGTGAGAGGGATGGATTGGCAGGCACAATTCCAAGGCAGCTATGGATTAGGGATGTAACGATCATTACACCGGTATCATTACACCGGTAAAATCACACCGTGGTAAAATTTCCGACGGTTAGTATTACCGTTTAGATTCTAATTATTATATTAATCGTGTTCGATTACCGCACCTAGAAAACTCACGGTACTGTTCATTTCCTGAAGAAGCAGCGGCACTCCAGGTGTGTGTGCACAGTTTGTAATGTTTGACCTCTGAAAACATGGCGAAAGGCACCTGCACGGACAGAGCTCCAGAGATTCGGGGATAGTGACTCCTGCACAGACCCGGTCTGTCGGAGCGCACGCACGGACCCGGTCCATCCGACTGCGGGTCCGTCGGAGCGCGTCAGCACACAGGCCCGGTCTGTTTGAGCGCACGTGCACGGACCCGGTCTGTCCGACTGCGGGTCGGTCCGAACAAGCATGCGCACGGACTCGGTCCATCCTCGCAAGCGAACGCACAGACCCGGTCCTCGCTAGTGTTAACCCCTTCCCGGCCCCAACATTGAAACCGTCTGAATATAGATACTGAGGACAAACTCATGTCAGTTCAAATGAGCCCAAATGAGTGAACTTCAGCTGTACAAAGACACATGATGTGTTTAAAAACCAAAGGAGAGGAGGCTTTATGAACTGAAGGACATTCAACAGGAAATCCACTGACTGACCACCAGAGGAACTGGACCAGAGGACACTGTTGTGACTGGTCTGTCTCTCGCCAGGAGTGACCCACTGACCAGTCTGGATCAGATCAGCCTAACATGTTTTAAAATCCTCATTCTTTCAGAATATTTACATTTGTTCATTAAATAGTTCAGGAAAATATGACTGTGTTTCACTTTCTGTTTTTGTGTGTACAATAGTGTATATGTGTGACGCTGTGAATGATTTGATCTGGAAAATGTTCAAACAAATTCCACTGTGACCTGTCCATCTACTTTTTTTCCACACTCAAAAACACCACAGGAATCAATAGGAGAATTGATAAGGAATTGGATTGATAAGCAAAACTGATAATGGCATTGATATTGATCAAATCCTAACAGTTCCCACCCCTGGTGCAGATATCTCTTGTGGCCTTAAGGTGCCAACTTTAATGCACATTTGTATGTTTGTTGTTTACATGTTATTACTTGAATGTTTCTGCAACAGAAAGTACATTGTGCATGTTGCTTTATTATTTTTTTTCAAAATGCAACTTGGTTATATTATTTCAGTGCACATTTCAACAATACCGCGATAATAATGATAACCGTGATAATTTTGGTCACAATAACCGTGATATGAAATTTTCATATCGTTACATCCCTACTATGGATAAAGATGTAGTTTACATTATTGATCCATTATTCACTCTCTAGTGGTGGTAAAGAGCTTTTGGTGCCTTGAGAGGCACTATAGAAATCCAGTTCATTATTATTATTATTATTCCTTCAATCTTTATTAGTAATTTAGTACAGCAAAAGCAAAGGAGTCCCCAGCTGACAAAGGGGGTCAGTAATTGGTTGTAAGGTACATCATTCACCGCTCATTGACGTGTGCCTGGCTGACATGCACAGGAATATATACAAGGAAATGAAGTAGTCATCACCAGTTGTAACTGTCAAATATACAAGCATTATTTGATAGATTTTCCATCAGATCTTTAACATCTTTTCATTTCATTTAGAGATATATCCATAAGCAGACAAGATAGAACTGGATTTTTCTAAGCTTAAGGGCAAAAGATGCGCATACTCATCTATGAAGGATGTACTGTGAATGATTTCTAAAAATATAGAACACTAAAGTTCTGGGCTCCAATGTTTTCACACATTCAGTGCATCTTTGATGTATTCTGTTTTAAATGTAATAAGGCTAGATCCATAACAGATAACATATCAACCATTTTTGTTGACTGATATTATATCTGAACTGAAGACACTAAAGTGTGCCATTCATTTCATCTACAAAATTAATTTTTATTGTGGCAGCATGTTAAACTTACTTTATAGTATCTGTAAAGACTATCTGGAATGTCATGTATATCTTAAATGGTAATTTATTGATAATAATTAAATAATAATTAATTAATTAAATCTGTTTTGCAGCCTATTATTCAATGAGCAGTCTTTCAATTTTAGATTCTAGAGCAGGGGTGTCCAAACTTTTTGTCCAGAGGGCCAGATCTGATAATGTGGACATTGCCAGGGGCCAGTGGTCCCTTCAGACATTTTTTAAACAGTAAAAATTACATATAAATGCGCTGTTCTACAACAATTTTATTTTCATTGTCACAATATCGTTTTTTTAAATGGCAATGTAACCAAATCTAAGCCACTCAGGTGTGAACAAATAGAAAAAAAAAAAAAAAAAAAACTATTCTGCCTTCCTTTCACATCTGGAGTCAGATAACATAGAACAAACTGTACAGCGTATCTTAAACATCCAAGTTGATAAAATCTTAACCTCACATTCATTTTAAACATGACTTATATGAGTAATCATTACTCATATATTACTCAGTAATGTAAAGTCTGTTAACGTTTAAGATTAAAACATATGACTGTTACTCTTTGAAAAAAACATTCAGAAAGTAATATTTTGTGTCACATCTACAAGTACATAACACCAGTAGTTATAGGCAACTAACCTGGCAACTTGGTAGCTTGCCTTGGTGGCGAATTCATTGAACTCCCAGGTTCACATGAAGAGTCACTGTTGTGAGTTTAAAGCAGCTTGAATTTGCTTCACTTTTTCGGAACGCTCACTCCCTGCTAGCTTGTCGTATGCGTTAGCATGTTTTGTCTGCTCGTGTCTCTTTACATTGAATTCCTTAAACAAGGCAACAGTCTCTTGACAAATTAGGCAAACATAATTGCCTCAATTTTCAGTGAAAAAAAATTGTAATTCCCATCTCTCTTGGAAGTGGCAGCCCTCACTGTCAACTTTCGTTTTTTTATTTACAGGCGCCGTGGTTAGAAATTAGCGAAAAAGGGTTCACGGTAAGGTCACAGAGCCAGATAGAGTTAGAGTGGTGCTGCCACCATGAGGTGAAAGGAGGAACTGCATTTTGAACCTTTTATGATTCATGTACTCGGTTCAACAGTCCAAGCGGGCCATGAATAATACATTATAAAACTGAAGCTGTGGGCCGTATAAAATCTGACCGCGGGCCGTGATTGGCCCCCGGGCCGGACTTTGGACATGCCTGTTCTAGAGTCTGTTTTTCAACATGTTTGTACACCCAAAAGGCCCATAAAGGGCTCTAGATTTGTCACCAAAAAAAGACCCAAAAAGTATTGTAAAACCTGCTAAGTTGTCGATACATGTGATACTACAGTGACATCCCTTGAGATGCACTCTGGTTGTGTTAGTGCTAGTAGAGGCAGTAGTATTATATTATATTATATTATATTATATTATATTATATTATATCGAGTTGTGGGGATATATATGGTTTTACCTTGACCGCCACTGGCGGATATCCTTTGTGTAAACATGGTAACCAAGACAGATTTGGTTGGATTTCTTATCCCTTGATATCCCTTGCGTTATCTTTGACTCTTAGCTCACTTTTATCCCACATATTAGATCCACCGTAAAAACAGGTTTTTATCATCTTAAGAATATAGCCAGAGTCCGTCCAGTTCTCTCTCGAGCCAACATGGAGATGCTGATGCATGCTTTTATTTCCAGTAGAATTGACTACTGTAATGCCCTGCTTTCTGGTCTTCCCAAAGATAGAATCTCACAACTCCAACTTCTTCAAAATTCAGCCGCTCGAGTGCTGACGAAGACCAGAAGGCAGTTTCACATTACACCGGTTTTTAAATCACTGCATTGGCTCCCCGTGTGTTTCAGAAATGATTTTAAGGTCCTTTTAATAGTTTTTAAATGTCTTAATGGTCTTTCTCCTTCTTATCTTTTAGATCTGATTTTACCATATGAACCCTTGCGGACCCTGAGGTCCTCTGGCACTGGCCTTTTAACAGTTCCAAAAGCTAACACAAAAACTCATGGTGAGGCAGCTTTTCAGCATTATGCTCCTCGCCTATGGAACAGCCTGCCAGGGAACCTCAGGGCCGCAGAGAATGTAGAAATTTTTAAAACCAAGCTCAAGACCCACCTCTTTAATTTGGCTTTTAACTAATACCTCTGTTTTATCCATTTGATGTTTTATAGTAATATAATATTTTTATCTAAATGTCTTATAGTTAGATTCTCTTAACCAATGCTTCTGTTTTATCATTTTAATGTTTAATATTTATATTATATTTATATATAAGTTTTACATTTGGATTCTTTTAATCAATGCTTTCATATCTTTTTAATGTTTCTTATCTATATTCTCCAGTGTTTCATCAGGGGGAGCCCTCTGTGCCGGGGGGTGGCTGTGGACTCTGGCGGCTGTGCCGCCTTCTTTCACTTGGGTCTGCTCCTTTCTGCTGGATGGTGGTCCCTGCCACCACGATGCGGTGGCAGTTGGCCCTCTCCCACTGGTTGGGATGCGGCACTGTGTCGCTGGCGCCTGGTTGCCGGGGTCGGCGGCTGCCTCCTGGTGTGGATGGCTCCCTGAGACAGCACTTCCTCTTTTACTTTTACTTTCTGGTCCTCTCGTGCTCAGTCAGTCTTTTTAAGTGTATGTGTGCTTGTGTGTGTGTGTGTGTGTGTGTGTGTGTGTGCGTGCGTGTGTGTGTGTGTGTGTGTGTGTGTGTGTGTGTGTGAGTGGGTGGGTGGGTTGGTGGTTGGTGGTACTGATTTTTAAACTTATATGTGAAGCAGTTTGTGCTACATCCTCAGTGTATGAAAAGTGCTATATAAATAAAGATTGATTGATTGATTGATTGATTGATTGATTGATATATAAACAACATAGGGTGCCCCAAGTGGAAGAACCCTATTGATTTCAGCTTCTCTGAGTATTGTAAGTCTTTCAAATGTGGGCGCTTTAGTTGAAAATAATTTGTTTTTTTAACATAAATCAAGCAATAATAGGCCAATTGAGATAAAAATTTGGTTCATATTGATCATCTTACAAATGTCAATTTCTGGTAGCCATCCAGAGTTCATATGGTGTCATTTTCTTTCACTAGGTGGAGTTTTGTGGGGAAAAATTGGTTCTCTGACCATTATTCTGCCACTATCTGGTCGATGTAGCTCAAATTGAGTTCATATCGATTGTCTAACAATTATAGTGGAAAGATTTACAGTGCATCCAGAAAGTATTCAGTCCCCTTTACTTTTTCCACATTTTGTTATGTTACAGCCTTATTCCAAAACGGATTAAATCTTTTTTTTTTTTTTCTCATCAATCTACGTACAGTATCCCAATATGACAAAGTGAAAAAAGTTTTTTTAGGAATTTTTGCAAATGTATTAAAAATAAAAAACTTAAGTATCACTCGTACATAAGTATTCACTCCCTTTGCTATGACATTCAAAACTGAGCTCAGGTGCGTCGTGTTTCCACTGATCATCCTTGAGATGTTTTTACAACTTGACTGGAGTCCACTTGTCGTAAATTCAATTGATTGGACTCGATTTGGAAAGGCACACACCTGTCTATGTAAGGTCCCACAGCTGCTCCAAGACAGGATTGTATCAAGGGACAGATCTTTTTTCACTTTCTCATTATGGGATATTGTGTGGAGATTGATGAGAAAAAAAACTGATCCATTTTGGAATACAATCCATTTTGGAATAAGGCTGTAACATAACAAAATGTGGAAAAAGTGAAGGGGATTGAATACTTTCCGGATGCGCTGTATATATAGCAGAGGATTGGAGGATTTCAGGGATATACCCTTGCTCTCAGCCCCCGACAGCAAAGGTATATCCCCGAAATCCCCCCTTGCTGTCGGCCCACATCAACGTAAGCCTAGTTTTTTGGGTTTTTTTTTTTTGTATTTTAAAGTATTATTATTACAAATTTCTCCTTCAATGATGATTTTACAATAACAATATGTTTTTTTGTCTTGTAGCCAACAAGAGATGTCATTTGTATTGCCAGTCAAAGGAGACAGGGGATGTGGCATACATGAAACAGTTGGTGCATGATGGGACACGGTGCTCCTACAAGGATGCCTACAGTATCTGCGTGCGTGGAGAATGTGTGGTAAGTATGTGTTAAAACTATAGGACTCTGCATAGCAAAAGATACAGTATGTTAATTGTTAAATGGTGTGACACTGATAAAGTGTGAATGTATCAGATTCAGCATCTTACATGTTGCAGTAAGATTTAGAGCAGCAGCCTATTCCTTTTAAAAAGCACTATCATATCCATAATATTTGAATTCATAACTTCCTGTTCTATTAGATGTTTTCCACTGACAGAAGAAATCATTTAAAGGAAGCAAGGTGATGTTCTTACTGGAACCCTGGTTTCATCTTCAAGCTACTGGACAAATTTTTCAGGTTGTGTGTGTGAATATCTAATGAGGATATGACCCTGTTTTTCTCTGCTTCTGACTCTGAATGTCAACCTTTCATCCTCCTCCAGTAGTACTCCGAAAGCCATTAAAGCCTCAGTGACAACATCTAACATTTTGTTTCTTATCAAACAGTATGCTTTGCGTGGTGCAGCGCCCTCTATAACTATGTCAGTTCACCCTTCTGATTGTTTTCTTGGTCTCTAGAAAGTTGGCTGCGACAGAGAAATTGGCTCAAACAAAGTTGAGGACAAATGTGGTGTTTGCGGCGGGGACAACTCCCACTGTCGTACTGTCAAAGGCACCTTCAGTCGGACACCAAAGAAAGCTGGTAAGATTCCTTCATTCAAGGCTGACACAAGAACAGCAGTCTGTTTAAAGGGGACATTTTTCAAGTAAAGCTTTGTGGTTGACCAATTTAGTATAATTGTACATCAAAAAACAAATAGTAAACCAAAGGCCATACCAAGAAGTCTGTCTTGGGACATGTTGAAGATCCTAACACCTATGTGCGACAGCTCTTTAGCAAGGGATTAATGGATAAAACATAATCTTGATTTGTTCCATATATACATTAAACTGAGAAAACCCACCTCTCTAGAAACTATTTATCTGATGATCTACAGTTATCCTGCACTGCTTCAATATTAGAAATTAGAAAACCAGAAATTACTGTAAATTCTGTTAGGCAAAAGTTATAGGTGAGTAGTGAACACACAGCAGGTTTATGACTACAGCATCAATTTGGAAGGAGTGAACAAAATTATTTCAGTCAGGACCACTTAAGTCAAAATCTTTCATTTAGTTTGCAATAAATTATAAAGTACTACTCTGTTCTGGGAACTCCCTGCCCTTCCACGCATATACTTGGAAAGCCTGAGGCAAGAAGAGCTCACCTCCTTGTCATCCCATGTGGATACATAGAAGAAGGCACAGAGAGAAAAGCAAGACCCCCGTGCAGTACAGAACAGCAGGTATCAAAAACAGTAGCCTGACATGATTAAGAAAGATGCTGTATTGAAGGAAAGGAGGTGGAGTTAAAGTGGGTTTCTAAGGATCTTGCTGCTCTTGCAGCCTGAACTGACACTGCTCAATTTCAGTCCTGACTACTTATAGTAAGTCAAAATATGTTATTTAATAAATGCAATAAATTATATTTGATGGTAAGGCTCAGTTCTGGGACCTCCTTACTAGGGAAGTTTTCTCTGAGCATGTAAAAAGACTCTGAAGGCCGAGGAACACTCAGAAGACTCTCTGAATGTATTACACAGTAATACATAGTAAAAATTTTGTGACATGACCTCAGGTGTCTCAACACAGGATATTGAAAAAGCTAGTTCCTAATGCACTTCCCATTGTGCTAAATGGTATAGTATAAATATCAGATGATAAGAATGTCTCTCTTCATAGATCATATAGTGTAAGTGCCTATGACTTATGACCACAACGTGTGCCAAACCAAAAAGACAACACTGCAAGGAGACTGAAGAAGATAGTTTAAGAAAAATAAGTCTATGAAACATTGGCTGTGGACATCTTGTCTGCAGATCCAGATGGACGGCAGAGTAGAGAACAAAGGGCTGGATCTACTAAGATCCCAATTTTCGTGTAGTAATTTGCTTGCGCAATCTAGAATTTTGCGTGTGGGGTGTGACCACAGTTTGCGGGTGATTTACAAAGATTGCTTGCGCAAATTACAACAGGTGCAAAGTCTTGGAGACTGCCCTATTTAAATGAGGGTTTGCGCTACTGGAGACAATACACTGTAAAAACTGTTCTGGGATACACCAGCATTAATGGTAACACTGCACTGAATGATCCAGACGCAAGGAAATGTAATGTTGGAGGAGTTTTGTCATAGAAAGTTTTGCATGACTCATTCATTCATTCATTTTTCATTTTAAAGGGGTGTGTGTGTGTGTGTGTGTGTGTGTGTGTGTGTGTGTGTGTGTGTGCGTGTGCGTGTGCGTGTGTGTGTGTGTGTGTATTCCCTATACCGTCACATGCATTTATGGAAACCCTGACATAAGACAAGCATACCTTCCTGCTCTCCAATGTGAATAAGGAAGGACAGGGACAGTGGAGCAAGACTCCCAAAATGACTATAGCCTACCTGGCGATCCTCTCAGGTGCCTAGCACATGCTTCTACAAGTACATTGTACAGTACACAGAGGTACCAGTAGGAGCACCTGTAATGAATTCAGTTGAAGGATCAGACACATTGAAAGTAGTGAGTCTAAGAAGCTGAAAGTAATTTGATTGCCTTAATTTTTTATTATATAGCCAGCCAGAGGACTACAGGCCTCTCATAGCTTTTTAGACTTCAAGGATGACGTGGGCCTCTGGCTGAGCATAGTGTTTGTAAGTTGACAATGTCTATCTGCCGATAGCTTTGTGCATTGTGAGAGGAGCATTCAGTTTGAGTCAAACCAGGGACTTTTCTGTGTGGGGTTTGCGTGTTCCCCCCATGTTTGCGTGGGTTCTTCCTCCCACCATCCAAAGACTTGCACTGATAGGTTAATTGGTCAGCCTAAATTTCCCCATAGGTGTGAATGTGAGAGTGATAGGTTGTTCGTCTTTATATGTCAGACCTGCCATGAACTGGCGACTTGTCCAGGGTGTACCCCATCTTCGCCCATGGGTAGCTGGGATAAGCTCCAGCAGCCCCGCGACCCTAGTGAGGATAAAGTTGGTTCAGAAGATGAATGAATGAATGAGAGGAGCATTCACTGCTGTGGATGCTACTGCTCCTATCCAAAGGGAATGGGCAGTGCAGCAATCTAATGGCAACCCACAGAACTGATGTAGGAGGCACTAGGCCCAAGACCTCTGCTTCCTCTCCTTTGTGGCAAACAGAAGCTCTTAAAGACTGACTTGAGGACAGCTTATCAGGTAGTGACAAGAAAAATGCAGTTACATGTGAAAATTAGGACTGATGTTCCATTCCTTGGTCTCTGTCATGGAATATTTTAAAGGTATTTTTTACTATGAGTTAATCTTAATATGAGCTAATGTGAGATCACACTATAAATCAAAGGATTTTGTGTGCAATGAAGTGAATTTCCCGGAATAAAATCTGTGAGAAGGATTGTATGAGAACCAAAACACAGATCCCTTAAATTAACTTGGGCAGAAGAGGAGAACGGAGAGGGAGATGAGTATCATTGCCTTTTTGGATTCAAGATTTGGATTTGGATTCTTTTGGCCATGTAGCAGAAAATGAATACTAGAAAGATTTTAAAGCAGGCTGTAGATGGTTGGATCCAGGCAGAGCAGATGGAACTAAATACCAGCAACAATTCCTTTAATCCAAGAGGGCTGCATTTTATGTGATTCAAAACAATGGACTACAAAAGTGCAAATGACCAGAATATAAGGGAAGAACATAGACAAGAGGGTGAAAGAGAAGATAGCACAAAAGGAGGTAAAATAAGACAGTGGTTTATTTGGTTACGTGTCAGTAAATCACTGATTAATGAAACCCCCCCCCCCCCTCCACCAAAGCCGACAGAATGTGCTTCATCACTGTCAGTTTATGGAAGTTATGGAAGACTTGTGGATATCATTATAAAAGAATGAAAAATCACCATTTGCCATTATGAAGAAACCACAATCAAAGCTCAGATCTGCAGCATGCATTTACACTCATCATTTTCTGGTGTTTGTCTGCTGATTTACCAAGGTCCAGAAGCCTAGATATAAACAAGTGACCCTGAAGAATAGTGCATATTGCAAAATTGAGATGGTTGAGCAGGGAGAGCAAGTCTCTTTTTGACAGGACTTGCTTGTTGCACTGTCCACATGATCTCTCTAATGTGAATTCATTTTTTGAGCAACAGCCACTGCCATATAAAGTAATTCCTAGAAATTCTATTGACTGATATTGTATATGGGCCTGGTCAAGCGGTAACAGATCAACAAAAATTTGCTTTTCAAATGGGTATACTGTTTCAATTAAATAATCTAAAGTAACTTATAAAGCATATTTTGGTAGGTATTTATAAGTCCTTTGATATAGCAAGAATGATGATTTACTTAAATTATATTTTTGTGGTAAAAAAAAAAAAAAATGGCAAAATAAGCCTGGTAACAGATAAAAAAAAAAAGAACATCCATTTTTTTTTTTTTTTTAATGCAAATGGCTAAAATACCCTGTTCCCGACAAAACTTAACATAAAATACAATTAAATGTGCTAACTAATATAAGTTTCTATAACACCAGTTAGTGTTGTTGGTGTTAAGAGTATTCCAGGCAGAGGAAGCAGCAAAACCGGAGGCTTGCTTGCCCCATTTCAGTTCAAACCCTGGGAATGTTCAGATAGTAAATATCACATGTCCGTAAGGTGTAGTGGCTATCTGTTCTCTGAAAAAAAGAAGGTACGTATGATCGAACCAATCCAAGAAAACCTTGTAGATCAGGGACAACCAATGGGTGAACCTTCAGGAGCTCAATGAAGACTCAGCTTTAGTGTACAATTCACAGTGGTGAGTGAGGGAACTACAACCAGTGATAAATCATAAAGCACAATGATTAACAATGTTTAAAGATTGCTGACATTTGAGGCACTTGTATACATAACATCACCATAACTAAGTATTGTTAGTAAAGTAGCTGACACAAGGTATTTGCGTGCTCTGAGCAGGATTTGTTGCAATAGTAGAACCCTAGCTTCAACCTCAACTTATGAACCAAGTTTGCAATATTGGCTTGGAAAAAAAACTCCTGATCAACCAGAAAACCAGTTGATATTTAGTGACTAATTCTACTGGAGTGCCTTTGGCAGTTGTTATTGGCTGAATGATCTCTGGTGTGTCAGGTTTATGTGCAAATACCATGAGTTTGGTTTTGTCAGCATTTAAAATTAATTTCAATGCCTTCAGATGAGCAGACTGTAAAAAGTGTAGCACATGTCCAGTTGAAGAAGAGCAGCAGTAAATTACAGTATCTTAGCATAAAAATGATACATGGCATTTGGTAGGTTGTCACACAACAAACCAGTTCATAGCTTTGTTTGAGATGCCAAACTGGAGCAGTGTGTTGATTAAATGTGAGTGATCAACAGTATCAAATTCCTTGGACAGATCAATTAAAAGTGCAGCCCAATATTTTTTTTTACAATAAAGTGCCTGAATAAAATATTTAAAACCTTTAGTGTGGCAGTGACAGTACTGTGCTGCTTTCTGAAACCAGACTGAAGACTTAATGAAATGTCATTTTTGACTAAAAATCCCTAGAATTGGTCACTGACTATTCTTTCAAAAAATTTTGCCAGGACAGAACTTTGAAATTGGCCTATTTTTTTTTTTTTTTTTTAACTCAGGGATCTCCACCTTTTAGCAGTGAAAGTACAAAAGCTGATTTCCAGACTTGATGAATTTTTGTCTGACTCAAAACTCTGGCTGCTGACTTGATAGCTGAGCCATTGTCCTATATGTTTAACCTATTAGCAAAAAGAAAAAAATGAGTTTGTCAGGACCAGCTACCTTTTTAGTGTCTAGTTTCTTTAGTTCTCTGAGAACCTCGGCAGTAGAAACATGTAAAATTGAAGGGGCAAAGAGTAGAACTGCTCATTTCCTGGGATTCAACATTAAAAGCAGGCTCAGTTAAAATAGGTTCAGTTAAGAGGGGCTCAGTTCAAACAAGCTCATTTAAAACAGGATTAAAAGAGTCAAAAAAAATCCAGCAGATATAAAATGTTCATTCAAATAATTCAGCATGGTGGGTTTATCTGTTAACATTTTTACCTCTTTAATTAAGAAATGTGGAAAATCCTTTACTGGTGCAGAGTTAGAAGTAGATTGTACTGCTCTCCAAAAAAATGTATGATCATTAGTTGTTTAACTAAGATAAAATTCAGACTTGGCTTTCTTAACTATAAAGGTGCATTTATTGCAAAACTGACAAAAGCGGACCCAGTCAGCGTGATTCTATTTTTTCCTTGCTGTGGCCCAGGCAGCAACCCTTTCTTTGAGAAGGTTTCCAATTTCAGTGGAAAATCAGGGGTTATTTTGCCCTATTACCCTAAATTTACACAAAAGCATGTGTTTATTGATGAAGTTTAAAAGACTGTCATAAAAATACTGCCTTGCTAGCTATAAATTGTCAAAAAGAGAGACTCTCCACCACTCAAAATGCAACAGATCATGAATAAAAGCTTGCTTTTATTTTAAGCCTCTCTTTTGGCCACAATACAAGGTTTTGTTTCTGGTAATTTTACATTCCTGACATTTGCAATGGTATAGTCAGAGATGTAGTCCAGGGTATATGGGGGTATATGAAGTATACCCACTTATTTTTCAGTCAGCATTGGGTATATCCACTTCTAAATCCCCCTGCTTTGCACCATTCAGTAGTATCTGAGCTAAATTGCCCATTTTTTACCCTAGGATGGTGAAGCCATGACCCACTCTACTCAACTTCCAATTCACAAGTACTTGCTGCCTTCACTGATTAGATTGTTTAACTTTAAGCATGAGGACTGATTAGCCAATCAGAAGCAGAGTAGGGCGGGTCATGCTGAGGAAAATATTGCTAACTAGTGCTGGCCACCTCTGGAACTTTTGGATTGGATTGGACACCACAGGTGCCAGTGCCACCCCAGTTGATTGACAGGTCACTGCACGTCTCCTTGAAAGACACTTGATTATTGGAAATGCAAATGAGAAAGGCAGAATAAATGTCTTTCAACTGACTGACACATACTGAGAGAACCTACTTTGGAATACATAATTCTGAGGTAAGTTTTAAGGTGGTTTTAGAATGAGTTACTCTTTTAAATTACTGGTCATATGACTGCACATTTAGAGGAGAAGACATGTTGTCGCCAATAGTTAAACTGTGTGAGTAGGCTATCGTTATCAAAGGCTAACGTTATCTAAGGCTAATGTTATCAAAGGCTAAGGTTATGAAAGGCTAACGTTATCCTATATTTGCCTCATGTTGAATACGTTTACATTCATGCAGCAAATTGTGTGACCAGTAAAGCCTACAAACTGCTCCTGATCAAGTAATGATAATTGTATAATAGTGAGCAAATACTACTGATGGATTTTTGGGTAAACTAAAAAGAGAAGTCTGACATGTCACTCACTGTTTCTAAAACAAAAACTGGATTTAAAAAAAAAAAAAAAAAAGAAGCCAAAAATTGAGAGTATACCCATATCTCCAGGGACCACTACACCACTGGGTATAGTGATCATTTACATCATTTGCAAAAATACCTGTGTTAGTATATTTACATTGGGCATTTGTCAGAATTAGGTCAAGCAGTGAAGACCTTGTGAAGTTTTTGACATTTGGCCGGGTGGGACTCTCAATTAATTGGGTGAGTCATGGACAGACTTCAGGCTATCAGATGATGGGTTTAACTAGTCCAGGTTCAGATCACTCAGTATAATCAGTTCATTTGAATTTAATCCCGTAGCATGATTGTGCAGTGAGGTAAAGGCTTCACTGCAGGCTGAGGGAGGTCTATAACATCTCATAAGGGTGAGGTTTTGACCTTTTGAAAAGTCTAGACAGGGCTAAAAGTTCAAATGGTTTTGGGATGGACGCAAAGGATACGAGAGTAACCTGAAATTGTTTTTTCTAGGGCAGTCACAACAAAAAATACTATAGCCAGATATAAAAATGTCTTCATCTGAGGTTGATTTATATAGCCATGTTTCTGACAAAACCAAAATAACTGTGTAAGTAGTTTGAATCCAGACAAATTCCTAGTCAAGTTAGTGCTGGACTAGGTGTAGGTTAGCAAACTGGTCAGTGTGGTGGGAAGACCCGGAGGGGAGTGTGGCACATGATCGCAAGCCCCAACAGGACTCGGAGGGATTTGTGGCACACCTCCATGAGCCCCAGAGTGTTGGGATGCAATTCCAACAGACCACAAAGACCTATGAATAGTACTAGTGGAAAATTCATTGTAGTAGCTACACAGTAGGAGAAAGTTTATGGACCAACTTGGGACGGTCAAACAAGACAATCCTTGTGCGAAGTCCCTCCTCCATCACATCCAGCTGGAAAGTAGCCTGTTAAGATGTATGATGAGTGGCTAGTAGCTAGCAGCTAACTGCCACTGGCTACCAGCCATCAACTAGCAGCCAACGGCTAACAGCCAGCAGGTGACACCTGACAAATCCAACCCAGCCTGTTTGTGATCACTGGTGTGGCAGTAGTAAGTCCTCCAACATGCCGTCCAGCAGACACCGTTCTCAGCGAATAAGAATCAGCAGGGGGGATTGGGGGCCAGTAGTGTCCAGCAAGTGAGCCCAAGGTACCACGGCGGTGACGGAGCAACAGAATAAAGTGCAAGAAAAAAGTGTACATGCATAAAGATAGTACAAGAAAAACAAGATAGTGCAAAAGCAAACAATATAAAATAAAAAATAATAGTAATAAAAAAACTATGCAAACTAAACCTCCAGCTTTCCATGCAGCAGTGCCAGCTGGATGATGTTAAAAGCACTGAGAAGTCAAAGAACATGACCCTCACAGCGCTCCCAGTGGTCTCCAGGTGTGTCAGGATACAGGCAAACTGCAAGGGATTGATCGCAGTGCTCACCATGGAGTGGAGGTGGGTGAAGATGAGCGTGATGGTCTTCATCAGGTGGGAGGTCAAGGCAACAGGCCTGTAGTGTTCGGCTCCTTGGCATATTCCGACGTAGGAACCGGGACCACACAGGATGTCTTCCACAGGACAGGGACCTTCTGCAGACTGAGGCTCAGGTTGAAGATGTACATGGCCACCTCACAGAGCTGGTGTGCACAGTCCCTGAGCAGTCAGGGGCTGATCCTCAGGCAGTTGTCTCCTCACGTGATCCAGTGTTAGGGCGAGGGGGAAGTGGGGTGGATAGAGGTGGACAGGGGGGATGGGGGACTGTGGGTGGCTGGAGATTGGGGTGGGTGGTGTGAAGAGGTGTGGGTGATGGTGGTAGTGGTAGTTGCTGATGGGCTGGAGATGTGTGAAGAGGGAGGAGGCAGGGTGGCATACGGGCTGGGGTTGGAATTAAGGGGCCGTTTACACGGCGTCGGATTCAGTCGACTCCGGGAAGATTTCATTGCGGATTAGCCTTCTGTTAACATGGAAACGGTGCCTAGAGTGCCTGAATCCGGAAACATTTGATACCAGGGTCCAGGGTGGAGCGTTATCGATACGCTCCGCATTCCAGCTCAGTGTTAACGCGAGTCGGAGTGTTCCGGGGTAAAATATGATGTCACCGCATGCGCGCGCTGCCAAGAACCACCAGTTAACCCACTCCAGGCCAGTTGGTGGCGGTAATGCGCCTCCAAGCTGGTTTGCCAGCCTCTATGACACAATAAAGCTGCAGAAAAAGAAGAAACAACCACAACAACAATTGCCGGTTTCAGAACAACATACGTGCTGCTAACTGTGCTCAGCTCGTCTGTCCAGACAAAGAAGTCCTGCGTCTTTGTACGACCACTAGCCATTGTTGTTTGTAAATAGTGTTGTCCGCCTCTTTTTCTTCTTCTTCTTCTTCTCCTCATTTAAAGGCTGTCTAAACTGGAAATCGTTTGTGCGCAGGCGCGTGTTTTACCGCCACTGTTTCACTACAGCTCTACATCGCCAGCTACTGGTCTGGCATGGCCACTACAGCGTATTCAGCCGTCCTCGCGGACTTGTGTTAACGCAGATCGTTATCATAGCGGCTTCGTCTTAACGCGGAATGATTTTAAAACGCAAAGGAGAAATCTTTGCGGAATTGGATCGTAGCGTTGCCGTGTAAACGTAGCCTAAATCTGTTGAAAATCAGATTCAGTTCATTGGCCCAGCACTGGTTTCCCTCAATAGACACTCTGGCAGCACTCTGTTCTGAGACATTCTTCAGGCCTCTCCACACATCCCTGGTGTTGTTATGCTCCAGCTGCTTCTTCAACTTTCTCCTGAATCTGTCCTTGGCACTCTTGGTTTCAAATCTGAGTTTGTGATCAGCCCTCTTCTGCTCCTCTCTGTCCCCTGAAATGAAAGCCCTCTTCTTCCTGTTCAGCAGGGCTTTAAGGTCAGGGGTCACTCAGGGCTTGTTATTGGAGAAACACCGTACTCTCCGGGGTAGGCACAGTGTTCTTCACTCATAAGTGGATGTAGTCTGTGAAGCATTGAGTCAGACCATCGATGTCATCTCCATGACAGCTGCAGAGTGTTTCCCAGTCTGTCGTCTGGAAACATTGTCAGTCTCTCTCTGGCCTCATTAGTCCATACTTTCACAGATATGTTTAAACTCTTTTTAATGTGTCCCGACAACTTACCACAAATTTTTTGATGAGATAAATTCTTACCATATCTGTTTCAGAAAACTTTGTCTTTGCATTTCAAGAAGCTTTTGGATGCACCCAGAAGAGTATTGAGTACCTTGTGGTGAATGCCTTGCATAAAAAAGTGTTTGTTTGAGGAAATAAAAAAAGTGGAATGTTTTTCCCTGCCCCAATACTTAAATTGTATTTATTTATTTATTTTATTTAACCTTTATTTACCCAGGCAAGCAATTAAGAACAGATTCTTAAATGAAAATATAGAAACGTAAAAACTGGTTAAAAAGCAAGGTAGATTTTAATCAGAGGATTATTAGCAGACCATATTATGGCTTTTCACTGGTTGTTTTTTTTTTAAAGCCTTTATTTAATAGCAGACCGACATGATGCAGAGCTTGACTCAGGAATGCTGCATTCATGGTTAGCACCCCTAACCACTCAACTTCACTTAATCACTCCTGGATCTTTTTAATTATGATGCTTTTTTTCTCTTTTTTTCTGTTAACTATTAACATGTGGAAGTACAAACTGCCAACTACACTACCAAAGTCATCAGAAAAGTGAAAGGATGACCTCATTCAGACTTAAGAGAAAGAAAACCATCTCTTGATCCCTTTACACAGTCCTAATTTGAATTCAGTCAGCATTCTATGTCCATGTATTAAAGAAAAATTAGCAAATTTCATGTCATTTTTTTGTTGCAAGCTACAGAGCACAATGAAGTACAGCCGTCTGGATTCTGAAATGAGACACGGCGGGGGGAACAAAGCCAGGGAGCTGCCAGGTGACTGCATTGCAGTCAAGTCATTCAGTTGAGTGCAAGCACAATAGCAATCAAAGGAACACATTTCTCCCAACAGACAAAAGAGCATTGGGGGTCCAGTGTAGATAAAAGAACTCCAGATGCAGTTAAATGTGTGGTGATTGTGTTAGTGTCAGCTCATTGCCTTGATAGAATCTAGGGGGTGGATGTTTCAAACTGCCCACACATCTGTACACTTTAGCCAGGGATACTGACGGTTGACTGCTCGCGGATCAGTGACAGACCTAATGCTACTGCCAGTTTACACTCATTTATATCAGAACCGAGGGCAGCTAGAACAGTGTACACTAATGGTCTTCTAGTCAGTTTCATTTGTAACCTGCAATATCACAAACACTTTGGCCCATATGCCATTTTAGGTGTATTTTCAAAACCTACCACATAGAGACTAAGATGTTCTTTTTATACACAATCATTTTATAGACCAGTTGTTAATTCACCTAATTAGTTGCCAAATGTTCCTCTAAATGCTTTTTTTATATCACTTATTTTACCAGCACTTTGTTGTCTCTGTCCCAAATTTTTGGCATATTTCTGCCATCAAACTTATGACCTTATTTTTTTCTTGAAAAATTAGTGGGTGTTTGGCTGAGGTTACTTTTACATTCTCAGTTTAAACAATACATGTTTTAGATCCAACTTTTGTGGAACCAAGGTTGTAAATGCAGCACAAACTAAAACAAAATAGAATTGCAGCTGTTTTCTCTGCTACATTGACCCACTGAATAATGACTAGTAAGAAGGTGATGCATGGTGTATGCAAGAATAAAATGACAATCAATCAATTAATATCATGTAATCTTTCATTCTGAATATTTCCACATCTGTAAATCGAGACTAGTCAATTCCTCAAAATGAGAAACTCTGGAACTTCTGAAACTAAATTTATATCAAGAACTAAACTTAATCCAATTGAAAATGGGGGGAAAAAAAGAAGTGAAAATTGTTTATACAGCCATAAGCAGCAATTAGTGGTTCTGTTGCTCAGTAAAAAGAAGCATTGTCCATTGTTAAAAAGTGCAAGCAGAAACAAGCTGCCAAAGCATCCTATCATGGTCATCTTTATTGTTCATGTTCACTTTTTCGTGGAGTAGGAGAAGTTGCAGAAGTTGCATTTTGAGTCACCAGGACCCTCAGTGTGGATGGACTCACCTGCCACCCACCAAAACTAATTATTTTCTTCAATTTAGAGACCCAGACTTGATCCCATCAGAGATATTTGTCCTCCCTGATCTTGCTTTAACAGATCTAGCTTCCTATGTAACATCTCCACTCATGCCTCACCTCCCCACACGACCAAGGGAATTATGTTCAGAGTCCAGCTTCTCATCATTTAGTCACCAGCATGTGATTGACATAACTATTTTGATTCAATTTTTTAAAAACTGTGTGATCTGACCTGAAAAAAGGAAATAGTTCTTTTGGAATGGAACATGAATACTCCATTAACTCCACCCCAACTCATTACCACGTGCTACTGAACATATAATGCTGTGCTCAGCACCAACAATTAGTGTCTTCTCATTAATGATTTATTATTTGTCCCATTACAACCCATTCACTGTTAATTAGAATATAATTTCTCATGTCCTGACCCATACAGTCCATGTATTAATTACAGGGTCTGTGGCTATAGCTGTGCATCTGGTTGTTTGCATCGTGTTTCAAGTTATGATGCCATGTTTCATGTTTCCAGGTTGTTCCGGTTCCAACTCTGCAAACTAAGCAAAGATACAAGATGGAGATAATGATGGATAAACCACACGACATTCACCCGTGCTTGTGGTTTTAGGGCTTTAATTACACCACCGTGTGTCCCGTTCAGCCCATTTTTGCCTGAGGCATTTCCCCATACGTTTTCAATGAGTTTGAGGGCTGAGTTTCAAGTTTGAGCCCCCCTTCATTTATTGTTACCAAAACCAACCCAATAAGGGTTTAAAGCTTTAGAGGGTGAACCCTAATGACTCTGAGACAACTAGTATGTTCTAGTGTATGTATGTATGCGCTAAGTAGTAGTTCACCTTAGGAAATGTTATTTACTGCATCTATTGTACATTTTAATGGTGCACAACTGAAGCACTGTTAGGTTTTTCTTTTTGGTCACTTCACACACGTTTCACAATGGTTATAAAGTGAAAAAGAGAAGAAGAGATTAGATGCAAATTTAATTTGTTACAAGGTTTTATTATACAGGACTTGTCAAGTAACTGCAATAGAAAATAGAGAAATAATCATTTGCACAGTGTAATAGAATTATTTTTACTCATTTTATATTTTCTCAGTTTCACAGTTCATGTTCACAGGTAAAACTAGCTTCAGGGAAGGTGCAAAATGATGTGATGCAGTGAGATGTGGTGTCACACTCTAAAAAGCACATTTTATTTGGATTAACACCCCTTCATTAGTTAGAGAATTAATTAAGGCCTTCTTTTCATTTATTCAACTTTGATTCAGTATTTGAATGAGTTTCTTCCTTAATTTGTGCTTTTGTTTTAATTAAAGCAGCTCCCCTCAAGTTATCTCCTCACTTCTGAGCACACTCTGGTGTACTGATATTTTACTTTGAGTCAGTGGAAATGCTTCATGTGTTGTTCAAAAACATTAGTATCACATTAACAATTAGCATGACTATTAATATGTGACATTTACCTCAACAGTTTCATGTTTTCTGTTTCAGAGTAATTTATCATTAAAAGTAAAGTGGTAGTATAATGAAAATAAAGAGAAAAGGGAATATTTTACAGTATGACCGCTTCATCAAACTGTTGCAGGTTGAAACTGTGATACTCTCAGTCCTCTCATTTTACAACTCACCTTTCTTAACAGGGAAACAGTTAAGCAAGAGAGCCCAGAAAGAAACTTCTGTGTTGGAAAACACAATATGCAAGTATCCAGTGTTCCTAAAACCCTCCCTCCTTTCTCTCTGCACTTTCTGTCTGGCTTGTAGTTCAGATGGGTGTCTAACACTGTTAAGACCTACTGTAGACACATGAATCATAGGCTGCTGTGTTGTTCTGGTCCATGTTACTAATTAGCGTCTATTTAGATCGGCGTCTATTGTTGTGACTGTCACAGGTTCATTATCCAGTCAAGTGTCTAAAACTGTCTTCAAGTTCTCTACTTTCTAACAAACTAACTTTGTACTCTTTGTGCCGACAAAAGTGTCTCAAATGTCCACAGACCTATGGAGGCAATATTTGAGGTTTTTGTCCATTTAAGTATCCGGATAGCCATATTTCCATAAGGTATTTTTATGTCAAAACCACAGTTATGACAAAAGTTTTGTCAATTGGACGAACTGACTCTTTGCATAAAAGTTATTTGTGAATAACAGTCTTTGAATTCAAACAATTCAAACAATTGCTCTTCGGTGTAGCTCCTATGCATATGGAAAAAAAATCCATAAGATAACATAAGACTTTATTGTTCCCACCATGGGGAAATTTCTCAGTTGACCACAGCAAAAATGCAGGGAAGACAGAAAAAAGAAAATATACACTTGTCAAACATAAAATACAAAGAAAAGAAAGAAATCTGCTACTTATATAAATATTTATCTAAATTTAGATTTAAATTAAAAATATATACATGTTTACGCACATGGTGTGATATTTACAAGTGGGTGTTACTGAGAACTGTTAAAATGACAGAAGATAAAGATAAAATAATTCAATTATCAAAATTTTTGAAAATTTGTATCACTGCCAAAACGTTATCCACAACTGTACAATAAGAAACAATTATCCAGAAAAATGTCTTCAGACTGGTTTCAGTTTTATTTTGATAACATGATTTTTCAAGGCACTTGACAAATTAAGGCTTAAAAACTCCTATATAGAGAACAGAAGAACCCACCATGGGCTTGCCCACCCCTGAGCGCAAAAACATAAATAAATAAAATAAAACCTTTGTTGCCTATTTAGCTGAACTGCAAGAGGTCACTGGAAACAAAATTCTTTTAATGAAACCTGATGAAACCTCTAAAGAATTTCTACTCATAGCTCCTTTTCAGACAGTAAGCTAGAGTGCTGTCTATTTTTCTTTCAACACTATAATGGCATTATAAAACCTATAAAGGCACTGGTGAAGCCAATTTGGCAACCATCAGACCAAGCAGACAAGGCTCTTTTGCCATTTTCTAAAACTTAGATTGCCTTTTCTGTGTGAACCTGGCAGCAGCAAAGTAGTAGCATTTATGAGTGACACTTTGTTGACTGCATCTGCAGGCCCCCGAGCAGCTGGGCCGCTCTGTCAAATATAAGGCAAGTAATTACAACTCTGCAATACAGTCCTAGTAATTGGCAAGTGGCACCTTCCGGCATATATGGTTTGCCTCCTTGTCCAATGTGAATCCCTATTATATCATGTTCATTATGTTATTGTGTTGCTTCACTGTAGCTGATGTTGTGGAGGAACTGTGAAAATAATGATTCATTTCCTTTTTAAGGGAAGACCAGAGGAGCCTTCTCCTTGCCCAAAGGAGCTCGAAATGTGTTTTTAAATGAAACTGAAGATTCTAGAAATGTGCTTGGTGAGTCATTGTAAGTTTGTAAGTGGTGGACAACTCTGACAGAAGAGGACTTTGTTGCCCTGTAGTTAAAAAAAAATTGCTTTCTGCTTGATTGAAACATTGCTAAAGGCAATTTTATTCACATCCTGCTGTGCATGGAATCAGTTTGAACACAAATCCAAAGCAGCAGTTTGCTTCCATTGATCATAAGGTGTAAAAACTGTTCAAACTGTTCAAATTTTTTGGGCCACTGCCTGGCCCAAAAAAAAAGTCGCACAAGCAATATTTGAATGCACAACCTTCAGTTTTGATCCCAGGAGACATTCACTGTCACATCTTTTTGCCACATAATGCTTATATAGTGTCACAATAAGGTTCATAATATTTTTTCTATCCATAGTTGCATTAATTTTGGATTACAGATGATGGAGAATCAGACCGCTGCATGAAGGCTTCATCACATCCTAAATTAGATGATGGAAATTATGGAGGCTAATCCATGTTTGAAAATGATGTCTCATTCTCCCTGAACCATTCTGTCACAAGCCTGATGATCCTGATCAATCCTGACATTGTCCAATCTGTGTGATGTTAAAGACATGAGAGGACACTTACTGCTTCAGTTGGAGTTCAATAAACAGCCTGGACAAAAAAAAGAAACTACCTGGATTTAACTAATCAAAGAGTTTAGATCCTTCAGTGGGTAAATGCCGCAGAGGTTAATAATGTTTCAGGTGGAACAGGTTATTTAACTACCTGATGCAGTCCATAAAGTCCAGACTCTAATTTGGGATGTGATGAAGACTTGATGCAGCGGTCCAATTCTCCATCATCAATAATCCAAAATTATTGTAATTATGAATGGAAAAAATATTATGAACCTTATTGTGACACTGTGTAAGCATTATGTGGCAAAACCAAAGGTGGTGCAGTCAAATTCTGTGGGTGCAACTTTTTTGGGGGACCAGGTAGTGTATTTTAGGATCACACAATAGGTGGATGTGAAAGAGGGGCCTTTAGAGTTTGTTTCAATATGAGTTTTTTCCCACAGGCTTCTACAGTGAGAAGGAAAGCTGCTCTAGACACTTAGTTTTCTTCTCTTCTGAAACTTTACAGCTTCTTTGAGCAAAGTAACTCAAATTTCTGTGAGATGTCCACCTCTACAAACATCTGAATACTGTATCTGCTTAACTTCCCTTTCTGTCTTCTTTCCTAATCCTCCTTCTGCTGCTGCTACAAACTTGACAAAGGTTACCTTAAGATGTTTCTCATTCCTCCTGGAGCTAGACATGTGATCATTCAAGAACATGAGGCATCCCCTCAAATTCTTGGTAAGTGTGACTTTGCAAAAGTATACTCTATGTGAGAAAGCAGAATGGTAAGATGGCAGGATGGAGAAAGGTGTGGGTATACACTGTTAAAATATAGATGAGACACACAATAACCTATTCAGTGTTCAGTGTCCCCTTCCAGGGCTACAAAGAGTCATTAGTCATCAGTTTATCAAACATATGTTTGTACACAGGGGATTCTCTCTCTACTGCAAACAAACAAACAAACAAACAAATAAATAAATAAATAAATGTTTAGCCACAGTTTGGAAAACTCAGGCAATGCTCATACCAATGGATGTCACCTGAAGTTCACTACACTGTCTTTTTTAGAAAGAAAATGGAGACTCAGGTTTCCTGTTGAGGAAAGGTTTATGGGTTTGTTAAAGCACTACAGCATTTGCATACACATATGGAGAAATGTTTGCAGAAACATGTTTTTTCCTGGCTAAATTCTGCCAGTTTAACATTCCTTTTACTTTGGCAAAGAAGATTTCTAAATCCAAACGATAATCATTCCCTAATCTTAATCATATAGATTTTGTACTGTAATTAAATGTCTAATACTGCTATCTTTATGCAAAAATCTAATCTAATGAAAAACTCAGCACTGATTTGGCATGTCAAAAACTGCTTCATTTTGTGAGTTGTACATCTATGGTACAGAAACCTACTTGTAAAAATAGACATTTACCCCTGGTATTTTATTTTATTTGTATCTTATTGGTTTAATTAAGTAAACACAGTGGTGCAGTGGACAGCACTCATGCCTCACAGCAAGAAGGTCTTGAGTTCGATTCTAACACTAGTTGAAGGGGGTGGGACCTTTCTGTGTGGAGTTTGCATGTTCTCCCCGTGGGTTCTCTCCGGGTACTCCAGCTTCCTCCCACCATCCAAAGACATGCACTGATAGGTTGATTGGTTAATCTAAATTGCCTATGATGCCTGTGATGAACTGGCGACTCACACAGGGTGTACCTCGCCTTCACCCATAAGTAGCTGGGATAAGCTCCAGTGACCCCTGTGACCCTAGTGACGATAAAGGGGGTTTAGATAATGAATGAATGAATGAATGAATGAATGAATGGTTTAATTAACAGGGACATTGTACATTAATTCACATTGCTGTAAGTACACCAGACTATTACCATGTTGAGAAAATACTCCAAAAAAAAGGGGGGGGGGGGGGAGCTTCAAGTTTCAAGGGCTTATTTTCATTTACAGTACCTGGACACATTTTAAATTGTCACCCTAAAAGGTAGCACAAGGATATAAACATAAAATTAAAAAATATATATAAATTTAAAACACCTAAACACAGACGAGCACAAGACGGGTGTTGCAATACAAAAATTTACCATTAATTACACATCAGACATAAGTAAGTAAGTAAAAAATGTTTAAATTCACAGTGTATATTAAAAAATGCAACACAAACAGGATTAAAAATTTCTAATGTTGGCAGCTCCAGTTATAATGTACCACGCTTTAGATGCATTTTGAACTCATTATAACATGTCAATTCTGCGATTGTCACTGGAATAGAGCTCCACTCATGCAGCTGTAACTGCAAATGAGGCCTGACCAACAGTTTGTGTATGAAACTTTGTCTAATCGAAGACCTTTTTCAACCTTTTGATAATTATTCTGTGAGTGGCTTGAGGAAAGAAAGATTCGTTCTGCATCTGGGAGGTGAAACGGGTCTCCATTGATCTCTTCATCCAAAGTCTGACACTTTTCTTTTGGTTTCCAAGGAGATCTGTGAGAGGTTATTTTTCTGACAATCTTGTGCCAGGTAAAAGAAGGAAGACAAACAAGGAAAACAGAAAGTAACTAAATAGAAGAAACACAAAACTGTTTTGTTTTTTTTTTACCAAGTCTTAAGAATAAATAGATGCCTTTTTTTATCTACTACAATAAAAACAATCACTTTCTGTTCTACATCCCATGTTATGATAATGGAAAGTGTTGACCACAAGCCCTTGAAATGAAATGAATTGTTATACAAAAGCAAGTCAAGGAGCCACTGCTCTCTCACTCACACCCACATTTCTAGTCTTCTGAAAAGGAAATGTGTTACCTTCCATTTTTAATGTGTAGCCTTCACATTCAGCTTGTGTGATACCTGTCAAAATCGACAAAAGTTTCCAAGGTATCAGCACCTGCCAATCAGAGTGAATATGATGTCATCAGATGGTCTGAATAACTGGTGACTGCCTGTTTTGACCCACTTTGAATTGTCAGTTTTCTTGATAAGCTGTGACAGGTTTTAAGACAATTTCCACTTCAATCTCCAATCAATCAAGGAGACAAGTCACAGATATTCAAGCAAGCATCCCCTACATTCCATGTCCACTGTACTTTTATCCATATTTATAAAGAGGATGATTATCTGTGGAAATGAACTAAAGGAAGAGCCAACTGAAATGATGCATGTTTCTACAAACTAGAAACAGACAAAGGAAAAACATTTCTTTTCATTTATGCACACAGATTTATAAAACTTGAAGCAGTTGTCAGTCATGATATGAAGGGGCCATTGACTAAACAATTTATAAGACATTTGAAAACTATCTAATAAACTTGCACATATGTGGTTTCACATTTGCAGCTGACAGCTGTTTGCAGGGAAGTTAATAAATAATCTAAACTATGTTATTCTCAAACTAGTGTTGTAATGACAGTGATCAACAACCCATGAAGTGCTCTGATAGACTAGAGCAATAGCAGAATACTCAAAGGTACTGTAAGGTATAGTTAAGATACATTAAAATCAAAACAAAATAACATTTAAAAGGAAATGTGGTAAAGCAAGTCTATGATCAGGGATGCTGACAAGAGAATTAACCTGTGTGCTTGTTTTTAATGGTGAGGGGAAACCAAAGGAGCTGGAGGATGGCAAAAGGGTAAAACTGTTAGTTCTCATTTTAAGTCTTGACTTTGGAACAGCCAGAAGTGCTCCAGGCAACCAACTCCGATCATTGCCTGGTGACCTCATAACATGTCATCATTTTTTTAAATTCTTTTTATTTTTGGCTGTAACCAGACCACCTGGCATGTTTTAAAATTAGCAGTAATCATCTGTAAAATCTTAAGATCAATTCTAAAATGAACAGGGAATCAGTGGAGGGAGGCCATAATAACCATCTGTTGAATCTAGTAAGAAAATCTGCTGAAAAAGTTGCTCCAACCGTGATTACTGATTTATAGCAGAGAGGACAGTTACAATAATTGAGTCTAGAAAATTTATGCATGGAAGACTCTCTCCGTGTTGGTGTGAGATAGCAGTTTCATTCTACAAATTTTTCTAGAATTATTTTGAGGAGGCAGAACAAGGTCAAGGTTCACTTTATTGTCTGAGTCCATTTATTGTCTTGAGTCCAAAATTTTGACTGGTAGTGCACATACATACGTACACACATACATACATACATCCCTTTGTTAACAACATTTGGCTACCTCCTTTTGATAGCTGCACCTAACACCTAACAGGATTTGGAAACTTTGATATATGAATTAAAGATCAGATTTATGTCCACTGTTGGATGAGTGGCTGCTGTGCTTTAACAGACGATTGGACCAAGGCAAATGAAAAAAGTACCAGCCATCACAAAGCATCAGTCACTGAGAAATGTCTAGAATGATCCATCCATCCATCCATTTTCTACCACTTATCCGGAATGTCTAGAATGATTGCCTTTTTTATACCACGTGTCTTAAGGAGAAACAAAGCAGTCTTTTAAGACCTCAGTGAAGCCACACTTTGCAGCTTGCAACATTTACCTTTAAGTTAAGATCAAGTGTAAATTTTAGCTTGAAAGGAAACTGTCAGTCTTTGCCGCTTCTGTCATAGCTTTGTAAACAGCATCCATCTCTCTTGTCACTGTCATTACCTGTAAAATGGCATGTGCTGATGGATGACTGTAATGACTTTGACTCAACTTTAATGTTTACTGAGATTGGAGCTGTCACTTCTGCATCTCCTGAGTGTAGAAAAGATGAAAATTCTAACTGAGTAACCTGAATGACATGTAATTTCAATTTAAAATGTGAAGGAAGAGCATATATTGTTATAAATTGTTTCTAAATAGGTATATGGAACATGAGGGATAAAAATAGTATTGTCTGAAATACCAGTCATGGTTCTTGGAATTAAGAGAGAGTAATACGAATTTCAGAGATTTTCATATGTGTGAGTGGATTAAAGTGAGGACAAATAGGAAGTCTAGATGAACTGGGATTGTGGGTGTGAAATTATGGAATGGACCTTATGATGCATTATCCACTCATTTGGCAAAGATTAAAAAAAAAAAAAGTACCTTAATTTTAAAATTATTAAGAAATTTTGAATTGAGATGGTAGATATGTTTTTGTTGATTTAATTTTTATTATTATGGTGTGAATGCTCGATACTGTACACATTTAAGTTGATGTAAGCAGTGTATTAGTTGAAAAGGATAGGCAAAAAAATAAGCTTTTGCTTCTAGCCTATTCCTTTTTTGTTTTTTATATTTATTATTATTAATGTACTGAGTACAATGATTGATGTAAAACAAAAAAATTCATTCATTCATTCATTCATTCATATATGCTACACATAACTGTTAGGGTTTACTGAAGGTCCTTTTTTGTGGTGTTGCTGAAGCTAACACCTGAACAGTGATTTATAGGTGCCAAAAGTCCACACATTCGTTATTCTAGTTGAAGTACTTATTCATCTTTTTAAAAAACTAAAGTTCTGAGATATACTCAATATCTGTATGTGGGTCCGATCAAGCGGTAACACGTGGACACATTCAGTGTTCAACAGTCTCTGTTATGTAAGCAGAGTAACTTATATGCATGTATTTTACATGTTTGAGTAGATATTTATAAGCACTATAACCTTATGTATCACAAAATTTGGGGAGATAAAATTTTAGATGAAAAATGTCAAATTACTGCTCGGTAACACATGGACTTGAAACAGACATCCATTTTTTTTAAGTTTTACGCAAACATTCAAAACATGCAGTTCTCAACAGAAATTGATATCAAGTAGGACAAAACCTTTTAGATATTATGTTCAGCTATGCTAAAAATAAATTTTGGAGTAAAATATTGAAAAGGCTCTGTTTTATTGATATGATAATGTGGTAACACGTGGACAAGCTGCCATAGTTACATCTGGACGACTCTTGACCATTGTATGCATCACCCAAAACGTGTCAAAAGATCATTGCTTTCTGAAAGTTTCACTCAAATGTTGGAATTATAAATATCGTTACTTAAAAATTAAAAATTGTTTTGTTTTTTGTTTTTTTGGACAGGGCCTTTTAAGCAATTCACAAATGTTCAAACTTATAAATATCAATAATATTCACAAAATAATGAAAATCTAATGTACTTGAAACTTAACAATCATCTATACAATCAACAGATTGAATAAATTTTAAAATTTTTTAGATATAATTTTTAGCATCAAATTCAAGCTGTGGTGTAAAAAGTACAATCAATAAAATCGGTTGTAATTTTTTTTGTACAAGTGGTATTTTAAAAAGGATTACAGTTCCATAAAATGCAGATTTGCTAAAAAATGAGTCCACTTGATTTGTGGAAATTAATTTTTTCATGTTGATGTTCGCTTTCACTTGACCAGACCCATATATGAATATTTCCGCATTTTTGCTTGCTGTTTTGGTGCAGAGGTGCTGAATCATTGCTGTAATTTGTTTTCCTGGTCTTTTGCTTGATGCATCTTTTTACGTCTCCATCTTATAATAACTCTCCATCTATATGGAGAGGGAGGGCTCCCTATTACTGTTTTTCCTGGCACAGTATGAGGAGAGAAATACTATAAGCCTGTCGAAAATGTGAGGTCACCATCTGTGTGCAGCTGGACAGGAACTGTTTTACTGCACAGCATGAATAACAAAAATAAAGAAATAAATAAATGAATATACAGTATGTGAATATTGCAGATATTGTGTGCTTTGTAAATATAACTTATGAAGCTTCATGTAATATGTGAGTAATTGAGCTGTTGCAGAGATCCCCTTTTCCTTTCAGCCTGTCATTTCTGACTGGGTGTACTATATTAAAAGTGGCAGCTTCTTTCTTTTGAGTTAGAGAATGAATCAAGACTCATAACTTTCAGATATATACATTATTAGTTGGTGCCAGGGGTTAATCTACTACAAATTAATCTTGAGAGACCAGCATGAGCATGTCTGTAACTAAATGAGCCCTTTTATCACTGCTGTTCACAAAAGCTATTCCATTTTTCCTGTAACTTACAATAAATAACTGTTTGCAGCCGTCAAGAACCAGGCCACAGGACATTACATTCTCAATGGAAAAGGAGAAGAGGTCAAATCCAAAACCTTCATTGACTTGGGTGTGGAGTGGCACTACAGTATCGAGGATGACGTGGAGGCTCTACACACGGATGGACCCCTGCATGACCCTGTGGTGGTTCTGGTAAAAAAAAAAAAAAAAAAAAAACACCCCTGCTGCTCTACTGTTGTAGATATACAGGGGTTGGACAAAATAATGGAAACACCTTCTATGATGCCACAATGTTAGGTGTTTCCATTATTTTGTCCAACCCCTGTATGAGTTCATCTAAAACTTCAATGTTCAACCAAGGCCCCAGCCCTCTCAGTATGATTTAAAGCTGTTAGATTTAAATTTGACCATCTTCATTTACCAATGGCATAGTAAATACATTTTCTCAGGTGTGCATTTAACGTATTAGAAGCATTTTTGTATGATGACATTTATAGACAGATCTGAAACCAAAAATAACAACTGAAAACATAGGGCAGGTAAAATTAACATTTTAGGTGGGAAACAATGACTCTGATTAGACTTGGAAGATCTGGGAGAGTAAATGACAAGAGAAAAACTTCACAAATGTTACCTGACCAACACTAGAAGATAATAAATTTAACTTGAAAATTGTTATATGCAGTAAAGGAGTGTATCCATGGTTGTGTTGGCGCTCACACTTTTGTAATCTTCTTGTTATTATTTATATTTACAGTTAAATGTTTTTTATTTATCGGTAACATTTAACTTGTGTGTTTCATGAGTAATGCCCTTTCCAGTCTTGTAATAAGCATGCATGATATCGCAAAGTTTGGGAGTCTCTTGTGGTTCAGGCAGAGCAGGTCATCCATAAACTGGAACTGGATGGCTCTGCACAAAAACCGCTCAGTCATGTAAGGGCTAAATGTAAAAACTTTGTAAGAAAACATTGTGTGTTAGCTGAAAAAAAAAAACAGAAAAGAAAAAAACAGAGTTGTACCATTGTAGCATATGTTGACTGCTCTTAAACCAAAACTGCATCATGGTGCTACACATTAGGGCATTAGTGACTTCAGATTTTTTCCAGATCGACTTATTTGTCAATAAACTCAAAGCCGAATCGACTAGTCGTGGATGACATCATCACATTGACAGAGGAGGAACAACACAGATATGCAGCCATTCAACAATGAGCAACTTGTACTAACATTCACTGTAACATTAACAATGTACAGTAAAGTGCAGAAAAAAAAAAACTTGCTGGACACAAACATCAACAGTCCTTCTAAGACATTTAACCAAAACAAAACACCTTGAATTTTCTTTTAAATTTAACTGACCAACATAAAGTGGGAAAAGGTTAAGACAGTGGCAGCCAAGATGCACAGCATGTTAGAGAAAAGAGCGCATTGTCTTCATAAAATAAATTATTATAAATAGAATAATCCAAACACACTGGCTGTCCAAATTATTATTCAATATTGGTCTTGCTTGCATGGTTCACAGAACATTACTTAGATGATAGTTTTTCTAGATTGCAATCAGTTTAGTCATCCTACTCTGAGTCATCTTTCTTCAGTCTTGGCCTTGTGCTAGTGATATGCAGGTCGTTTTTTGTTTTTGTTTGTTTTTTTTCAGCCTGCTTTTGTGGAATTATTTGAGCCACCCTGCCAATAAAGTGACATTTTTTGGACCCGCACCAACCTGACCTGGGTCCGCTGATCTGTGCATCACTACCCTAGTGCTTCTTGTTTTCATGTAGAAAGATGAGAGTATTGACATGCGCTGAATGAAGGCTCGTGCGCTTTCGGGAGATGGAAGGGAGAGAGAGAATAACAGACGATTAGTCTACCCCTCCACAGTAACGTCGACTTGTGCCACACACGTTGACGCATCGACAAACCGCCTTTTCTGTTAATGCCCTACTATACATACTGAAAATATCTCATAGAATTAACTCAAAATGATTCCAAACGAGTCTGGTCCACTACTCCAAGATGAAGGTATTATGGACGTAAGTTAATGTTGTAACACCACTGACATGCAGTAGATGCTGCTCCAAAAACCTTCACTCACAATTAAAGTATCTCTAAAAATTCTGTATCATTTTTTTCCAGGACTCAATAGTCTCACTCATTTTATGTGGACCTTGATCCATGTGTAAATTTTTCTTCCATTAGTCAGATCTCAGTTTCTTATGGTTAAAGGCTGAACCAACAAGATTGTAAAATTATTTTTTTATACAATGCTTGGTTAAGTTTTCTGTTTTGTCAAGTCTCCACAATAGTGTTGAGCATGTTAACCTGTAATTCAACTTTTGTCCAAATATGGTCACTTCTGACTTAAAAAAGCCACACAGCCAAATCCCAAACTACTGGCTTCAAAACAGCAGTTCAGAACCCACTGGGTGATGTCATGGTGCTTAAAGTGATTATGTAAGTCTGTAACCACCATTTATCCAAAGATGTTTGAGATGTATTTTATGGCAAAACTTAATGTACTTTTTTTAACACTTTGCACCACCACAAACCTCTTTAGCAAATCTTAACACTAATTTATTTATGTATTTTTTAACTTTTCATGTCAAAAAGCACCACATGAAGTTAGCACTGACAAGATATGGACACAGTAACCCGTGTGTGGTCTAATCATATGTATTTGTGGAGTGGAAGAATTGTTTACGTAACCACAAATGGGTCAGTGAGCCATTTTTATTGGCTTTCCAGTTGGTGTGAACGTGAATTGATTTTCCTGATTAAAGCAGAAGAGAGTTCTATGTTGCCCCTTTTCCACTGAAATGGCTGTAGGGGATAACTGTAAATTGTAATTTTCTAAATACTACTGTTGCAGGGTCATTAAATGTAGTTCTGAGATTTTTCTCAGGCAACACTGTAGGTCTCTATATGTTAACCTTCCTCTTGCATTAGGGTCAGCACCGACCCATTTTAGGTTTTAAATGCATGTATGAACCACGTAAAATTTGTGTATTGCATGAAGACTTTGTCAGGAACCTCTATTTCAACAAAATAAGTTAAAAACATTTTCTCACTAAATTATGAAAGGCTCTGGTTGAAATTATGACATTTGTGTTGTTAGGGTCAGTTTCGACCCAGTTTTAAAAATAAAATTATAAAGTAGTAATTAGAGCCAAAACTGAAATCAGTTCCTTCAGTAGCCTTGTTATCCAGTATACGCGCACAAAAACAAAACAAGTAAGATGGGCATGTCCAAACATGTGAGGTCAATTCAGTATAGAGCTGGTGACTTGCAGAGTGCACATCAAGGGGTATCCTGTCAAAAAAAGGCCCAGAGGCTCACACCAAAATATTACAACTAATATTTTTATGGATAGGGAACCCTAACAAGGTAACCAAGAGGTGAGAAACAAAGTGGATGATAGATAATTGTTTTTAGCATATATTACAGCTGATTTAAGACATGGGTCAAAACTGACCTGTTAACATAATTGATGGTAGGCTAAGAGAAAGCTAACAGAAGAGGACAGCCTATTTGAAAATCAGTGATACTGGATGTGTTATCTCTTTTGCTGCTCTCATTAACAGCTAGCTAGTGGTACAGCCCATTTACCTCACTGACTGTCAGCATCCAAGAGCCAGTTGGTCAGAGCTGGTTTTACTGTGCTTAGGGCTTTTGAAATGTGTAGCTGGCTCTGATCAGACTGCAGTGGCTGATTTCTGTACTTCATACTGATCCAACAATTGTAGTGTTGAAAACTGCACTTCCTGGTAGAGGAAAGGTGGGGCCTGGCCTCATTTATCAGGTCACACCCAATCCCACAAGTGGATGGATCAAGCCCAGCTTCTGCCTTTTCCTTTATCTGATGGAGCATGTGGCCTCTGTGACACTGAGTTAGGCCCAATGACTGGATCAATAGATGCATATTTGACTTTTTAGCAGCGTTATCCAGAATAAGTGGACTCATAATGAATCCTGCTAGAAGAATGAACTAAAATCATCAAATCCAGTCCCTGACCACTTCATACCTGACCATGTGCCAGTGCAGAGGATGTAACTCTTTCAATATCAACCAGCCCACTACATCATCCTACATAGTTTTTACAGTACAAACACATTCATAGTAATGAAAATAAATTAACACGATACAGCTGGCATGAAAATAAACACATCTCTACAGTGTAACAGCATTAGGTTTGTCTGGAAAATAGAAGTAAACTGTCAAGTCCTAAAATAAGGCATTGTGTCAGCTGAAGCATTATCAAACGTTCTATTGTAAAGAAACATTATTACAAGATATATAATTGTATTTCATGTTTAACCATTAAAGGTACTTCATTGCCAGGGGTATAACTCAGAAGGACTTGCCAAGATAACGTTATCATTGCAGTACACGGAGTAGTGGCCAACCGTGTGTTATTGTCAGTATAACCAGATGAACAGCACTGTTGGTACCACCTGACTTCATGTTTATACTGATGTTCTCGTTTTACTGGGACTGTGTTTTAAATAAAACTTTAACAAAGTTTAAATGGTCTTTGGATGTCAGTATGGATGCCAGCCCCTGATATATCCGTGCTTGGTTTTAGGCAAGTTCAGGCCCAGCAAAGAGATGGTGTCAGTCTGGAACCATTTTTTTCTGGCTTTGAGCCAGTTCTTTGGTGGTTGGAAACAGGAAAAAAATGGTTCCACATTAAGCATTGGCCCTGAACTGGTCCTGGTACTACTTCAATGGAAAAGGGGCTTGTTATACTGACCTCATCAAAGTGTATATAATGCAGAGGAGAGGGCTCAGCTGAAAAAGATGTAACGCAAAGAAAAATAGCGCAGGACACCAGAATAAATGACCTAACAAAACAGACATAAAATGAAAAACAACATGCACTAGTAAAAATATGAAAATTGACACAACATGGAAATTATGTTGTAGACATGAGATAAAAACATTATAAAACATTAAAATAATATGAAAGAAGCAACAACGCAACAGCAATGATTCCCTCAGTTTCTCTTGTAGTATTGTTAATAGTTTAAGAAAAGCTGTAGCCTGTGAAGGAGGCGGAATAAGTAATGGCTATCAGTCAAGTTTTACTTTAAAAAAGAAAAAAAGTATTCTTTAATTTCCTTCGTAGAACTCTCAATTCCCACTTCCCGTGTTCACCTCAGTTTCCACACTGGTGTTCACATGTTCACATGTCTCTTTGTGAGCAGGTTGGACATTAGTATTTTATTGTAGCACAGAAAACTTATTCATTCCAAGTAAATCTCTTTGCAGTTATTTTCATCTCAAAGTAGACCACTCCAATCAGGCTTTTCTTTTGGTTTGACACCCAGATGGGCACTTGAGGCTGGCTCCCAAAGCGAATCAATCCCCTTAGATGTCAACATTAAAATGGAACTTATCAGACAGCTCACTAAGCTCGCTAAGGCACACATCTGGAAATTCTGTGTATTGAAAAAAACAATCTCTACTATAACTGTGTTTAAGAGGTTACATCAACAAGACCACCATCAATAGATTTTTTTCACCACAATGATTCATAAAGTTAGCCAGTACTTAATTGCAATGCTTGATTGACCTTGGCAAGGAATAAAAGTAGTTTCTGTATCGATTGCATAAATAGCTATAATTTCCTCCTCCTTTTGTGAAATTGTCACCATCCATCCATCCAGTGGCAGCTGCTTGTCTTTCAAAGAGGGGAAGCTCTTTGTTGGTCTACATTAAAAAAAACTGTAAAGTTATTAAACATGAATTGGGCCCTCCATTCCTTTTTAAGAAAATGGTCAGTGACCTTATCATACCAAGTAGGCGTCTTTTCCAGGGACTTGATCGCTAGTTCACTCCGACCTAGCCAACAGTTTGATTGATTTAACTATCTACAAAATGATATTAAATTCAAACAAGAAAAGATTAAATTATGTAATTGAAACAAGAAAACATTGAAATTATGTTAAATTGAAACAAGGAAGTACAATGAGTGTTTTTTTATTTACAGTGCAAGAAATGAACAAGTAATTTTGTAGTGGTTTCTCTCTCAATTTCACAAGCAGAATGCGCGACGGTATTAAATTGAACTCTGTCAAGTGAAGGAGTATATCTCAAAATAGCTGTCAATCAAACGGGATTCAGCCTGTCCACCCACAGCTCCATTCACCCCCAGAGACGCTGAGCGGGACAGCATCGTGGCATTTATCCAATTATCGTCCAGTTTTGAGGCAATGAAAGAAACTGTTCCATGAAGTCCCATTGAAGTGCATGGACACTGAGCATCTACAGGCAAATGCATTGACCATAGATCATATAAGAAAACAGTGCAACGTGAATGTATGAGAACATCGAGTCTGTTGATTTGTGATAAAGCTGATTCTGAACAAACTCATCTTTGAAATGAACATGTTCTAACACATTTGTAGTCAATGAAATGTCAACACAACCGCACATAATTAACCATTTAATTTTCGTAATTTTAGGATAAGCTGGGCTTCCCTTGCAGTCTTTGAGAAATCACCCCTGCATCCATCCACCCTCAGATGGAAGGGGCATGACCATGGCCACTAGTTTTTACATTTTTTTTCTCTTTCTCTGTCTTTGAGCCAGTTGTGAACAGATGTTGTTTAAGGTGTTTGAAACACTAACCCATGCAGGAAAACTGGAATAAAAACATCAAATTCACTTCCTCTATTTTTAACTATTTTGTGAAAGAATAAATTTATAGATGAGTCAATTGTCAGTGATTAATGAATACTGATGTCGTAATTACTATTTATTATTATTATTATTATTATTATTATTATTATTATTATTATTATTATTATTATTATTTAGGGCTTGGCAAGTTAACGCGTTATTACCACGTTAACACATTCATTAAATAACATTGACAATTTTTTTTTTTTTTATCTCCCGTTAATGCCGTTCTGCCTTTCAAGCAAGCTTTAGTTCATTTATACATACAGTCTCTTATTTTGAAACTCATGCTTTTATTTTGGCGCTCCACACGCACCAAGCACCAGTGCCGGTGTAACTGAGAGGAGAAAAGTGAGTGAACTTTCCGAGTAATGCTGAATCAAACTTTGTTTAACTCCTGCAGAAGCAACGCCTGTATGTATCAATCATTCTGTTGTTTGCTAAATAATTTCACATGCAAACGTGCCGTTAGAAACATGTTTATGACGTTATTTTGGATGTGTTTATTACAGTGTGTTATTATCATGTTTAAGTTAATTCATTTATGCTAGCAGTCAGAGATGGGTTGCCAATTCTTTATGCAGGCTCATGTTAAGTTTATGTAAATTCATTGGTTGTGTTTAGGTATAATATGCCAGCCTTTGAACTAACCTTTACTTATTTTAGAATGAAGATGGCAAAGGTCATTCCACTGTTTAAAACAGGAGACAAACAGAACCTGACTAATTACAGACCAGTATCTTTGCTGTCACAATTTTCAAAAATACATGAAAAATTATTTGTGCAAAAATTAGATTCTTTTATTGAGAAAAATAATTTGTTAAATGACAGTCATTATGGCTTTTGAGGTAGTCGTTCCACAGCTCTAGCATTAATGAACATAATAGAAGAAATCACAAATGCAATAGATGATAAAAAAAAATATACAATAGGAGTATTTATTGATTTAAAGAAAGGATTTGATACCTTAGATCACAACATTTTAATTTCAAAATTATTTTCATATGGTTAGGGCTGCACGATTAATCAATTTTAAATCGAAATCGGATTTTTTAATTAGGATGATTTTTAAAAAGGGAAATCGTAAAATCAATTTCATCTCTCTCGTGCCTCTGGGCCGCACGCTTGCGGGCTACTGTAGGCTCTTCCTCCTATCAGTGACAGCTGTCTGTCACAGAAGTCCGTGTAATGACCGAACTTTAAATGTGCTAATGAACCTGCAGTACTTATAGCAATATAAGCCGGGGCTTCACACATGGATCCCGCAACTAAAATATAACTGCATGCGGATCATTCATCTTACGTTGTCCCGTACTGTTTTCTTCCAAACCGGGTCCGGGTCTTGGGGTCATCAGCCTCAGCAGAGTAGCGCAGACACCCCTCTGCCCACACACATCCACCAGCTCCACAGATAGAATCCCTCCAGTGTGTCCTGGGTCAGTCTGTTCCATGCACAGATCCCCCAGTTTAAATAGAACCGCATGGGGATCACTCATATTCCGTGGTCCACGCACACACGACTGATGCCTGTCACTGACTTGGTATCACTTCTGTGGGCCCAGATACCCCAAAAAGAAAAAAAAACAAAACAAAACATTTTTTTTTTAAATAATTAATTTAGTCCTCTTACTTGCTAATTTTTTCATTCACAAAGGTAAGTTCTGTAACACAAAACCAAATATTATTTATTTTTTGAAAGATGTTGAACTTTATTCAAAGCTGTTAGATAAATCTGGAAACAAAAGGCTATAAAAACATTCAGTATTTGCTCTGATTTGGACTTTTTATTATAGTGTATTCCCCCTGGCAAACTTAAGTTATTTTCTTGTATACATTGTTTGTATACTCTACTTCATTCAATAAAGATTTAATTAAGAAAAAATAAACTTCTGTGGGTTCATCACGTGATACCATCACAGATTTGAGGTCAGAGCAGTGCCTTGCATTGTGGGCTGCTCACGAAAACGACATGCTGACTTCTGTTGTCTTTTGTAGTTTTACCCAAAAATCGAAATCGAAATTGAAAATCGAGTTTTTAGAGGAAAAAAATCGGTATTTTTTTTTTTGCCAAAATCATGCAGCCCTACATATGGTATAAGAGGAGTTGTTTTAGATTGGTTAACAAGTTATTTACACAATAGACAACAGTATGTACAGTTTGCTGGGAAATTGTCTAATTGTTTAAAAATTGAATGTGGAGTTCCACAAGGCTCTGTTCTGGGGCCAAAATTATTTATTGTATATATTAATGACATATGTGATATATCAAAGATAATGCAGTTTATTTTGTTTGCAAGATAATGCAGTTTATTTTGTTTGCAGATAATACAAGCTTTCTTTTTTCAGGAGATGATTTAAAAACGTTAGTACAGAAAATAGAGAACGAGATGGTTCAACTCAAAAAGTGGTTTGATATAAACAAATTATCTGTGAATTGGAATAAAACTAAGTTTATGGTGTTCACAAATAGAAAAAAGGAAGAACATGTGTCATTGTCTATTAATGGGGTTATGATTGAGAAGGTTTCAGAAATTCGTTTTTTGGGTGTAATAGTGGATGATAAATTAACATGGAAGCCACATATTGCTTATGTTAAAAAAAGGTGTCTAAAAATATTTCTGTATTGAGTACAGATAAAATATGTGTTGAAATATAAAGCTATGAGAATTTTTATATTGTTCACTTATTCTGCCATGTTTGAGTATTGTATTGAAGTTTGGGACAACATATATATGAATAACACAAAGCCATTGTTTCTATTACTGAAAAGAGCAATAAGAATTATGTATAATGTTAATTTCAGGGAACATACAAATGAGTTGTTTATTAAATCAGGATTGTTGAAGTTTAAAGAATTGGCTGAATTAAGGACATTGCTGATCCTGTTTAGAGCAAGAAACAGACTTTTGCCTGCAAATTTGCAGAAATTATTTGTTTTAGTATCACAGGATGAAGAACATAGAAGGTGGTTTAATTTTAAACAGCAAAGAGTACGGACTAATGTGAGGAAAATGTGTATTTCTGTTGTAGGTGTCAGAATGTGGAATTCTTTAGCAGTGGAAGAGAAGAGTTGTACAAATATTTTTCAGCTGAAGAGTTTGTATAAGGAAAGAATAGAGAAGCTTTATAAAAGCATGTAATGACATAATTCAATTTATGGATGTTGGATTTGTTTTATTTGCACTGACTATTATGTAAACTGTTTTCTGTAATAACTGTAATGGGAACGTATGTGATGTAAGCATATGTTTCAAGAAAGGGGCAGGTATTATAAGTTTTCTTCATCCTGCTCCTTTCCAATCATTTAGATTGGAATGAATGAAAGAATGAAAAAATAAAAGAAAAATTTACGATGTGATTGTTGTATTAGCAGTCAATTTAACTTTATAATAATTACATCTATGCATTCTCTGTGAATATGCATATCATTAATAGACATAACTAATTGAATTATTTTGTCTTTATTTTATAGTTTCACTCTGTCAATCTGCATGATGTGAAGTATGTAGATTAAAGCTGCAAACTTAAAAGAGGACATATCCTGCATCGTCAGTTGAGAGTTTAGCTTGCTGTCTAGCTCAGACTAAGTACAGACGTCTCAGCAAGGACAGTACACTCCTATTATTCTGCCCCTGCTTGTGTGCGTGTAGCGATTAGCTCGGCAGATAGACAACAGGTTTACCAAGAAAAGCTGGACACCCAAAACTTCTCTCCAAATTTTTTACTGCAGACTCACTGTTAAACTACAACATACATACAAAATATGTCTCAGTTCTGTTCATTGCCTTAGTACATTTACATGGCATTATACATTTAAATGAATGGGAAAAAGATCGCTAGCTCGATGCTACCTTGAATGGGAAAATCCATAGACACACTAACGATTAGCATTTACAGATTAATTAAAGATTTACAATGTCTTTTTATCCAGCAACAAAGGTTCACATCAGAGATAGTTAATACTATTCATTCTTACAACATCTGAACATAAAATACTCACAGGCAAACGTTTTTGGGGCCATACAAACAGAGTGAAAGAAACGTGTCTGTTAGTCTGTTAGTTCTTATGTCCGAACTGGCTACGGTAACACCGAAAGGACAAAACATGCGTTAGTGCAACTTATTCCAACCACTAGAGGGCCCCTTTTGCTTGCTTTTAACAACTGAACATCACATATTATTGGGCTTGTTAGTATTAGTACTTATTAGTGGGCTTAAGACTCCTGTCAGTCACTCACAAGCGGAAATAAACTGGTGTGGATATAAACATGGAGAAAAGTACCGGCCTTTTCCATGAACATTTTCATTTTAAATGTCTTCAGATGGTGGGGTTGAGAAGGCCAAAGTTGTTTGGAAGCACTGCAATGTGGAATTATTTTTTTATCACCGGAGTACTCCCAGTCTGAAATATCACTGAAAGGAAATACATGCTGTTGATGCCGGCAACCACCCCCCATATAACTATGCGATTAATCGTGATTAATCACAGAAATCCACGCGATTCATGGCGATTAAAAATTGTAATCGCTGCCCAGCACAATTATTATTATTATTATTATTATTATTATTATTATTATTATTACTAGCAGCATTGTACCCGTGGTGCCATTGTACCATACCCCATACCTGTACCCCTATGGTGCAACTGCAGCATTGCACCCATATGTCCTCCCGTGCTGCAACATCAGGAGATGCGTCGGACAAACATGTGGTGGACACAGAAACGTCCATTATAATAGTATTATTATTATTATTATTATTATTATTATTATTATTATTATTATTATCATTATTATTATATCTTTTTCACCTCATTATTATCCTTGTTGTTGTCTGCACATGTTGAACAGTGAACAGACTGAATTTATTTGGTCTCATTGTCACTTGTAGTATTTTAATGCAAATGTAATGAACTGTGACTTTTTGTTTTCTGTTTGTTACAGATTATACCCAAGAATAATGAAACACGATCTACTTTAATGTACAAGTACATCATCCATGAAGATTCTGTACCTATCAACAACAACAATGTTATTCAAGAGGACACATATGAGTGGGCCCTGAAGAACTGGTCTCCATGTTCCAAGCCTTGTGCCGGAGGTAAATGACTAAATTATCATCAAATTAGTAGTGAAATGAGAAGCGCAATTTCCTCCTACTTCATTAAATCCAAGTAGGCTATTTGAATTTCATACTGAGTGATTGTGTTGTACATGGACAGGCTTAAGCTTTGCACTAATATATATGGACATTTCACATTGGTTTTATTTGGGCTTCATTGACACACAGACAACCAAAGAGAACGTCAACTGACCTCATTTTTTCATCTGACTCCACTTATAAATGTTGTTCTCTAAATTGAGGGACTGGTTGTAACTCCTAAATGGTTCTTACAATATTTTTTAAACCTCTTGAATTAAAGCTGAATGTCCATACTTCAATCACACTCAAAAGTTAAATATTTTTTGTCACTCATTTCAGTAAGTGAAACCCATATATTATGTAGACTCATTAGACATAGAGTAAAATATTTCAAGCCCTATTTCTTGAAATTTTTGATGTTTATGTCTTACAGATAATGAAAACCCAAAATTCTGTGTCTCAGAAAATTAGAATATTGCATCAAATCAATTAAAAAAGGATGCTTTAAACAGAAATGTCAGGCTTCTGAAAAGTATGTTCATTTCTATGAACTTGAGACTTGGTTGGGCCACCTTTTACATGAATTACTGCATCAGTGTGTGGTGTCATGGAGGTGATCAGCCTGTGGCACTGCTCAAGTGGAATGGAAGCCCAGGTTGGTTTCATAGTGTCCTTCAGGTCAGCTGCATTGGTGGATCTGGTGTCTCTCATCTTCCTCTTGACAATACTCCATAGATTTTTTGGGGGGTTCAAGTCAGGTGAGTTTTCTTGTCCATCAGTCAAAGTAACACCATGGTCAATGAACCAGCTTTTGGTACCTTTGGCAGTGTGGGCAGGTGCCAAGTCCTGCTGGAAAATAAAATCAGCATCTTCATAAAGTTTGTCAGCAGAAGGAAGCATGAAGTGCTCTGAAACGTCCTGGTAGATGGGTGTGTTGACTCTGGACTTCAGAAAACACAGTGGACCAACACCACCAAATGCCATGGCAGAACAAATCAGCACTGACTGTGGAAAGTCCAAAGTCCTTTGTTCAGATGAAAGTCAATTTTGTATGTCATTTGGAAATCAAGGTCCCAGAGTTTGGAGGAAGAGTGGAGAGGAACAGAATCCACATTGCTTGAAGTTCAGTGTGAAGTGAGGCTGAGATATACCTGTACAGTGGCAAAACTACAAAAGTTATCTCATTGTCCATATACTTGTCCCTCACTGCATATTGAAAGCAACACATTTCATATGTAAGATGTCTCATCACCAAATCATCAGTAAATGACTACTGTATAAAAGAATGGACACAGTAAAATTATAACAAATGAACAATGCACATCTATATAAGAACATTACAAATGAGTGTTCCCCTCTACCTATGTTGATGGTTTTTTTATTCACCGAAATGTCTCTCTAAAGGTTTCAACAAGGGATTAGTTTGTGACAAATATCACTTCTTACCCAGGGTTTCAGTATACAAAGTATGGATGTCGGAAGAAGGGAGACACCAAGATGGTCCACCGAGGCTACTGTGATACAAATAAGAAGCCCAAACCCATCCGCAGAATGTGTAACCTTCAAGACTGCACACAGCCACAGTGAGTACAGACATCCCATCATCCCTCATCGAAAAAGACATAGTCTATTAAACAGTGTATTAAAATAAAATTCTGAAATGACTAATGTAAGTGTGAGTTGCATTTAAATTAGCAGCTCTTTAGCTGTGGTGTCAGGGGGCAAGTTGGACAAAATAGAAGCTTAACATTTCTAACAATCAGCTTAACAATCTGTTGTGGTTGATGTCGAATAGGAATTAGGTTTACCAATTTCCTGTGACCCAACACTGTAATTTTTTACTCCCCTTAGTTTTGTAGAGTTTCACATGTTGAGGTAAAAGGACAAAAGAAACTTGAGAAGAAAGACACATATACACTGTATTTTGGCTAATCCAAAGAATTGCATCTCTTTAAAGATTTAAAGCACTTCACAGTGACGTCACAATAAAAAATAACCATTCAACTGTGGCTAAAAAAAAGTCATCCTAGCAAAGCATCTACATTTCAGTATTTATTTACTGCTGTCTTCAACATTCACTGTGCAGTGTAGTTTTCTCACATCAATCAGCCAAAGGGAGAAACTCAACAAAAATCTGAATTTAAAAGACAGAATTTAACGATTATCAACATCGCAAAATTTCTTGAGGGAGTCATGATTTGAACACTGATGTGGAACACTGAAGGCCTTAGTGGACAATGATTGAAATTGGATTCATTTGGAAGCCCAGGGGATAAACTTGACTACAAAATTACATGCATATTTAAATTCCAATTTTATTAGTGAGGGTGTAGAAGTTGCATTGCATGGTTTGTGGAAGACCCTTATTAAATTCTGATGATTGAATGCAAAGTGTTTTTATTCTGTCTGAAGATGTTTTTGTGTATTGTTGTTCAAAAGACATTTTAACAAATTTACTTCACTGTAGCCAAAAAATTGTGACCAGAGTAGCTCAGAATACAATATAAACACCCTGTAAGGTAGGGGTCACCAACCCTGGTTCTCGAGCTCCTGTATGTTTTAGATGTACCCCTTTTCCAACACACCTGATTCAAATAATAAGCCTATCATCAAGCTCTGCAGAAGCCTGATAACAATCGTCAGGTGAGGGAAACATCTGAAACATGCAGGATAGTAGATCTCGACGACCAGGGTTAGTGACCCCTGCTGTAAGGCAAACAATGGTCCAGCCTCAGAATATATGTCACCCTTTACAGCCCAGCCAGACCCTGAAAATCAGCTGGTCAAAACCTTCTAGCTGCTCCACAGACCAAACTGAAAATCAAGGTTGAGCATGTATTTTCAGTTTTAGGGCGTTACCTTTGGAACAGCCTTCACTTCAGTGTGAAATCAGCAGACTGCACTGCAGCTCCTCCGTAAAACATACTTCAGGCAGGACCACTTTCATCAAAACTATTTGGTTTGCAGTAATTATATTTTATTTTATTTATATGCTGTGGCTCTGTTCTGGGACATCCATGCCCTTTCATGTACAAACACGGAAACCTATGGTGGAGAGAGTACCAGTGAGACCCCTCAAGGGAAAAGAACAGATGCCACTGACAATGACATGACTTTGAGCAGGCTACAGCAGTGAGGGTGGCCAGGCTCAGCAGTATAAATATGGCACCCTGAATGAGATTTGCCAGTTGGATGCGCAGAAGGGAATCAGCTAAACCCCTAGCTGATGAACTGCATTGAGATCAGCTCCTACCAGGCACGCATTAGAACTGATCCTGAACTTGGCTCTGTGTCCTGAAGTACGGTAAGGCACATTTTTTAGAAAATGGCCTACACTTAGAGTTGCAAAAGCTGAAATTGGGGAAAACACCAGAATTCTCTCATAAGACTCAAACATGAACCTTTCATGTTATGCAAAAGTGAATCCATTTTTCTAAGCTCCTGTGTCTCAACAATGTAGAGCAGAGGAGTTCAATCAAAATCACATCTGATGAAATATGATCAATGTAATTACAGCTGTCAATCATGCATTTAATTCCATAAAGCCTGGGATTAGTCAAAGTAGATAAGGACAAGGTAGACTAGGTAAATTTTCTTCAGGATGAAATCACAGGGAAGAAATAAAGGTAAAAGTGTCATGTCCTCTCAAACCACTTGTATTAGAATATGCTGAATGTGATGCGAAAAAAATATTAATCACTGTAGCTTTAATTATTATGCTTGAGTTAGTAGCGTTATTTCTATATTTTAGAAATCTTATTGTCCTAGTGTCACTTTGTTTCTTGTAATTATCTGTCAAATAAAAATGTTTGCCATATGCGAGTTCCATCGTAAGCTACATATTTCACTGTGTACTGTTCTTCTGTACCACCAGAGAGATGAAAAAATATAGCAATATATTTGGTTGTGACTAAATAAATAGTGGTCCTACGTCACACTGTGAAAGGTTTAAAGGTGGCCAGTATTTTGGGCAGTCTTTGCCCACAAGACTGTCAACCCTAACTAACTAATGCCGCGTTTCCACTACTTCCACTACTACCAACTTCACAGTACCTGGATGTCATAGCGATGTGGCGCGTTACTTCCGTGTCGTCTGCTCAGAGAGTTGCTGATAAACTCGCTTGTTGTGTGTTGCTCCGTCAAGCTCATGCTGAATTTTTACATCTGAATCTCCTGGACAAAACATGGTGTAGTTTTCGGGCTGTCATCATGTGGATTAACTTACCGCTGTATTTACTGTAAACTTCTGCATCTGTTTTTTGTAAAACGGTGGGTCACAGAGACAACTCTCTGACCAATCAGCGGTCTGCAGTGTTTACACATCATGTTTTAGCATCTGCTCCCCAGTCTTGGAACCTTGGCGGCGGTGATACCAAAAAAATAGTACCAGGTACCAGATTCCAGGTCCTTTTTCGTAATGGAAATGCAAAAAGGCCGAGTTGAGTCGAGCCAGTACCATGTAGTGGAAACGCGGCATTACTAACTAACTAACTAACTCACTCACTCACTCACTCACTTTCTCTCACTTTCTCTCTCTCTCTCTCTTTCTCACTCTCACTCTCACTAATTCAGACTGTCTTACTGTGGGTCAAAACAATGAAATTCTCAGAAATTCTGTTACACACCAAATTGCTAAGTGATTTTTGCTTAAAAACTTCATCGTGAAATGGCAAAACTACTACGGTCATGCTTTATTGTCTAGATCATCATGTCATCCCAAGTTTTCCAGAGTCATGACTGGGTCCACATTTGCCCTTTAGGAGGTTTTGCCGGACATATAAGTATAATGGTGTGAACGTTAGCTCACCTTCAGTGTTTACAGCTATAGCAACACAGGTAGATGATGTGCAGTAATCTCCCATTCTTGTTGTGCATTGTTGTGTCATAGCCTGAGATTTAGATGTTTTCATCAGCTTCATTACAGGTCATATGCAAGTTTATTAGATTCAAGTTGCACAGTGTTAAAGCAGATTGATTGTTACATTAGGTTGGATGACCAGAGATGTTATGGCTCATTATAGCCCAAAGGCTGTTTAATGCTTTGTTCAAACTTATGATAATTGATGGTGATATACGCCAGCTACCTGTACATTTTCCACTGTAGCATAAACAAAACTGAAATAATACTTTACTTTGAAGCAAACCTGAAACAGTAAATGTTTCTGTTTATTGTGTGACTCATATTCTGATTAAAAAAAAATTCCAGCAATGGATCTGACCAGAATGAAAGAAAGAAATATTATAAGAAATGGTTCAAAAGCACCTGGTGCCTTTCATCCTCAAACAAATTAGCATTAGGTTAAGTTAACATTAAGTTTATTTTTCCACTTAAGCCAGCAACCCAGCAACAAAAGCATCCATCTACTGAATGTATTTGAACATCAGCATTTATCACACTTTGTTTGTTTTACCACATCATTAACTCCAAGATGGGCTTAAATCTACAGTGGCTGAGCCACAATCAGTAAATCTATACATGGCTTACAACCTGGATGATTTTATACTGTATAGCCTTAAATATCTTGTGCCAACAGTCTGTCCATGTCTACTTTGCATCAATATGTCTTTTTCAGTGTGTGTTAGTGGAAAAATAATTCGTCTTGTAAGAGATCAATTATAACAGTTTATTTCAAACTGAAAAAGGTGACAGCTGGACTGGAGGTGATGCAGACTGAAAAACAACCTCCGTGAGTGTCTTTGTGAGTGTCTCAACCTTATGGAGCGGCAGGGTGTGGAAGTAAAAGGCTGAATATGGGTTGTGGCAAGAGGAGACCTGAAAAGTAAAAAAAGTGATCGAAAGAAACACATAAGTTGATTAAATGGCAGAAGGAAGCTCAACAACAGCTGCCCTCAAATAATGACAGAGAGGCTTTGCCAAAATTCTCCATGAAAACATCAAAGTTGCCCAGGTTTTCAGAAATGCCTGCAGACCTTGTACCTGTTGGCAGTTCTGACCAGCTTCAAACCAAATTAACTACAGAGTTGAGAGATCTAAAGCTGCTGAGATCTAGCACTGGATGATGCACTTAACTGTGCTGTGTAGAAAAGTGCTTGTGTTTTCCTTAAGTTTGATTTACTTCTCTTTGGGGTGAAGATCTGACTTCAGCTCCAGGGATAGAGCCATTCCAATCTTTGAGAGTTCTTTAGTTTGCCAGAAATGTCCTGTAACTGAACTCAAGGAGGGAGAACAAGTCAGAATTCAGAATTTCAAATCAGGGCAGCTCCTGAGGGGACTTTTCTTTTCAAAGTTCTGGGACCTCCCTCTGGCCATTTCAAATGGCTAATTATGAAGAGACAGACGAAAAAAATAGGAAATATTCAAAAAGCACTCACTTCAACCAGCGCTAGCTCTATAGCTTGGTCTTAATGCCTGACTATACTTTGAAATTCCATGTAAACATAAAGTAAGAGTTTGGAACACTCCAGAGATAGTTTCCTTGACTGTATCCCTGCATGGCTTCAGATTGAAATGACCACAAGTACCACAAGTATTCACTATCTTTGCTGCTCTGTGCATCTTTGCCATTAACAGTCAATAGTGGTCATGGAAATGTGATGGTAACCCAGACACTATGTATCTTGAAACAATTTTTAAAATATTTTGGTATCCAGACAATTTCTATTCATTCCCCTATCAAAAATAATCACATTTTTTAACCATCCTGAATGGATAAAGGCTTCCAGACCTGGCACAATAAGGGCATTCACCAAATCAAAGACCTGTATATTGAAAATACATTCACCAGTTTTGAACAGCTGTCTAAAAAATGTTCTTTAACCAAATCAAATTTTTATTGCTATTTACAAGTCAGGGACTTTGTATGGAAGAAATCTACTAATTTTTCAAATCTGCCCCCTCTATCCAGTGTGGATAATGTTCTAGAGGTCAATATGATGGACAAGGGTAGTGTCAGTGATTTATGCTTGGATCATGGAGACTCTGAGTGGGAAAATGATATGGGGGTTCCTCTCTCAAAGAATGGGACATGGTGCTTCTTAGGGTCCATTCCTCCTCTATATGTTCACTGCATTCCTTAATCAATTCAAGGTCCTACATAGATTGCACTTCTCTAAAGCTAAATTTGCAAAAATATTCCCTAATTTAAACCCTATCTGCGACAGGTGTAAACAGGCACCAGCAACAATATATCATATGTTATGGTCCTGCTCCAAGTTTATACCTTTCTGGAATTCTTTTTTTTAAATTTCATTTCCAGGGTATATGTGTGCTGTATTCAGCCATCTCCCCTTACTGTTTTGTCCCATTTCATGCACAGCTGACTCAATTCCTCCAGTTAACCTACAAACAGCTGTGGCTTTTTCATCTTTACTAGCTAGATGTACTATTCTTTTCGAATGGAAGGACTCATCACCCCAAACACACGATCAATGGATCAGAGACATCATGCTTACCTCTGTTCCCACCTTTGACGAGATATTCTGTCAAGTGCTTCCCAGCGCTTCCCTGCCAGTTACAAGATTTTTTCGCCAATCCATGTTTTCACTGTTATACTGTAGTTAGAGCTCTTGCGAATCATGTGAATGTGACCTTAGTCCAAAAACAAACAAAGAAGCAGCTTTTCCAGAAAAATGAAGGACCGGTTGTACAGTTTTTGAACTCAAATCGCTAGAATCCCATAGCAACGTATACAGCACCATTCACTTTGAATGGGAGAATGCTGGCTCCGAGGGAACCATGTGCAGTTTCAAAAGCCTTAAAGATAATCCTCTGGACACAGACTCTGACAATTCAAGGTATGATGAACCTTCAGAAGAACTTTTTAGAGACAGAACGGAGACGGACATGGGAAACATAGTGACGAAGGTTGGACGGTTGGACACGGAGAAGAGGGAGACCGTGAGGGCTGTGTGGAAACAGAGACAATCACAGATGGGAGGAAGATATGAGACATTTATAGTGAGCAGTCCAGGGGAAGACAGATAACCAGACGTGGGACAAGTCAAAGGACACCAAGGGCCTGATTTACTAAGATTGCAAATTACAGGTGCTAATTTGCTTGCTTGCGGTAAAAAATGCGCTTGCAATTGATTTGTCTGTCATAAGTGATCAACTAAGATTGCCTGCGCACATGACAATAGGTGTAAAGTCTCAGAGACCGCCCTATTTAAATGAGGATTTTGTGTGCGTTACTGGTTGTTTATCATGGAGACAGTACGCTGGCAAAACTGCTCTGGAATATGCCAGCACTAATGGCAACATTGTGCTGGAATGATCCAGATGCACGGAAATGTCACGTTGGAGGAGTTTTGTCATCGAAGGTATTGCATGACTTCTCTTTGTGACTGGCCCCAAATCATCCCCTAGTTCATCTAGAAGTTCTAAAATGGCATTGCTGGGCAGCGGAGCCAGATTATTTTAGAGGTGGGGGGACCGTGGGGGTTGTTGAATTGAATCACTGTCAGGCGCACATAATTTTGTCACACTGTAGCCTAATGTCAGTGCGTATTTTTAATCACAATCATCAGTTTAAGTGGAATGTAGCCTTTGCTACAAAAGTCTGTCTTTTGAAAATGGAAATAGGAATTTATGTAACGAACTGCCCCACTCATGAATATGAAGTTGCTCTTTTTCCACACAGAGGGGTGGATAGGTATTTCTCTGTTGCTGTTTATCAGTGGTTAAGTCTGTTATTAGTGAAATACATAGCTTTGCTCTGTATGGCGAATGAAAGCTTTTAAGCCCGCGAGCATGATAGAAAACCCTCCACATCAGTGCTTATAATAGCCGGTTCAGGAGTCCAGTCACAACACCGTGTGTGTGTGTGTGTGTGTGTGTGTGTGTGTGTGTGTGTGTGTGTGTGTGTGTGGCACTAGAACCCATCCTGTTCTATCTCCACTGGCTCTCCACCCATAAAGAGAGAGAGAGAGAGAGAGAGAGAGAAACACGCCTCTCAGCACAGTCAGGTCCTGGTCTAATTGTGATGTGCCACTCACGGAACAGGGTGGTGGGGGGTATACATCTCAATGATTTTTTCTTCCGTCTTTACAAAAATGTTGACGCAAGCAGAAAAGTTTAGTTCTCTGCGTTGGCTTCGGTTGTGCCTATGCCACCTCCTCACCACAACTGCAGCCAGTTAAAACCTGCCTGGAACTGTAAATACATTTCAGTTGTTTACATTGTGATTGACCTGTCTTTTGAAAATGGAAATAGGAATTTATGTAACGAACTGCCCCACTCATAAATATGAAGTTGCTCTTTTTCCACACAGAGGGGTGGATAGGTATTTCTCAAAAAAAGTTAAGGACCACTTTTTAATTTGTGTAAAAGTTTTTTATATGAGATATTCTACTTCTGGAAATACCCCAATACAACTGTCCTGAATGTCCTCAAACACACTGTAATCAATTTCACACATGATTGGATTCAATTGTTGCATAATGTCTCTGGCATCACTGCACATCCTGAAATGAGGGCCTATAGGGGTTTCAGCTGACCACGCAGTGGCCGACCAGTTGCAACAACCCCTAGAGATGATCGCTACTTGACGAATCTCAGCCTCTGCGACCGCCTTCACAGTGCACGTCGCCTCAATAATGACTTCGCTGCAGCAACTGGAGTGATTGTTTCCACTCAAATAATCCGTAACCGACTTCACCGAGCCAATATGCATGCCAGAAGGCCAGCTCAGTGTGTCCCACTCACCCCTGCTCCCCCAGGGACCACGTAAAGACGAGTACGGTTGCCATAGGTGATGCCTCCCCACACCATGATGCTGCCTCCTCCATAACGGTCATGTTCTGCAATACAGGGGTCAGCAAATCTCTCTCCTGGTCGCCTCCAGACTCTCACGTGTCCATCATTGTGGTCAAGGGAGAATCTGCTCTCATCTGTGAACAGAACTCGGTGCCATTGCTGTTGGGTCCATCTGACATGCTCCTGAGCCCAGTTGAGACGGATTCTTCTGTGAGCAGGGGTGAGTGGGACACACTGAGCTGGCCTTCTGGCATGCATATTGGCTCGGTGAAGTCGGTTACGGATTGTTTGAGTGGAAACAATCACTCCAGTTGCTGCAGCGAAGTCATTATTGAGGCGACATGCACTGTGAAAGCGGTCGCAGAGGCTGAGATTCGTCAAGTAGCGATCATCTCTAGGGGTTGTTGCAACTGGTCGGCCACTGCGGGGTCTCTCGGAGTATAGCCCTGTCTCTCGGTGTCTTTGGTTTGCTCTGCTGATGACACTGTGCGACACACCCATCATTTCGGCTACTCTTCACTGACTGAGGCCAGCTTCCAGCATCCCTAGGGCTCTGGCAACTTCTGGTTCACTCAGGTGGCGTCTCGGCATTGCTGTTGTCACCAAGTTGTCTGATTGTGGAGACTAAAGACAGAAAATGCTTTTGCACCCACTTTTGTACCACTTCACGTGGTCAGCTGAAACCCCTATAGGCCCTCATTTCAGGATGTGCAATGATGCCAGAGACATTATGCAACAATTGAATCCAATCATGTGTGAAATTGATTACAGTGTGTTTGAGGACATTCAGGACAGTTGTATTGGGGTATTTCCAGAAGTAGAATACCTCATATAAAAAACTTATACACAAATTAAAAAGTGGTCCTTAACTTTTTTTGAGTAGTGTATATTGTTTCCTTAATTGTACCAGAATGCACTGACCTGACTGCCTGTTTTGTTTGTATTGCCCCTCTTTCTTTTTTTTCTTTTTTTTTTTTTCTTTGGGCGGGAGGGTGTTGTTTATTAAGTCTGGTGTCAATCTTTGTATTATGAACACATTACTTGAAATTATAAGTGTTATATTTGTTAAATGTTGAAAAGTTCTATAAATGTTGAAAAGTTCTATAAATAAAGTTGTTTTTTTTTTTTTTTTAATTAAAAACTAAAGAACTCTCAGCTGGGAAGGGTAAGAAATGTCAAGGAGACTCAGGGAAAGTGTGCTTGGAAAAGAAAGTTGTACAGGTAGTGTAGATAGTTTAATACTGATACTATTACTCTCAGTTTATGCAACATTAGAGGAAGTCAGGGTTGTCACATATTACCATTTCATAACATGCTTTGTCATGAATTGACTTAAATAGGAGTTTGCATGGAGTTTAGAAGTTTGCGTAATCATGGATTTTCAACAATTGACATTGCATTTCATAATGCAAACTTCTACCTTTAAATATGTAAATAAATATTTGAAATGTCTATGGAAATAACTTTTAAATTATTGTTATTGTTGTTTTGGGTGTTATGGCCCTTAACATGCATCAGTTTGCCAAATAGTTTCTTGGGTTTTTAAAGACTTCCTACTGTATGTAGTATATATCGTTATAAGAAGCTTTGTGATTGAAGCTTAAAACTAATAGACCGAGACGAGAGTTTGGCACAAAGACTAGACTAAAACTAAAATTAAAACAGGCTGACATAAACAACACTATTGATCACTCAGATGGTCTAGAGAACACTCAGATAGTCTCAGCTGTTTGACCACCTTGAATAGCTCATCTAGTGTCACAGACTGAAACTACTGGAAAACAGCTGAGCGTATGGGAGGGGCAGAAGGATCAGAAACCTTAGGAAGAGGGAGTGACGCTCTGATCATAGAGATTTTGTCATTAAAACACGATAATCTCTCACACTTGGATGGGGATGCCACAATGGCAGAAGTATTATTTGGATTAATAATTTGATTTAAAACATTAAATAACACCTGAGGCCTGTGGCTGCTGAAGAAATGAGATGGGACATAAACTGTGATTTAGCTGACTTTGCTATTTACCAGAAAACTGTAAAGAAACATGCAACATGTCCATCCATTTCCTTTCAGCACATCCACATTTGAGCATGAGAGTATGTGGTCTCATATAACTAGGGTGCAGATGCTGGTTTAGCTCGTCTGGCACTGAGAGGAGCCATCGAGTCCAGGATCTCAGAGCGGGTGACATTAAAAAACCCAGTCCTCAACACTCAGGACAGATTTGCTCTGAGTACAATTGTCATGGAGGGGGTAATTAGCTAAACAGACCAAATCCATTTTTTGAATCAGGCTGTGAACATTTGCACCTCTGCACTAAAGTTGGACACTTCAACACAATGTCTATGGAAATGACTGACTATTGAGGATTCAAGTGGTCATTAAATGAACTGTGGGTTTTAGATTTTTTTTTTTTTTTTTTTTTTAACTTTGATGATTAAAGATGGTGCTCCTAATCAACCAGTGTCCACACAGTATTGTCTGATAGAAGATGATCACACGTTCTTTACAATTTTGCTGAAAGACATGGCAGATTGCGTTTTGTCAATCTGGACCTTGCTTACAAACATCTCTAACTATTTTTCCATTGTCAGGACACCATGAGCTTCTACCCTACGTACAAAATTAGTTGTTGCCACAGTGCAGTAGCTTATACACAGAAAAAGGCAATCACCCCATTTCTGATAGGTTCACCCTGTACTATACATTTTCCTATTGAATGGACAAATCAATGAATGTGTGCTCCACCCCAGCCAGTGCTGCAACTCGTGTTCCTCTGGCCCTCAGGCCTTTCATTTTCTTTATGATGGTAATTGTTGTGACAGTAGTCGTTTCAGTTTGATGCCACCAGTAGGGATTATCATACAAGTATGATTTGACAGTGCTGAACCATCACATTATCTACATAACAGAGAAAGACATGGTGTAACACAGTGAGGATCAATCAGCCACTAGATTCAGTCCCTGCAGTCACGCATACCAGATTGTCCCAAACAATGTCAGGAGGTATTAGAGCTTACCTTATCATATGGTAAGGTAAGGTATGATAAGATAGTTTTTAGTTTACTTTATTTCAGACACAAACATAATACAACACATAGGGGAAAAAAAACAAAACTAGACAAAAAAATAAAAAATAAAAAATAAAATAGAATAATAGAAAATGGAACAATTGTTGTGCCTGAAAGGGAGTAGAAAGAAGCCACTGCTTATCCAATCCTACCCCCCGAATTCCAGTCCTCACACTGTTAGTGCCTAATCACATATTATACAACATAAAATCGTGATTATTCATAAACACACCCCTACATACTTGTACACCAATACATATACAGTCACATACACATATACATACACACCAAATTAAATCTACATCTGTACACCAACCCACATCCGCACACCCATGCATATATATGCACACACCATACAATATAACAACCTGACAACCCAAGTAATGATCACACCCTTCCTTGGGCCAGACATTGTGGCAAAACCATCCATCTCTTTCCACATTATTTTGAATTTTTGAATGTTTGGACACTGCCTGAAGTCTACCCTCAACCCATTCCAAAGTTTAACCCCACGCTCCAATACACACAAACATTTCCTGGTTGACCTTACTGCCTGGACTTTGAAATTCCCACATCCCCTCAGGTTATAGCCCCCCTCTCTACAGGCAAATAATTTTTGGAATGTTGACTGGTAGTTGATTTTAATTGGCTTTATATAGAAGTTGAGCTGTGTAAAAATTTACTAAATCTTAGAGTTTTAATAGTAGATGAGATGAGATGGGATGAGATAAGAGAGAACAATTTAGTCCATATGGTAAAGGGACAGCCTTAGCTGCAGATTTTTGCACCCCAAACAGGAAACATGTCACTTTACTGCTCACTAAATCACCAAAAATATTTTTAAACTGCACTTCAATTCAGATTATACACAGCACAGCACTCACGGCCTGTATCATTTATTTAAATATTCATGATTTTGTACAATCATTTTATGTGATTTCTATCATCTTCTTCTTCATGTGAGACAGGTGTGGCAGCACCCTAGCGCCCTCTTTTGATGAGCCACAACTGGATCTTGGTGAATCAAATGATTGGAGTCGTTTAACACTGATGCTCCCCCCATAGTATTTGTTTATTCCACAACTGAAAACTGCAAAGATATATATATATATATATATATATATATACAGTATATATATATACAGTATATATATATATATATATATATATATATATATATATATATATATATATACAGTATATATATATATAAGCTTCTTCATTTGACATATCAAACTAGGAATGAATCCTGTGTCGGTTTGTTCACCAACCAGATGTAACCAGTTTGCTCATTTCAGTCTGGTCTTTCAACCAAATCAGCAAATGAAGTCCTTCTGCTCACTGGACACCTCACTTTAAAATTTTCTTAACTTTTTAATGTTATTTATACTTTTGAACTTTCAATCTTTAAGAAGGATAACTTTTTATTTTTACTCCAATCGGATTTTAGAGCCCACCACAGTGTGCAAACTTCATAGTTAGTCATAAGGTTCTTTTATCATGCCCAGAGAAATAGATTATTTCATGCCTTGAAAACCACACTTTCAGAATTGGCATTGGTGGGGCTAGGTCTTCAACAGCTAAGTTATTTTGCGGGATTACTCACAGGTCATGTTCTCAATTCTGTTTTCCATTCATAATCTGTATCAGGATATATCAAGTCCCACAATATCAGATCCCATTGTAATGCAGATAATTCTTGGGCAGGCTCAGGAGGTAAAGCAGGATGTCCAATAACCAGTGGGTTGGTGCTTCAAATCCTGTTCCATCCCCATCATGTGTGACTCACATTGGTGTATGAATGGTGGTGGTCAGAGAGGCGTCGATTTGCAGCCACGTCTCCCCTAGTCTGCCCCACAGCAGCTGTGGCTACAGATGTAGTTTACACCACCAGTGTGTGACTGTTGAGTGGTTGAATAATGTAAAGCAGTTCAATGTAAAGCACTTTGAGTGCCTAGAAAAGCACTAGTCCATTATTATTATCAATTACTACTACTTTCAGCTGCTCCCTTTAGGGGTTGCCACAGCAAATCCACATAATCTTATTACTAATCTTGTTAATAATTGTTCTAATCATTCCGATTCCTCCTTTAATCTAAATTGCAAAGGTTCTCAAGGTTCAACTTACTATTACCTTACCTCACAATGCAGACATATTGCCGTTATTTTTGACAACCTCCCCATAAGTCAGGTTTTCAGTATGGAAGAACTACAAAGTACAGCTATATGGTATAATGGAAAAGTTATTGGAAAGTATAAAATTGTCAAATGAATACTTACCACATAGATACCTGGAAACTCTGTGTAAGTGTACTTAAGTAGGCTATGCATTTGCACTATCAACAATATAATAGACTTTTCTAAAGAAAAAAATATTCATAGTGACTTTGAAGTAAATGCTTATTCTTCAAGTGTGGCTAAATAAGCAGTATATTAATGGTGGTAGATGTGGAGAATGTCACGTTCATCCCTTTAGAAGTGTTTAGAAGTGTCTAAATTTTGCCAAATAATACAGTTGGTGCAGAGCTTTTTATTATATTGTCTTTTGTGTCTTTCCCTGCTCCTCTGTATCCTCACTAATCCTGTCATATTGACTTGTGCAGGTGGATTTCAGATGAATGGGAGCATTGTACCAAAACCTGTGGCAGTCTGGGTTTTCAGATCCGAACAGTGCGCTGTGTTCAGTTTCTTCATGATGGTACAAACCGCTCCATTCATAGCAAATACTGCAGTGGAGAGAAACCAGAAAGCCGGAGGCCCTGCAACCGGGTCCCCTGTCCTGCACAGTGGAGAACTGGAGCATGGTCAGAGGTGGGTATCCACATCATCCTTCTAAAACAAATTACAACCAACATTTCTCTGCATACACTTCATCCTATCTGATGGTCAAAGTATTTTTTAAGGATTTTAAAGTCTTTTCTCCCAATATGATAGATGGGGTTGATCATGTGTTATCTGAACATGCTGATGTACCATATGTGATGGTAGTATTTATTTCTTTTTTGTCCCAGAAGCTTAACACTGCCATTTCTAAGCTGATTGTCAATGGTAACAGTCTGTGCAATGATTTGAAAATGTGTATGAGTGGATGAAATGACCAGAGCCCACCACACCAGACTCCAACACAAATTTTACACTAAGAAAATCTTACAAATTGAACCTTTGCTTTTAACTCAAACTCATCTTTGCATGAAAAATCAGTTAGTTTTACTCTTGCCACCTGAAGGTGATGATGTCCATTTTTATGCCTGAATTGATATTGATAATTTGTATAGTCTTCATTAAAACTGTGTCCATCAAAATTGAAGGTATGTTTTGTGTAGGCTTTATATCACCAGGAAGAATTTTAACTTTGGTGACTTTTTAGTGGCACTGACTGGAACTATCAGCCTTGTATATAAAAGGCCTTTTTCCTCAAATAAAACCACTGTCAGTTGTAAACAATGTCTCCAACAGCAGCTGGAGGTAAGGCTGACACAAACAAAAGCCTTTCCCTATATACAGGCCAGGAAAAAATAATTTGGATTAACTTTTTGTATCTTAAGGCTTAACTTTCAGTTAAGCACCTGTTAGGGTCTCTTGTGTTCATTGTTTGGAAGCACCAAAGACGAGTTCAGGAGGCGTCTTTGTCACAGTTCAAAAAATTTATTTTGGTCACTGGTAATATATAATCATCAGCGCTGGTCTCTCTAGACAAGAGCTCACACAGGAACTCGAGTTGCAAAAGCCCCAAATTCCAGGTCCGGTTGACAATTATCTTCTTGGGTGACTCCACCCCGAACAATAATAATAATAATAATAATAACTAGAAGCACTCGGAGAGCGCAGACCTCCACCAAGGCTGATCAGTGGCCCCCCCCGTGGACCCCCCCACCCCCGATCACCACCAAAATTTAATCATTTCTTCCTTATCCCATTTCCAACAAACCCTGAAAATTTCATCCAAATCTGTCCATAACTTTTTGAGTTATGTTGCACACTAACAGACAGACAAACAAACAAACAAACAGACAAACAAACAAACAAACCCTGGCAAAAACATAACCTCCTTGGTGGAGGTAATAATAATAATAATAATAATAATAATAATAATAATAATAATAATAATAATAATAATAACTAGAAGCACTCGGAGAGCGCAAACCTCCGCCAAGGCTGATCAGTGGCCCCCCCGTGGGCCCCCCCACCCCCGATCACCACCAAAATTTAATCATTTCTTCCTTATCCCATTTCCAACAAACCCTGAAAATTTCATCCAAATCTGTCCATAACTTTTTGAGTTATGTTGCACACTAACAGACAGACAGACAAACAAACCCTGGCAAAAACATAACCTCCTTGGTGGAGGTAATAATAATAATACATTTTATTTATAAGTGCCTTTCAAGACACCCAAGGACACTATACAACAAGATAAAACAGACAATCCATAAAATACAAAGAAATGAACAGATAAAAGAATAACTACTATATATAGAAATGAAGATGTAAAATGGATAGTAAAACTTATGGTGGGTAGGCTGTTCTGAAAAGGTGAGTTTGAGTCTGGATTTGAATGTGGGGAGAGAATTGCTGTTACGCATGGATGGTGGGAGGGAGTTCAAGAGCTGAGGAACAGAGTGGCTGAAGGCTCAGCCTCCCATGGTGCTGAGGCAGAGAGGACACAGTGAGCTGGATGGAGGAGGAGGACCTGAGGGAACGGGCTGGAGTGGTGGTATGAAGGAGGTCTGACAGGTACTGAGGAGCAAGCTTGTGCATGGATTTAAATGTGTGCAGGAGGAGTTTGGATTTAATTCTCTGTTTGACTGGAAGCCAGTGTAGTTCATGGAGGATGGGGGTGATGTGGTGGTAGGAGGGGGTTTTGGTGATGATGCGTGCGGCAGAGTTATGGACCAGTTGCAGCTTATTAGAATTAGAATTAGAATTAGAATTGCCTTTATTGTCATTTGACAGTACAAAGTACATCAGACGAAATTGAGTTTGATGATTAGGGACATCGGGCCGCTGCTCCTACTAGAGCGCTGGCACAAACCCTTTTCTCCGAAAAAAGAATCACAGTGGAGATAATGCAAGCACATACATCACATACATAAGAAATAAGACATTATAAACACAGTACACGCAGTCACGTGATGGAACTTTTTCAATGGATTTGGTTGTGGGAGGGGGACAGGAAGAGAAGAAGAATGTTGTGAGGCAGACGGAGATGGGGGGGGGGGGTGGAGTTTAATGCTTGTATGTGGTAAGTCCTTGAAAGTCTGTTTGTGTATGAAAAATAAGAGACTCAGACTTCTGTCTTTTATCAGTTCATTCAGTCCTGAATCTTGGCCTTGGAAGGATGTTTTGACTGCAAGGGAACAGATTAGACCAGAGTGGCTCCAACTGCTTTACCGGCTCCCAGGAGAAACAGAATTAAATGGGGAAAAAATTATTTGATTTATACTTAATTTAGTTATAACTTAATTTTTGTTATAACCGGGCCTCAGCATTACTCATCACTTCAGAGCAGGTAGGTCCTGCACAGTTCGTCTTTTACCCACAGTCCCGCGATTTGCCGGAGCGCATCCACGGTCTGTCCAGCGATGTAATCCAACTTTTGTGTGAGTCCACAGCTCATGCAATCCTCCGACTGTGTCACCATCCGCTGTAAAACCTTCACGTTGTCACTAACCGCTCCGAAGTGCTCCTTAATTTCGATTGACAGCAGCGGGGTCTCTATGTGTGCTGCTGTCTTTCCAACTTTGTGATAAACCAGGGCAACTCCAAGACCAATTAGAAGGTGTCCTGTTATCAAAAATCCAATCAGGTAAATATCAATATCCTCCACCGACAGAACCGACAGCCATACTACCTCCACTTGTTCCAAGCGTCGATCGCATACTGCAAAAGTTCTGTCAGGGCAGGCGGGCTCCTCCCGATGCCTTTGTTCCTGGGTGAAAAAATTTTGTCAATTGCGCTGAGTATCCAGTTGATCAATTCCATAATTTAGTTGTTTGGGAGTACAGCAAACAGGGGATCCAAAGACAAAAACAGACGAGACGCAGAGGCAAAAGCAGGAGAAAAAAGAGGAAGGCAAGGACAGCTCAGAAACATGTCTGCTCTCAACAGAGGACAGGAATTTAAGTGGAGGGACTTTTGGGGGATACCGAATTCGAGGGAGTTACAGTAGTCAAGGCAGGAGGTTACGAGACTGTGTGTGAGAATAGAGGTGGTATGGGGGGTGAGTGAGGGGCGGAGGCAGTTGTGCAGGTGGAAATATGCAGACTGGGTGATGTTATTGATGTGGGATTTTAAAGAAAGTAAGCCATTGAGGATCACACCCAGACTCTTAACCTGAGGGGAGGGGGAGACTGAGGAGTTGTCGATGGTGAAGAAAAAGGTGTTGATTTTAAAAAGAGTGGATTTTGAGCCAGTGAGGAGCATTTCTGTTTTGTCGCTATTGAGTTTTAAGGAATTGGAGGTGAACCAGGATTTAATTTCAGAGAGGCAGGAGGTGAGGGAGCAGGGCAGGAGTGTGGAACAAGGATTGGTGGTGAGGTAGAGCTGGATGTCATCCGTGAAGCAGTGGAAATGGATGTTAAATTTTCTGAAGATATTGCTGACAGGGAGGAGGTAAATGATGAATTGAAGGGGCCCCAGGACAGAGCCCTGGGGCAGACATGAAGTAACTGGGGAGGGATCTGACCTGAAAGTTTTAAGCTGAACAAACTGATTGCTGCCTGACAGATAGCAATGAAACCAGTGGAGGGGTGTGTGGGTGATGCCAATAGATGAGAGTCTACTGACGAGGATGGGGTGTAAGATGGTGTCAAAGGCTGCACTCAGGTCGAGAAGGATCAGGATGGATAATGAACCAGAGTCAGCGGGAAGGGGGAGATCATTAGGGATTTTTAGCAGGGCTATTTCTGTGCTGTGGTGTGGGCAGAAACCGGAATGGAAGGGCTCATAGAGACTATTGGTCATTAAAAGTGTGTGGAGTTGAGTGGTGACTATTTTTTCAACAATTTTGGAAATGAAAGGTAGACCAGAATAAAAGTTTGATGTGGTTTTAGTGATTGAGTCCTTGTAGTGCCGTATGTGTGTTTTGAGCATGTCCATGTGGATAGTGAGACCAGTTTTTTTGTAGAGTTGCTCCAGCTGTCGACCTTTTGCCTTCATTTGTCAGAGTTTGGGGGTGTACCAGGGGGCATTTGAAGAGAAGGAAACAGACCGTATTTTCAGTGGGGCAAGAGAATTGAGAATGTGGGTTAGACTATTATTGTATAATGTAGCAAGTTCATCAGGAGTTTAGGGGGAGTCCAGGAGTAGAATGTTGTCGATGTTGGAGGAGAGAGTGTGTAGACTGTGGTACTTAGGAGGGCGATAAACTGTTGCGACAGCTGATGGAGTGGGGCCAGAGAGCATAAACACAGTACATTCAAAGGAGCACAAGGCAGGCACAGACACAGGTAGGACCTTCCACTTCTCGCAGTGAATTATCGCGAGACCCCCCCCCCCCCCCCCGACCATTGCCACGGGGACGGCAGATGTAAACAAAGCCTGGAGGAGTGGATTTGATTACCTGAGAGAAGTCATTGACTTGTTTCAGTATGTTTCAGTAAGACACAGGAAGTCGAACTTACGGTTGGTGAGGAGATCCTGGATTAGATGTCCCTTGCTCGTGAGTGAGCAGATGTTGAGGAGACCAAAGTTGATAGTGGTGTTGTCGTTCTTAGCGGAAGCGTTAGCTGACCTGGCTAGGCTGGCTAACGCTTGATGGATGTATCTCTTGCGGGGGAGAAGAGTGATGTCCGGGTAGTGGTGCAACACTGGAGGTGGAGGCGTGAGAAGATGACAGCGGAGCCAGAGGAGCTCAGCGGCTGTGTACTGTCAGAGACCTGACACAGGATGGTGAAATGTCAGCAGGAACAGCCAGATGATTGTGGACCAAATATAAAACTTGCAGGTCCACATAGCGGCAGCAACGACAGGTGGATCAGCAGAGCTGGGTGAAGTGATCCAGTAGGTAGGCTAGAGTTAGCCCTCTTACAAACAAAATGCAGTAAAAGCAACTGTTGCACTAGTGAGAAGAGATATGTCTCCCAAAAACATACAATTGCTACTGGGATGTGTGACGCAAAATGTCATGACTGTTGTTTTAGATGTGTATCTATTGGAATGCAAGGTTTCAACTCCCTATAGCCACAACATCTCCTTCAGCAAGCGGAACTGACCATGAATTTATCAGTAGTGACATCAATGAGTTTACTGTACTGGCCACCCCTGTACTGCCATGACTCAGGACCTAGAGCGGGTTGTCCAGTAACCAAAGGGTTGGCAGTTTGAATCCCGCTCTGTCCTAGTCAGTCTGTTGTGTCCCTGGGCAAGACACTTGACCCGCCTCGCCTCCAGTGTCACTCACACTGGTGTATGAAGGAATGTTTGGTGGTTGTCGAAGGGGCTATTCGGCACAAATTGGCAGCCACACTTCTGTCAGCCTGCCCCAGGGGAGCTGTTGCTATAAATGTAGTTTGCCACCACCAGAGTGTAAATGTGAGAGCGAATGAATAACAGATCAATAATATAAAGCGCTTAGGGTGCCTTGAAAGCACTATAGAAATGTAATCCATTATTATTATTGTTATTATTATTATTATTATTATTATTATTATTATTATTATTACTGTGAGGCGAGTTTTTTGGTAAGAAGTACATGCAGTTACTGTGAGGCAAAAGCCAGAATACAATTGATGCATGGTATTGAACATAATACGATAATTATTCTTCAATGTACATTGACAGTCATTAAAATTTTGAGGTACAAAATTTAGTATATTTGGGTAAGTGGGGAGGATCAGTTGATATATTCTGTTTTTTTTTTATCACTTAGTGTGTGTGACTGCTTGAGAAATTGATGAGTTGTCTCATGGTCACGTTTCATTGCACATCTGGGGGCCTCTTTGGAAAAGAGGACCAAATGCATTTTGAGCAATAACACAATATGAATCTGTACAATTTGAGGAGTGGTTTGGAAAGCCTTTATATAGGGTCTAAAAAGGCCACCAGTGTTTTACAGTGCATGTCAAAATGTCATGTCTGTCACATTTAAGAATGTCTGAGAGCTTTGGGGATGGTGCAGGCTGGTTTTACCCACAGTGAGGTGGCAAGATGTATGGGCTGAACACAACCCACAATCTGAAATCTGGTGGAATGGCACAACAACACAGACACTGTTGATGAAAGACCACACCCAGACCGTGAAAGAATCACCAAACCCAACCAAGATCACCATGTCTGGTTGCAGAACCTAAGGGACCGGTTTTGCCCCTCCAGTCACACAGCATGCGAGACACCTGGAAGACACACCCCAAGAGTTAGCAGCCCAATGTGCATCGCCAACTGTGTGTTGCCGCCTACAAGAAACCTACCTCTGAGGAGAGCCTTTCTGGAGTAATGTCCTCACAAGACCCCGGTGACCGACATGACTGAGATGGACCAGACAACACCTGAGGTGGACCCATCAGCGCTCGACTGGTGCTGTTCTCAGACAAGAGTAGGTTTTGTCTGGATCAACCAGATGGTTGGAAACATGGTGTAGGCATGAATTTCTTGTCACCACAGAACACCTCTCGTGGTTGTGGATGGCAAAATGACTTCTCATCACTGTATCAAGCAGATTCTGCAGCCACATGTCATCCTGTTCCTGCAGCAGCCCAAAGATCTGGTGGTATTCCGGCAGGATTAAGTTATTGTTTCGACCTTTTTTACACATTTTGTCATTATTGAAATGCCTGTGTAATTGTCTGTTACACAAAACTTAAATTTTAGGTAACAAAACAAAAAAAAAAATTGACCAATTGTTGCCTCAAAGTGTTTAATGACTGTCAGAGTAATATATTCACGAGTGTAATACTATTTTCCAACACATTGTTCTGGATCACTCACTCTATAGTGTTATTGTCAGCTTTCAGTCACTTTAGGAGTGTGTGTATCTAAATATTTCAGCCAAGCTGCCATGTTCACACTTAAAAATCCCAGATGAATAATATCAAGGGGAGTCTCATATAGTTTATGAAGTTTCCCTTGGCAAAGCAAATTTGCTCAGTGCTAAAAGACACCAGACTACCATTCTGCTGTTATGATGCTGGACAAGACAAGTTTAGAGGAAAAAAAAAAAACAAGAAAATCCCACACGAGGGAACATTAACACAGTAAAGGCCCTATCCATTAAAATATTAAGAGGGCATTTAATATAAAAAGGTTACATGTTGAGCTGTTATTAAAAGAACAAATACAATTAAGTATGGCATACATTAATACACAGGTAGGGCCCGATGGTCCTGGCACAGACCCTGCCTGTGCTTTTGTAACCACTGCACTCACTTCATCCATGGTGAAATCTGCCATGTTGAACAGAGTGTGAGGCGTGAGTGTCAGCTGTTGAAAAAGACATACAAACAGAGGGATAAACGTAAGACTTGTTTTTTCTCCCATTTTTCGTGAGCTGAACTCAAAGATCTAAGACTTTTTCTATTTACACAATATTTCTCTCAAATATTGATCACAAACCTTTCTAAATCTGTATTAGTGAGCACTTCTTTGCTGAGATAATACATCCACCAGGTGTGGCATATCAAGATATTGATTAGACAGTGTGATTATTGCACAGGTGTGTCTTAGGCTGGCCATAATAAAAGGCCACTCTAACATGTGGAGTTTTATCACACAGCACAGATGTTGCAAGTTTTGAGGGAACATGCAATTGGCATGCTGAATTGGCCAGCTATTGACAATACATTAATACGTTATGTTTGGTAACAATAACATCTATGCATACTGTATAAACACACAGAATATCACTAGCTGCCCTCATTAGCAAAGTGATGTGTAATGTCCAGAAACTGAGCAAACCTTTCCTCTCCACCCTTAAATTTTTTTGTGTGAAGACAAAATGTGAGTCATACATATTTGCTGTTATTTACCATGGATTTGCATATTGATACTCAATAAGATGAGACATACCAGTATAGTTGACAAAGTCAGACATAGCGGACATCATAGCCTTCTATTTGTTATAATAGCATTATTAACAGAAGAATAATTTGCCAAAAGATTGAAAGTCAGAATGCTTTGACTTTTCCAAGAGAGATACTAAATGGAATCAATTGAGGCCAGGAGTTTTTGGAGCCACCAGTAAACCTCAGCGATATTTAACTAGATCATTATGTTATTAGCTTTGACCCCTTAACACAGACATTTGGAAATTCGCGACATACCGTTTCCATCACAGAAGTAGACGAGGTAGTCTATATACTGTATGTCATTAGCCTCTTGGCGACGATGGACCAAAAGATTTTACCCTCCCCATCCAGCTGCGAAATTTCTCGGAACTGGTCGAGCCTCGTGGAGTTTAGCTCTTAAGGCACAAAGCTTCCCTCAGCAAGAGTCCAGAGCCCAGGTTCCCGCTTCTTCTTCTACAGTGTCAGTAAGAGTCTTGAGAGCCTGTTCAGGAGCTGTGGGCAGCATTTGTAGATCTTACAGGTAGGGCCCGATGGTCCTGGCACAGACCCTGCCTGTGCTTTTGTAACCACTGCACTCACTTCATCCATGGTGAAATCCACCATGTTGAACAGAGTGTGAGGCATGAGTGTCAGCTGTTGAAAAAGACATACAAACAGAGGGATTCCTCTGCAGGGGTCTTCGTGTGCAGCTGCCACACTGCTGTCTACATCCTCCTAGGAACATAGCAGTGTCCTGCTCCTGGGCTTTCCAAGGAGGTCCGCTGTGATTTGGAAAGGGTTGCTGAAAAAGGCTTTCCTCTGTCGGCACTTTTCCCTCTGCTTCTCCCAGATGGTCTCAACTCTCCGAAGCTGGATCAGCCTTTTCCACTTCTCTAGACTGATTGTCATTCTGGGCTGCTCTTTCCTCTTTACTTGTTCCCTGCCACTTTTTCTTATAAATCCTCTCACAGTTCTTCCATCTGCTGCTGTCTCCTGCTAAGCCCTGCAGGTGGTCTGGGCATCTTGCCTTCTTTCATGCCAAAAGTGTCGTGGTATGCCTGATACATGACTTCAACCATGGTCTTGATAAATACTTAAAAACAGCTTTTATCAAAAGACAGTGACAGTTTTAAATGCAGCTGAAATTTGACTTGACTGTTTTTTTTAGACCATTTTAGCACTTTTTGTTTTTGTTTTTTTTACATAATTTATGTTTATACTTTTTATGATTTATGATTAAAATTCTGTTTTATAATGTGCAATGACAAATTACAAGAAATAAGACAGCAACAAGAAATTACTCAATGGTGATTGATTGACATAAATAAATCATAAGCAAGTCATAAATAAACTTGCCTCAGTATTGCCTTAGGCCAATAGTACACATACGATAACTGTTAACTTTGTGTCATCGATCTTTATATGCAGTCTGTTGTATGATGTGATGAGTGAGGAGAACATGGTTTGAACTGTATTCATCATCCAAACACAGGAAAATATACACCCAGACTACATTTACTAACAAAGGCCAGCAGAGGTTTTGAGCATAATTTCAAAGATTGTAATTAAGAGCATTATGACTGGCTAACAGTTAGCGCCAAGCACAACAAGCTGTTTTTCTGGATGTGTTTACTTTTAATATGAGTAAGAGACATGGAATGATTCTGGCTTTTGCAGTCTGAACAGCTTCACCAAGGCAGCTCTTAAACACCAAGGCTTTGAGTGCCATATGTCAGTAGTGCATCTGAAAACATTTGGTGAATGATGGGTGGATTTTTAGCTGAATGAGCAGAAGAAAGGTGAGCTCAGCATCCATAATGAGTCAGATGAAACCCGGACATCCTGCACTAACAAGAGAGATGGATTTAGAAAATGTAAGTGCAGTTTGCAGAGTTAAGCATACTCCACAAAAACAGAGAAGTTTCTTCTTGTTACCTGCAGCTGCAAGAACAAAATGACGTCATCTTGTTTTGGTTTTGGTTTTCCCACAGCTTGTTCTATACACAACATACGGGCAGAACTTTCTTCCCATGCGAGAGCTATTGCATAATTGGTCAGAAATTTGAAGTAAGTGTGGTTAATACAGAAAAGTGGAGGACCTCCCATGAGCACTTGAGTTCCTCGTGAAGTATGAAATGCCCCAGCCAGAATGAATTTTGTTCTTGTCACCTAAAAAATATGAACACACTTCTCTGTTCTTGTAGACTATGTAGCAGGCTTTAAGGGAAACAATGGACAGAAATGGAACATATTATTCATGATTATGTTTTCAATCCATGCATAACCCCACCTTCTGTCACTTATGCCCCGTTTCCACTACGTGGTATCGGCTCGACTCGACTCGACTCGACTCGACTCGGCCTTTTTATCACTGTGTAAGTGGACCTGCCCTCTCGGCTCCGTCCCTAAAAATGGAACATAGTCCTTGTTAAGTCTAATTTTATGTCCACCTGTACTGGCAGATCTGATACGGAAAGTGTTTTGGGTTGTATTTGGTGCTTTCTCTGAAGGTCAGAGGTAATCTCAGGAGGCATTCAACCACATCAGACCCACAGTGGGTCCCATTAATAGACACGTGTCTGCTGCTGTTCTGTACTTTGTTTTTCCAAAAGCAAAAGTACTTCCTGTGCCTCTGACGACCCACACTTTAATTGTTGTACTTACAATCAAAGTTTATCATAATATCATCATGATTTGTCACATTTTCCTCAGGGGTTTCCTCACATTATGAGAATTTAGGAATTCACCTTGGGACGCCCTGTTAGTGTCCCATGACTCACACTTTGGGAAACCCTGCACTAGATGACATCATTTAATTAGATGTTTTCCTTTTAAGACAATGTTGCAAAAAGTAGTTACCACCAGTAGGCACACTAAGTACCTAAATGCTTCATAAATAATTATACTATATACTGGGTACTCCAGTAGGCCTATAGCCAAATGGGGCTATGAAGTGTATTATAATTTGTGGTGTTGATTGTATGTAGACAGTTTGTAAACTGTGTTTGTGATACCACTGTTGCATTCCAGTGGTTTTACTGTAGCCTTCTGTACTCTACTGTAGCTGCTAGACAAGTAATGTTCTCAGTTTCTGCAGAAATAATACAATACAAAAACAGTGTTATTCTCTCTATATAAATAAAAGTGAAATATCTTTGGAGTCTCTGGAAAAAAACACTTGAAAAGCAAGGTAGCATTCTGGAATCTCTTCAGATCTGAGTTTTCTTTTTATCAAATAATATGGCTTCTGCAAATACACTGGTAACTTTAAAATGCATCATGCCCTTATATACACATACTGTCCATCAGATTATATATTACATTAATTTAAACCAGTGCCACATCTCATGTGATAGGTAACTGGTTGATTTCATTTGTTCCACTTGAAGAGACTTTTGTAGCATTTGAAAAATCCAATTATTTAGGCATCCATCTGAGAAGAGGAGTTGATTAGATGCAGAACTTCCACATAGCTTTATGTATTCTGTAGACTGTCTGTGTAAATTTGATTCTTCTTCATTTTAAGTATTATTTGTGTATTATATTGATTAGATTTATTGTTTTTTTTTTTTTAATTTACGTTTCTACATATTTTCACGGAGACTTTCTGTTCTTAGCTCTGGTGTTCATTTTTCTATTGGGTATTTCTTGGGTATCTGTGAAACAGATTGTGTTGAAACTGGAAAAAGCAATTAAGAGCTCTCTCTGCCTGCAAGTACAATATTGTACTGCATACTCCATTTAAAGCATTCATTCATTTTCTGAACCCGCTTTATCCTCACTAGGGTCACGGGGGTCGCTTGGAGCCTATCCCAGCTACATAGGGGCGAAGGCGGGGTACACCCTGGACAAGTCGCCAGTTCATCACAGGGCTGACATATAGAGACAAACAATCACTCTCACATTCACATCTATGGGCAATTTAGATTAACCAATTAACCTATTAGTACATGTTTTTGGATTGTGGGAGGAAGCCGGAGTACCCGGAGAGAACCCACGCAGACACGGGGAGAACATGCAAACTCCACACAGAAAGGTCCCACCCCCCGTCGACTGGTGTTGGAATCGAACCCAGGACCTTCTTGCTGTGAGGCACGAGTGCTAACCACTGCACCACCGTGTCGTCCATTTAAAGCACTTAACCCATAAAGACCCAAACATCCACAACCAACCAAAACCATCATACTGATGTAAATGTCTTTATAGGTTAATGTTTTCCACAGTTATCAGCCATAGAGGCTTAGCATACTATTTTATAGACAGAATATGGGGGGAAAAAACTATTGGAAAAAAAAAACATTCATGAAAGCTGTAGTTTTAAAGTGGAACAAGGCACCATTTTACCGTTTAGGTGCTTCTTCGCGGTTTTTGGTTCTTCATTGTTTTTGTAGCATTTTTCTCTGCAGAGCTCCCCCTACAGTTTTGAAGTTATTCAGTGTCATAAAACCCACCGTTAGCCCTCCCCCTTCGACCATGTGCATGTGTTTTCAATGAAGCTGGGGAAAAAAAGGCAAAAAATAGTGATTGAATATGCTACTGGAGCAGAGCGGAATGGGAGACTTTAGCTGGACATTGAAATTTTTGACATTTGCTTTCACTTCATGGAGGAGGTTGCAGAACCCGAGCTGCTCTTAAGCTCTGCAGCTAATGTCAGCAACTTAGTGCTAGAGGCTGCAGACAAAGTCTCAGACCACCGCCTGGATGGCCAGGGGGTACGTGCAGACTGGAACCCCCTGGCCATCCAGGCGGACAGGCCACATCAACTTGCCAGTTGTGGGTGCAGGGACCGGTGGTCTGAGGCTCCATCTGCAGTCGCTAGCACTATGCTGCTAACGTTACCTGCACAGCTTACAAGCTAACCGACTGTCTGAGGCTCAGTCTGCAGCCGCTAGCACAGCGCTGCTAATGTTACCCGCACAGCTTAAGAGCTAACAGGCTAGCAAACATCAGCAGCTCCCACCTGTCACTATGTCCCAGCCTTGTTAGAGATTAGCGTACTATCATTGGGCTAAGACTTACAACAAGAACAAACATCTAGATTCTAGACCTTCACATGTACAAGAGACAAGTATCATACAACACCAGCTAAGATCGAACATTAAGGCTAAATGTTATGCCAGTTGCAATTCAGACGAAACTAATTAGACATGGGTTATATAATGAACAACATACATCTCAAAAAAACTAGATTCAACTGACAAAATTCTGTGGTAGTAAGCTAGTAATAAAAGCACGCTGCTGGGGTAGGCAAAGGGCGATCTAGTAAACTGAACAAACATATACGTACGTGACACAAACAACCATGATTACTAGTCAGTATGCTAACATTTCCGCTAGCCAACAAGCTTTCAGGCATCGTTCATAAAATAAATTCATAAACAAGTAAACAATGTTACTACCAATAGCAACATCAAGAGCACAAATCCACTGAAATAAATATACATCTGCCATTGTAAACGCCTGTGAAATGAAGGCTGGCTTGTGTTTACAGCTAGCCAGTGGTACCTGGCTGTAAACCATGATATTTCTCACAAGAGACAAGATCTTGGACCACTGAGATGAGAACAAGGCTACAGGGACAGCATTGAGAAGTTGCAAGTGACGTATTCAGTGTAGAGGTGATTGGGAAGGTGGAGTGCTTCCTTTCTCCCCCTAACAAGCCATTTAACCATCCCAGTTACTTTGAAACTGTGTAATTAAGGTAAAAATGTTGCCTAGTTCCTCTTTAATTGCTGTATGCCATTCCACTCTTCAGTCCACAGCCAAAAGCCCCTCTGTACATGTACCTAAATGCAGAGAGGTTTGCAATTTTTGGCCAGTTTCATCAAAAGACAATATTCAACAAAGATGTTTACATTGCTACTAGAAAAGTGGATGATTAAAGATGCCGAGCACATTGTTTATGATATGAAATATGGAAAAACTTTTTAAGCTACCACCATTAAGCCACCATTTCCCTTTTTTTACAACAGATCAGGATTTTTGACCATGTGAGCACAGCCTCCATATTTTTTCAACTTTTCAACCACACTTGTGGGCTTGTCCTTTGGTCATGAATTTCTACCAGTCTGAAAAGCTGTTGGTGGTGGCTGTGTCACATAAATTATGCAGACTATGTAAAAGAAACACTGTTCCATAGACTGTCCTTAAAGCCTTGGCTTGTTAACCAGAGGCAGAAGTAAAACGGGGTAAAGGTGGGGAAGAGTGCAGGGTAAAATAACAGAACTTGCTAAACCAATGACACATAACCAAAAGAGACATTCTTTACAGATATCCATCTCTGCACCATAAGACCAGCGGTTGTAAACATCAGTAGAACACTGGGTCACATTGAGGAACTGATGATTGGCTCACAGGCTAACATGAGGAGATTTTTGCAGTGGTGAAATTGCCATTGTTAGAGTTTTTCATCTTAAGATGAAAATGATAAATAAGCCATGTACAGGTGCAGCTCAAAAAATTAGAATATCATGAAAAAGTTCAATATTTTTTGTCACTCATTTCAGAAAGTGAGACCCATATATTATATAGACTCATAGAGTGAAATATTTCAAGCTTTATTTCTTGAAATTTTGATGTTTATGGCTTACAGAGAATGAAAACCCTAAATTCTGTGTCTCAGAAAATTAGAATATTACATCAAATCAATACAAAATTAATATTTTAAACAGAAATGTCAGGCTTCTGAAAAGTATGTTCATTTCAGTGTACTCAGTACTTAGTTGGGCCTCCTTTCACATGAATTACTGCATCAATATGGCGTGGCATGGAGGTGATCAGCCTGTGGTACTGCTCAGGTGGAATGGAAGACCAGGTTGGTTTGATAGTGTCCTTCAGGTCATCTGCATTGTTGGATCTGGTGTCTCTCATTTTCCTCTTGACAGTACTTCATAGATTCTTGATGGGGTTCAAGTCAGGTGAGTTTTCTGGTCCATCAGTCACAGTAACACCATGGTCATTGAACTGGCTTTTGGTACCTTTGGCAGTGTGAGCAGGAGCCAAGTCCTGCAGGAAAATGAGATTAGCATCTCCATAAAGTTTGTCAGTAGAACTTCCAACCCACCTGATTCAAATGATAGGCCTATCATCAGGTTCTGCAGAAGCCTGATAATGACCGTCAGGTGTGCTGGGAGAGGGATACATGTAAAACATGCAGGATAGTAGCCCTCGAGGACCAGGATTGGTGACCCCTGGTCTATATAATGTATGGGTTTCACTTTCTTGAAGTGAGTGACAAAAAATATTGAACTTTTTCATGATGTTCTAATTTTTTGAGCTGCACCTGTACACTCATGGCCTATTTTGTAGTGAAACAAATTTTGGTCTTTTTGTTTGTTTCTGAGGTACATTGAACAGTTATAAACATTTTATAAGTTTCAGTCTTTTACTGGTAAATAAATGATTTATGCAAAGATTTACTTTATCGTACTCATACTTGTGTGCATCCGCTTTTTCCGGGTCGCGGGGGAAACAGCTTCAGTAACGAAGCCCAAACAGCCCTCTCCCCAGCCACTTCCACCAGCTCTTCTGGGGGAATCCCGAGATGTTCCCAGGCCAGCCGAGAGATATAATCCCTCCAGCAGAGTTACTTTATGTCATTGATAAAGTTTGGCCCATAATTATACCTAAGAATCATTTGCAACACTGACCTTCTCTGCATCACATCTTTGTGCCCACAACATCAGTTGAGTCCACACAACAGACAGAAATGGCACCTGCCAGTCAAAGTGGTTTCATAATTTCATAAACTTTAGTATAATTTAAATGGTTGAGTTCACCCCATGTAGTTGTCATGAACAGAAACCAGCAATAGAGACTTTTGTACCAGGCTGTAGACATGTTTATTTCTGCTGTGAAGTTGGTTATTTTAATGGAGGCCTATGGGGAGAGACTTGGGTTTTTTTTAGCCAGGTTTTATTACTGACACTGGCTTAGTTTTTCAGCTCCATCCTGCCGTGAAAGCCTCAAGAGACAAGAGTACTCTGGTTGCAGCACATACATGTCCAGCAAGACTTTATAAACCTAAATAATGTCAAAATAATTCTCTGCCTCAAGTCTGAAACAATAGGTCAAGTAATGAGGAAAATGTTGTTTCACCCACCTGCTGATGCTTTTCCACCAGGTTAACTTGTCATAAAGCTTTTTTTTGCAGCTAAGAATGAGTGTCAAGTGTGGCTCTGTGCCCTGCTTCCACTCATATGAACTGTGTCCTCCAAAAGAGAAAATAAGTCTCTGAATGTGTTTGTGTTCTTCTACAGTGCTCTGTAACCTGTGGTGAGGGGATGGAGAGGCGTCTGGTCACTTGTCGGATTGGAGATCAGTGCAGTGGAGAAAAACCTGAAACTGTGAGACCATGCAGAACAGGCCCCTGCCATGGTAAGTCATTTATTGGAAATATGGGAAAATGCAAAGAGCAACAAGATGAAAAGAAACATAGACATCAAATCAAATCTTATTTATATAGCGTCAGCTCATAACAAAAGATGACACTTTACATTTAGAGCTGGTCAAAACCAATCTCTTGATGGTCTTGAACACCAAATTTCACCAAATGTAAATGAGGGAACAAAAAGAAATTGTTAAGATTCAACAAGATAATGCAACAAAATGAAACCAGACAGAAGATACAAAATGAGTGATCCAAAAAAAAACAAGGGGAAGGGTGAAACGCAAGTCAAGGGTCACCTCCTAACAGTATTTATTCACCACTGAGACAGTAACAAGACGAAGCCTTTCAAGAAAGTATAAACAGTGTGTTGCTTTGCAAATATATACATGAAGAACCCAAGAACTCTTTCACTTCGACCCCAGCAAAGTGTAAGAATACACTGTTTATCCACTATTGATCTCTGTGTTGCTGCAACACAATTTACTGAATGATTTTTCAAGAGTACAACACTTGAATGCATCACTAATGGTGGTTTTTACTCATTTCACTGGACATGCAGATGTGATGAAGTCAAGTAAAAGCCCTTTCTCTTCCTGGCATTGTGTCGTGCATTGATCCTGAGAAACAAAGAGAACAAGAAAAATAAATACCATTAAAATGAAGGGGAAGAGTAAATGTCACAGTGTAGAAAGAACTGTCACGTATTAAATGGAGTGGTGTACACATTAGGAGATGGAATGTCAGCAAGCTTTCTAAAGCCCCTTTTACACAGCATTATTAAATATTTCGCCTTTGTTCTGGAACGACATCTGTGTAAACAAAATGGTGGGATCATTTAGTCCCATCTTTATCATGTCTTTGTAATGCCTTGTGATCAAGGTGGAATCATGATTCCAGAACGTTATGTAAAAGGAACACCTCTCGTTCAGCAACCAAGGTGTGACGGTTTGATGATAGGTGTGACGTTCTGCACCTGAGAGAAAGCGGATGCATATAGAGGCACTGGCATGGATTCTGCGGCAGCTACCCCAGGTGCTGTGCCTTCAGCCAGGGGTGCCGCGGGTGCCTCGGCTTTATGTCAGGGGTGCTATGGGTGCCACGGCTATACGCCACTTGGTGCTGGGGTGCCGCTACATGCCAATTTCACGCAATGGGATCTGTGGCATGTAGCCTTGGCAGCTGCCCTAGAATCCATGCCAGCGTCATATTGTCCATTTGATTCTGGAACCAGGTCCGTTGTGTAAAAGTCTAGCCATTTTTGTTACTCCTTTGGCTTAGCTTTGTAAATCGGTCAATGGTGGGAAAAAGGTGAGATCACCATCTTGCCTTTTTTCCGGGATCTCTATGTAAATGTGGCTTAAGAGACAAAGATGTTTTTAAATGTATGCAATTATCCAATCCAACTTTATTTATGAAGCACTTACAACCATTGTGCATTAAGAAACAATAGAATAAAAAAAAAAAAAAAGTTAAAATATAAAACAAAGTATCAACTTTGCAAGATGGTCAAAAAGCCACAGAGAACAGGTGGGTTTTAAGAAGAAATTTAAAAACAGGCAAAGGGGAGGCCTGTCTGTAGAGGCAGGTCAATCCACAATCTTGGACCAGCAACAGCAAAGGCCCAATCTCCTCAGAGCTTACATTTTTTTCTCGGCACCACCAAGAGCATCTGATCAACGGATCTTAGAGAGCAAGTTGGTATGCACATGTGAAGGAGCTCAGAGAGGTAGAGCTCCTCGACCATGGATAAAATGGATTCTAAAAAGCGAACAGGCAGCCAATGGAGCGATGCTAAAACCGGAAAAATGTGATTGGAAATAAGCAATGGAAGACCCACGAACCCCCAAATACATTACAGTACATAACAGTAGTCCATAACAGTAGTCCAGCTGAGTGATGATAAAGGTGTGGATTACAGTCTCAAAATGATGGTTTGAATAATGTTTAAACTTAATGTTTTCTACATTATGAGTTTTCTCAGTAAAGCATAGTCACCCGTGTTTATTAATTTTTAAGCTTTTTCCCCAAAGGCATGATTTGTGCTGGATTTCTATGCATCTATGTTTTTAGGAGGCATAAACATTTAGCTTTCAGAGGTGGCTAAAGGTCACATATTGTTTACTCCAGTAGAGGCAGATATAGTTGTGGAAAAGAGACAATAGTAAAAACAAAGATACTGATTCAGCTTCTTCACAGCAGTAAAAGGAAAAAGTTTAGGCTCTGAAATGTTCTCAAAGTGTTCACTTACTATGCACTGTTATTGTTACTATTGTGCCATTTACATAATTTTCATTGTGATGAGTTTGCCTGATGTGATATTCACCAGCGATATATTATGGTATTCTTTTTGAATTGTGCATCCATTTAGGTCAAATCAGTCTTGATGTGGGGAAGGCATGTAGTGGCTAAAAACAAAAGTAATGGCTAATTCCCCTCAAATGCATTACAAGTAAAATAAAAAGGCCTCAAATTATCTATGATTGTGTTAAATGTGGGAAGTAAAAGTAAAAAGGTGAAATACCTGAAAGTCTACTTAAGCGCTTAGTTCTTAGTTTGTACTTAGTTACAACCCTCTAGGCTACCTCTACTGATGGGCTGTAATTAAAAGCAGTGCTCAATAGTCTAATGAATGTGTATATCTGACATATGTCCTTTCTTTCACTACTTCTTTGTATTGAGTGAATTCACTGAGCTCACTCTGCTTTGCTATTTAACTTTCAGATGAGCCATGTAATGGAGACAAATCCATCTTTTGCCAAATGGAGGTCCTAGCACGTTATTGCTCCATCCCAGGCTACAACAAGCTGTGCTGCGACTCCTGCAGCAAGCGCAATGGAGCTCTATCTTTGTTTTCTGAGGCAGCTGAGACCGAAGAGTATGTTCGCTTTGGATCTGCATCCCAGCTGCTGGAGACCCTGGCAGCCTCTCAGACAGCCAATGGCACTCACAGTAGTAAACGAAGATCATCCAAAGGGTTGGCCACATCAGGCAGTGCAGTGAGACACAGCACCACCCCTGCCCCACTCAAGAAAAACCCATCAAAGATCACTACAGCACTGAGGCGGGTTCCACGGCAGCTAGGTCCTCCAGAGGGCCACAGTCGGTGGCCAACAGCGTATTCAGAAGTGGAGAGATGAGTGATGCCCTTCCCCAGCAGGACTGTAATGTACAGTAGATAGTTCAGCTTCATCCTGAGTCTTGTCACACCAAAAGCACAGAGAGAAACAAAGAAAGAGAGAAAAGTGCTGGTTCACTTTGTTTTTAGCCCTAAAATTGACTTAAATATCAGAGAGAGGGAGTATTTGGACTGATACAGCCATATTGATTTGCTTTCACACTTTAGATTTAGTGAAGAACAAAAATCCTTATTAATTTCAAGTACAGGGACACATCGTACAAAGGGAATTTTCACGTGTCAGATTCAAAGACAGTGTTGGTTTGGTAGTATGGGGAGACAGTGATACTTAGATTCTGGGCCAGTAGCAATGATTAAAATAATTTGATGGACATCCCATGGCAATAGGTGTTGGTGTACTTTGTTTTCATGTTGTTTTGATGCTAACTGCTAATGCGCTTAACCCCTATCAGGCTATCACACGTTTCCACTTTTATTGCTTTTATAAATGGAATCATATTCAGTGTAATTTGACAACTAAACCAACCAAAAAACCCTTCAAATAATTATTTAGCTGATACATGTTTGGCTACAGTCATTCTGTGTGGATAGGTCTGTACATATGGATATTGCAATTTTACTCCATTCATCTTTGCAAAACAGCTCAAGCTCTAAAGGTTTTTTCAAGTCCAGCCACAAATTATCTATTGAGGTCTAGGCTTTGACTCAACACTCCAAAACATTCACCTTGTTGTCTTTAAACTATTTCTGTCTGTGTTTCACTGTATGCTTTGGATCATTGCCTTGACAGAAAACAAAATTGTAGTTCTCTTGCAGTTTGAATCAGATTGCCCTCCAGGATTTCCCTATAATTTACCCCATTCATTTTACCCCTATATTTATAAGCCTTCCGGGGTCTGCTCCCCAGAAGCATCCTCACAGCATGATCCCACCATGCTTCATGGTGGAGTAGGGTGTTTGTAGTGATGTGTAGTGGTTAGTTTTCATCAAACATAACTCATCTAGTTTGATGGGGAAATACCCCATTTTCATCTCATCAGACCTTCTTACAGTTGAGATCTCCCGCATGCTTTTGGGTGAATTCTAGTTGGGGGTCATAGGTGTCTTGATGGCCTCCCTCACAAGGCTGTTCCTTGTCAAGTCATTGTACAGATGAAAAGGTGCAGCGATATATGTTGATATCCATTGTCTGACTGACATTTTCTCTGAGCTGGTTGGAGTGTCCTTTTGTCTCCATGGTGAAATTGTAGCCAATAATATTGATCAACCTTAAATATCTATTTAAGGACCTTAAATATATATTTCACTTTGATACTAGTCTTTTATTGTAAATTCTTGTCAAAAAGTCATTTACCTTTTTATTGCTTTTATAAATTTAATCCTGGTCAAAGTAAACACAGAAAGGAGCTAATACTCTGTATAGACAGTGTCCATTACTGAACTTTCCCCACTTCCCCTGAAACACATTGTTCAGCTCACAACTACATGGTAGCACAGGCTCATACAGCAATAGATGAACATCGGCCACTGCCGCTGCTCAGTGGTATCTTATGTGTAAATGTGTAGCTGACAGTTAAAAAGGCAAATATCAGCTGATACTGATGTTCAGCTGAAGGATAAGCTGCAGCCTTAAGGCCGGATCTACTAAGATCCCAATTTGCGTGTACTAATTTGCGTGGCCAATCTAGAATTTTGCATGTGGAGTTAAACTGCAGTTTCCGGGTGATTTACTAAGAGCGATTGCGTAAATGACAACAGGCGCAAACATGTTAGAGACATGTCTATTTAAATGAGGGTTTTGCATGTTATTTGTTGGTGTGGAGCATGGCAGGTTTGGAGAGACAAAAGTGCAAAGGCAAATTTGGCCCTAAAGAGTTAGAGGTGTTGGTGGATGAAGCAAATAAACACTTAAATGAGCTACAGCAAAGAAGCCTTGTTTGGTCTCATTCAAAGAGTCCCAAGTGTGTGGAAACCTAATAAACCTGGCAATCTGGCACGACATATCATATAGGACTTCAGACAGCACATCTGAAAAAGGGGATTGGGAGATGCCAGCTGTAATAGCTACTGTACACTGGAATGATCCAGATGCAAAAAAAAAAGAAACTTGCCAGGAGTTTTGTTATTGCAGGTATTGCGTAACTCCTCCTTGTGGTTGGCTCCAAATCTGCTCTGACTTCCTCCAACAGCTCCAAAATGTCAAGGCTGGATAGGCAATATATTTTAATGAATGTTTCCTTATTCATTCCAAAAATGTTCACACAAGGGTGAAAAATGTGTTTTCTACATCTTGTTTCATCATGTCTCCTTGCGACAATAACCACAGCCACTTGTGCGCAATTACACATACAAACTGTTTGCACCTCCCTTTGAGACATGTTAAATATAGACAGTTGCTATTAGCAAAATTGTTTCTGAGTTTGATAAATCACTAGTGCTAGATTTATGTATTTACATTTTCTCCTCCCAGCACATTAACACTTGCGTGTCAATGCCCCATACGGCATATTCATTGCGGCAAACGTACTAACTGGATGCAGACGTGCTATTTTGCAAGTGAAAGATGCAACCTTCAATGTGCACTGTTAGTAAATCAGTTTGTACATTTTTTTTACATGTGCAATGAATTTGCACACATTTTTGTACACGCAACCCTTTAGTAGATCTGGCCCTTAGTGTTGTAGTTTGTATATTGATTTAGGTCCTGATCTGTTTCAAGACACTTTACTTCTTGTATCCATCTCTGAGGACTCAAGACTGCAAGTATATAGGATATTGTGAAACTGTGTGCATTGTGATTTATTTATCATCATTACCGTGACTTGATGTAAATCTTCCTGTTTTCTATGTAACCAGGAACTTGTATTTCATCCATGTACTGCCCATCAAAGTTTAATCACATTGCTTATAATTGTTATTTTAGTTTTTGTAAAAGATGATCAGCTTGTTTGGCCCAAAAATTAGTGTATGTTTGATTTGGTCTCAAGCTCTCAGACCCATGGTCTTGAAAATCTCATTACACTGTGGTCAAGGTCAGGACTTACAACATTAATATCATCGACATTAGCCCAGTAACCCAGTATTTCATTTTTAAAGGCACTCCTTGCCTTAAGTAAATCCAAACATTTCAAAGGACATCAGAAAGAAAAGTTTTGTCTTTCCAACCAAATTCTTGACATAAAGTCTCAGCATTCAGGAGCCGTATATCACCTAAGGTTTACACCTTAGATGATATACGGTCTCCTTCATTTCAGCCTGTTCCTCAGTATGTACCATGTAATGAATGCAGAGCACGCAGCAGATTCTCTTGCAGAGGCAAAAATGTCAACAGGTGCAGTCATTATTCTGAAAATGCATGTAGGCAGAAAATTAAACAGTTTGACACAGGAGCTGGAAGGAAGCATTTGCTTGTTTTAGCATTCAGCATTATGTTTTAAAGGTAGATCTTGGGTTCTCTGTTTTTCAAAGATGAACTGTAGCTTAAAACCCCTTTTGAGCTCAGTCTAACACATAGTTCTGTAATCAAAGTTTAAAAGGCTGAGACAGCTGAAAATCTTTTGTAGCTGAAAAGACTGAAGTATGAAGACAGTTCACATGTCCCAGTATGTGAACACTCATTGCAGATAGAAAATCATACACTAGGCTACAAGATGGGTGGTCTTCAGACATAAAACCAGTGAAAACCTGTTGGAAGATGGCTCGGGTTTTATACACTTGTCTACACACCTCCAGTTTCTATTGTCATGAGTACTTGTAAAGGTTCCTTTAGATGTTGCTTTTCACTGGTTAGAAATATGGCATTCTCCCCAGTGTTTGCTGTTCATAAGGTCATAAATGATCTTATTACCAATACTGGTGCTAGAGTCTTTGTGGCCATTGCATTGTACCAGCCTTTTGTTTTAAGTCTCAAGCCTGTACAGTGCGAGATGTGGACCCGTTTGTGTCATTCTATTGCCTCTACTGTAAAAGTATTTGCAAAAAACTTGAGGTTTTTAGGGCAAGGAAGAGAACCAAATAGGGAACATCTGAGAATTGTCCCTTGTAAACGTTATCAGATAGGCTCTTTTTCTGATTCAATGATCAATATTGCAGAAGACAAAAAAAACAATCACAATGCAGGTGAAATGTGTTCAGATTTTCTACTGCAAATACCTGAAAACATTTGATTTTTGATTCTCTGACATGATGTATACCAATAAATACAACATCTCAAGGCAAGTAAGCCGAGTTACCACTGGAGGGCAAACACAAGTACTAAGGTCACATAAATACAGCTCAAATATAGCTGTTCACTGGAGTTTTAAATCTCAGCAGTATAATCCCAATGACCTACAGATGGCAGTAACATATTGAGGTGTGCAGTAAAGAAAACGAATACTGCAAGCTATTAAAGACTGATATAAACAGTACTGGTTTTGAAATGGTAGGAGCTAAATTGGATCACAATAATGGCAACTCCACTCAACTGTGATTGGTTCATTTGGCTCTTGATATATTGAAATACTGGAAGCATACTTAATGGGGATTAGTGACTTTGGAGATTAGTAACTCTCTTAACAGGTATAAAAGTTGCCCATATAGCCATGCAGTCCAAATTTAAAAATGCTATGTTGCTTGCTGAATGCTTTGTCAAACTGCTTTTCTGCTGATAGGCAGCGTATGATAGTACTGCTTTGTCAAATCAACAGCCCAAACGAATCACTCATAGAAAAGTATCAGATTCATACATTTAAATAAAGTTGGATAATTTTACATGATTTTATTAGTATTGCATTATCCAAATACACTAGTTATTATATCGATAAATAGCTGTATTACTTTTCTGTAAATTCAATGATGAAATGAAGTGACTTGAAACATTAAGACTTCAAATGACAACAGATAATCCAAATAAACTACAAAATGTAAATATGCAGTAATCATGCGAATGTAGTTTCAGTGTAATATTTTTAAGGTTTACTGCAAAATCATGCAAGATCAGATATGATCCACTAAAAAAAATGCATATTACTTTTACTGATAGACATGTCTTTACCTTTATCTTTAGTATATACCATGTTGGCCAGCCTCATCATAATCTCATTAGATATGACTACTAATGTAACACACAATCGCAGCACAACATTCATCCCATTGCAATCCTCCTCTTCAGACCATCCTTCCAGCCACCAACTCTTTGACCACCATACCACCAGTATTGTTTAAAATACTTTAAAATCTAATAAATAAGGTAAACTCGAAAGTGTATTTTAATGTATAAAGTCATCAGCATCACATGGATACATACCCTAGGTTATGTATGTATCCATGTGACAAATGTAAGTCCAGTTAACACTTTCCTTTAGCTGTGTTTAGGGCTCCACCATATAATTATTTGTTAAACTCCTAGATATTTTCTTCATTAGATAATTGTTCCCAGCAAGGGGCATACAGTTAGATCCAAAACAATTTGCTAAAAGCTGAGGAGAGTTGCAGAACTGTTGACTTTCAGTGGGTTCTGCATTAAAAGCAATATTTGGAGCCTTTGAATAATTATTTAAAAAATGCAATTCTTAGGGGAGCTTTGATATCATTATACCCTCTTTCATTATGTTTCACTAGTACATTTTGTTTGTGCATGAACAAAGCCTCATGAGCACAAGAAGCTGGACTTTTCCCAAGTGTAGAACATGGTTTTTTTCTGCCAAAACATTTTATAAATGGCTTTTTTTAATAGTAAGGAAGGTTGAAGAGAGAGAAAGCTATTTATTAAAAAAAAAAAAAAAGAAAAAAAAAGGATTTCTCACAACCACCATGCATCTGACTGCAATAGCAACGACACAGTTTTGTGTAGCTCGCAAGTATTCACACTCACGCCTGTGTGCCGATGTATAGGACATGTATATAGCATTGAGTACATATGTATTTATTGAAAGTTAAAGGGTTCTGCTTTGTTTTTACAGTTCAGCTGGTCAATAAGCTGCTACACAAACATTGAAACTGATATGCAAATATTTTTATTTTCATCCACAATCTCAATTTAACACGGATTTCTGCTGGGAAAAAAATGCTACACTAGTAATGACATTGTTTTGTTCAATTTTGAGATGTCTAACTTGCTCTCAGAAAGCTGTCTTTTCACAGCTGTTTTGTTGTTAACAGAGTTGTAATATAACAGCCAGACCAGACAGATGCTTCATTTTAACCAGTAAAGTATAATGTAGTGGCAGTAAACCAGTGAAGATGTTTTTTTAAGCTGATTGTAGTTGTCAGTATTTTCTAACCGTTCTACGTTTTTCTCCCCAGTCTTTTCCACATCCTTTATTTGCTGCCTATACAACACTGCTGCTAATGTTATGCAGAGCTTGTAATGATAAATAGGATAGTCGTAGATGAGACATTGACAATCCCTGAGCCACAGACAGATATACTGTGTAGGATTTTCCCATGTACTGTATCGATACCCCTGTGCTGTCTGTGCGTTGTCATGGCAGATGTCAGTCACTCTGCTCTACTTGCTTTTGTTTGTATTTGTGTAGATTGAAGTGTACACTACTGATGCTGTTTGTTGTAATGGGGAGCACATAGTAAATAAATGATATGAAAAACTAATGACTTGTTTTGATGTGCTTTTATAGCCACTATTCCTGTATCTATGAGGTTCAGTTAACTGCAATTCCTGTAAAAACTGTTTTTAAATTGTGTTCAGCACAACACTACTTCTACTCTAATCCATTGTGTGAAAAACAACACTAATGGCATTTTACTGGACAGTGTTGTATTTACACCACTAAAGCATTTTTTTTATTGCATTGAGACGTTTATTTTTTTCCCCTGATGCACCTGTTCATTGTCCTACCAGGAACAAAAAAGTACACTGAAAAAAAAAGTCTGTTCAATTTACATGAAAAAAATATGTACATCGGTTGCACGTAATAAAATTATGTTTACCAAAAAAGATTTATTTGTGTTAAGTATACTCGATTCTTATTTGTTCAAATAACTTAACTTTTTTTTTTTTTTTTTTTTTTTTTTTTTTACATATATTTAAATGTTTTCTTTTATGTCAGGCATAAAAACGAATCTATGTTAAACCAACATGACCTCTTTATGTATAGTATGTTCAATTATCCCATGTAGATTAACATCACTTTTTTATTTTTAGTGTATTCAATTACCATCTGTTAAAGTAACGTGAATTTTTCATATAAAGTATTTGCAATGTTTTCTTACATCTTGATTTGTTTAAGTAGGTCTCACATTATTAAGTTATAAACCTTCTGCATACTTTGTGTGTCCATCCTACATAAAATTAAACTATTTCTATACATGAATTTATTCAAATAAATTAATGCAGCCTAACCAACAACCAAAATTACTGACATAAAATTTTCAAAACAAATGAGGTCAGAAGAAAAACATTTCTTTTTTACAAGAAAAACTGTATTTTGTCAAAAAATAAAAGAACTTCAACATTGAAATACAAATCCATTTTTGGATCTATGAAACTAGAAAATAAATTCAGAGCCAATGATGCATTACTTTCTCTACTTAGAACAGCTTCCTAATGAAAACAAAACATGAATTAACAATGACCACAAAATGCCAAAAAAGAATGGTCCACAACAGTCTGAATGTGTACATGTATGTAAATGTACAAAGACACATCACTTATTCGAAGTAGTGTCTGTCCTTAAAACAGCTTCCTAATGAGAGAAAGAAAAAAAAATCTCAGGTATGAATGTCTGTAAATATATGTATGAACGTATAAAGACACATCACTCATTAGAACAAATTACTGTCTGACCTTAAACCAGCTTCCTACTGAAAACAAAAGATCAATAAACAATGTACCACAATGGGTTATGTGTGTACAAAAACACATGGCAATAATCACAACAAAGTATCCTTTCCCTTTACAATGACAACAATTGTTATCAAAGAGCGTGTAGCATAAAAACAACAGAGTAACGCAAACACTTTTGACTTCTAATTTGTAAGCACGTGTTATTAACAAATATTGCCGAAAACATACATGAAGGCAATGTGGCAATATGTGAGTTGCATCATTTCAGTCCAGTACAAGTGTAATAAACAGTCCATATTCCAAGGGGCTAACATGGTAGACTGGGGTTCAGAAGTCCTGAAGCTAAGCAATGCTCCATGCAAGGCTCCCCATTTTCTCAGTCAGGCAGGGATGCTTAGAGATGAGGGCCTCTCCTACCATGTTAAACTGTTTATCGGTTAGATAAAGATTGTACTGGACTATTTCTTGCACCAAGCCCTCAAGAACGTTGGACTTCAATTTAGGATCTGGAATAAGCAAGGTACCGTTTTCCCTGTATGCTACGTTGCCCTGCTTCAGTTTCAGCTCTGCATCATAGCTAAACTGAGGAACATGGACGATGCTTGGCCAAAATGACCTGGAGCTAGATGACTCTGATGATTCTGGTGAAGAGAATATGTCTGTGTCAACACACCCACTAGACAGGGATGTAGATTCTTCACTAACACGATGGCACAAAGCAGCAGCAGAGGTGGAACACTGGGGAGTTGAGGCTGCTGTCATGGGAATCACTCTGATGGTGCTTCTGTTCTGTATTTCATCCATTTAGGTGAGGTTCATAAATTCATTTCTGAATCATGCATCCATAAACTGAAGTCTGAAGTCAAAGTCAAGGCCACATTGTCTTTGTACCTCACCAACAAGTTCACTGACTGATCCAGGAAGTCTATTTTTGAAAGTCAACCTTTGGCTGCTGTTGTCACCCAGGCTGACTTTGACAATGACAGGGGGATCCATTCTTCTCTGTCTTAGTCTGAAAAAAAGGATGAAAAAAAAACAAAAACAAAAAAAAAAAAAAAGAAAAAAAAAAATTCTGCATATCGTTTAATGTTAAGATACGCATTTCATTATGTTAAGGCAAATATTTATTCAATGGGATGTCAGGTTTTTAATTTTGAAATTACTCAGCCAAATTATTTTGAAAGTCAGCAACATGGGGGGGGGGCAGTATTGCAAAAAGAAAAAATCCTACCTTCATGAAGGTTATAATATGCAGTGTTACAGCGCTAAAACAGTGAGATGTTGATTCAACTGGTCATTTTGGAGGCTGTAGTGTGTGGCACAATTGAATTGTTTTGTGAGAGGAATTTCTTCTTTTTCCCCATTTAGAACAGGCACTCTCAATATCAGACACACCTCTTTGAAACTTAAGAACATCACACGATAGCCTTTTTGATGGTAGGAGTGATTGGAGGCCTGTTGTATTAGACTATATTTGCTAAGCTAAAAATGTGGATCCATTAAACTGGATAATGTGTATATTCTTGACATTTTAGCACACTGCATACAAAATCTTTAGGTGAATATTTCAGAAATTGATAGCAACATTGTCATATACATGAATTTTCAAAGTCTGTCATCAAATGAAATATCAAATACAATAATCAAATACAAAATAATTTGAATACTCACCATTTACAACAGAACCTTTGGAACAGTGCTCCATGCAAAGTGGTCACTGGTCTCTGAACTAGAGGAGCACCAAATACCTATTCAGGAAAAAATATTATACATTACAGACAGTGAATGAATACTGTGACCTTCATTATGGTAGGAATTATTACAGGACTGTTGTATTAGACTGCGCTAGTTTTAGCTAGGAATGTTGCTCTAGCAAATTGTATTGCAATTGTAGCACATATAAAATGTTTTGGATTTTTTTTTTTTCCAGAAATTAAAAGCAACATTGTCAGACCAAGTAAATCACATCAAGTAAATGATCAAAATTATTTTAATACTCACCATTTACTATAAAGCCTGTGAAACTGCTCAAAGCAAGTGGCTAGGCCACCTGGTTTTCAACTATCAGATACCTATTCATATCTGATGACCAAGGATTACTTAAGTGCTTTTACCGTTAACACTGTGACAACATCAGAAAAACACCATTTTGTACTTCTACTTAACTGCATTATAGATGATACCGGAGCTCTCTCTCCTCATTCAACTTACAGCTCGCTCAACCCTCGTCCCTCTCTCTCACTTTGTCTGAGGTGTTGATGATGTGTATTTAACACAAACAACAAAAAAAACAACAACTGGGTTTTAACTGTTTAAGTAGACCACTGGAAAAACACAACGGCAGACTTCAGGAAACTCGAACTATTTCCTTTTTATTTTAACGCATAGCCACATAAACTCATATGCACTGCTTCAGGCTCCATAATTCCCAGAGAGACCAGAAGGGGGAGGGCTCTAAGTGGACCGTACCAATCATATACTGTAAAATCAACCCAATCACAGACATCCACTAGGTCGTTACCAAAATGGAATGCATTTCATACAAACATAAAATCTCACATTTCTGTGTTGAAACACCAGAGCTCCTCCCCTGTAAATTATAACTCACCTTAAGATTTTTCAAATCTCTTTTTCCTTTAAATTTCAAACAAGGTACCTATTCTTAAAACAATGAACATATACTTATTACCTCATACATATATATATATATATATATATATATATATATATATATATATATTCATATACACATATTGATTTTTTTTTTTTTTTTTTTTTTTACATTCATCTGCATTGGCAATTATAAATTCAGTCTGTCAGGAGGACACCTGTTTCTCACAGGACGACTGTCACATTCCACAACTGACAGTGGTGATGGTACTCTGGTTGGTTCTTCCACAGTCACTGGCACAGACCGTTCCAAATCACCATCTGTATTGAAGTCATCAAAGTCCAAAACAGTTTCTGCACAAGAGTCCACTTGTGTCAACGGAGCAGGATTTGCCTGCTCAACATCTGATTAACATGTCTTTTTACACAGTTTCCATTCACTTCAACACTGTAAGTCACAGGACCCAACACTTCACGTATGACACCATTTAACCATTTCTCTCCTCCCTCTCCTCCTCATCTTCTACAGTCAGCTCAAATTTTCTCTGAAAATAAGGCTTGAGTGACTCATGCTGTATATGTTTAGGCCAGCCTGTCAAGACCAGTTGCTTAATTACCTTCAAGACAGGATCTCTACCAGTTCCTTTGGCCATTTCTCTTGCTGTGATGGGTACATCTTCCAGATATGAGAGATACATGGGGTTTGACACCACATCTGTACTAAGCTTAACTGGCAATCTTGACAAAGCATCAGCATTGCTATGCTGCTCTGATCTCTTGTACTGAATCTCGTAAGTGTAAGCTGCTAAAATTAGAGCCCACCTTTGCATTCTCGCGGCAGCGAGTGTTGGCACACCTGTTTTAGGCCCTAAAATTTTCAACAGTGACTTATGGTCGGTCAGTAACAGAAATTTCCTACCATAAAGGTATTCATGGAATTTCATAACTCCAAACACAAGACCAAGAGCCTCTTTCTCAATCTGAGAATAATTCTGTTCTGTTTTTGTCAACATCCTCGAAGCAAACGCTATTGGTCTCTCGCTTCCATCTTTCATTTTGTGACTAATTACAGCACCCACTTCATAACAAGAGGCGTCACAGGCTAAAATCAGAGGTAGATCTGCATCATAATGTACTAAAAGCTTGTTGGACTGAAGAGATTTTCAAATGCCCTCTGACATTCCTCTGACCATCTCCATGCAACATTTTTGTGCAACAGTGCTGTCATGGGCTGAATCAAGGTAGATAGATTAGGGATAAACTTCCCATAATAGTTCAACAGTGCTAAGAATGACCTGACTTCCGTCACATTTTTAGGAACTGCAGCCCTATTGATAGCATCTGTCTTTTCTTTCATTGGGTGAATACCCATAGCATCTATGACATGTCCTAAATATGAAACACTGTTCTTCATGAATTCACATTTCTCGAGTTTAACCCAGAGATTGTGAATTTCTAGCTTCCTAAGAACTTCTTCCAAGTCAGCTGGATGACTTTCGGTATCCTTTCCAGTCACTAAGATATCATCTCAGTAGCAGATGACACTATCCATTCCCTGAAGTACTTGGTCCATTATCTTTTGAAAAATAGCAGGTGCACTGGCAACACCATAGGGTAGTCTATTGTAATGATATAACCCCTTGTGAGTGTTTATAGTAAGGTAATGTTTAGAGTTTTCCTCTAATGGTACTTGCTGATAAGCTTGTGATAAGTCTAGTTTGGTAAACTGCTGACCTCCAGCCAATTTAGCAAACAGATCTTGAGTTCGAGGTAGTGGATATTGTTCCACATTCAACCATGGATTTATAGTGACCTTGTAGTCTCCACCAATTCTTACGCTGTCATTCTTTTTAGGTACACTAACTATGGGAGCTGCCCATTCACTATAGTTAGTGGGTGAAATGACCCCTTCACTCTCTAATTTCACCAGTTCTTTCTCTACAGCTTCTCTAAGTGCATAAGGCACATTTCTAGGCTTACAGAACTTGGGCACAGCATTTTCAGCAACTTGTAACATTGCTTCAATCCCCTTGAGCTTTCCTAACTCAGGTTTAAATACAGATTCATGTCTGGGACACACATCATCTACTGTTTCAGGAGTCACTCTGTTGATTCTCGACCAGTCTAATTTGAAATGTCTAATCCAGTCTCGACCCATCAATGCAGGACCTTTTCCTTTCACTACAATCAGTTCTAGCTTTTTAGTAACTTCATTGCATGTTACCTTTGCTGTGAATTTGCCTAACATTTGCAAAGATTCTTGACTATAAGTTTTCAAAACAAGCTGGGCTAAGTTTCACTGACTTAAACCTTCGCTTGTACAAACCTTGAGATATCACTGACACAGCCGCACCAGTGTTGACATCTATTTTCACCCCGGCACCATTTACTCTGACACAGACATAATATGGTTTGACAAAGTTACCTTTAGTTGACTTCACAGCAAAAAGATCAGCCCCTCCATTGTCAAAAGTCTGACCTGTGTCAATGTTTGAAGCAGCATCAACCATGCACCTAGATGATACACCACTGTCTTCTCTGTCTTTGTGGAGCTGAAACCTGCTGCATTCACCATCTGCTTAAAGCTGGTGAGACTCACTGAGCTGGGGAACATTGAAATCAGGTTCTCTCTCGCGCTCGGGAGCGTTGCAACTGTGGTCAGCCTGCTGCTTGAGAACGCTGGCACCTTGGCATATCTGATGCTTGAGAGCATTGTAATGTCCCTTGTTTCCCAAAGGCACAGTTCCCTTTGAAGTTCTGTTATTTCCTCTCGCCCCACATGAGTGGCATGCTTTAGCGATGTGTCCTTTTTTCTTACACTGGTGACACTCCGTTTCCTTAAATCGGCATTCATCCGATCTGTGTCCTTTACCATTGCAACAATAACATGGCTTTCCACTAGCTGCAGGCTTATCTATAGTCTCTCTCTGCTTCGTTTTAGCTTTCAAATCAACCACATTACCCTGTTGGTTTTCTGTGAAAACTGTTGTACGCTGCCTTTCGTTACTTCAAATGCGAGCGCCATTTCCACAGCGAGTGGCTAGTTCAGTGCTCTTGACCCCGCAGACAAACCTATCACGCAGTGCTTTCTCTAAAAATGTCCCAAACTTGCATGTAGCTGCTAAATTTCTCAAACTAGCAATGTACTCACTTACAGTTTCATTTTCCTTTTGATTTCTTCCATGAAACTTGCATTTTTCAGTGATGAAATTGGTTTTCGGAACATAATGTTTCTGTAGCAGTCCAACCGATTCCTCATAACTTTTCTCCGACGGCTTTTGTGGCGCACACAAGTCCATTAGCAAGCAATGCACCTGTTTTCCTACCACCATAAGGAAAACTGCCCTGGTTTTCGCCTCGTTGGTATCCAGACCATTAGCGGTGAAAAACTGTTCTAGTCTCTCCTGGTAACTAGTGAAACTTTCCTCACTTTCTTCAAAGTGGAAAACTTCTGGCTTTCCAAATGCCATGGCTCGTTCGATGGTCCTTTCACTCACCAAACACCTTTCTGGTTCGTGTGGAGTTCCCGAATCTTCTGCCTCACTGGAGTAGCTTGACATGCTAACTCTGTGATTTCCAACTTAAACATCCCATCCTTGTTGCCAAACTGTCGTGTATTTAACACAAACAAACAAACAAAAAAAACACTGGGTTTTAACTGTTTAAGTAGACCACTGGAAAAACACAACGGCAGACTTCAGGAAACTCGAACGATTTCCTTTTTATTTTAACGTATAGCCACATAAACTCATATGCACTGCTTCAGGCTCCATAATTCCCGGACAGACCAGAAGGGGGAGGGCTCTAAGTGGACTGTACCAATCATATACTGTAAAATCAACCCAATCACAGACCTCCATTAGGTCATTATCAAAATGGAATGCATTTCATACAAACATAAAACCTCACATTTGTGTTGAAACACCACAGTTGACATTTATGCCAGCTTTGTTCTTATTATGTATTATTAAGAAAGACAATCGATGCATTCTGCTCAGCCTGATCCCAAATCGAAGATTAAAAATACAGAGGCACCAATTTCCCTCCTCCATGCTCAGATCTTAAAGCTAACAGTCAGGTGGTCCGTTCTCTCACTGCCAGTAAGCAGTGTATGTCATGGCACAGCGACATAACCTCCGGAAAAAAAAGGGAGAACTGACCCGCCAGCTTAAAGTTAAAAGTTTAATGTAGATTTAAAGAATCATGCTTACCGAGAATCATCAGGTTATACAACGTTAATGTTACCTCTCCCTCTGAAGCAGCCACTGACATGCCAGGCCAAGCCACTGCACTGGTTACAACTGCTTCTCCCCCACTAAATTAAGTTGTCAACAGCCCTCTGGAAAGCAGACATTTTAGACTTAAGTCGACACAAAAACACACGCTGTGTGTACATTTCAATAAATATGACCACATATAAAATAATACTCACCAACAGTCACGTAGCTAACGCAAGTGGTAACTTAAGCTAACCTTAGCATTAATATTCATGTTGCTCGGTGCTAATGGCATATAACACCTTGGCTCTGTGAAAACAGTGCATAAAGTAATTCTGACTGATGTTTTATAAAATTAATGGGAAACTGAGACTGAGGCCTGTTAAGCCGCATTATGTAATAAATTCCCATTATGTAATAAAAGTTCAAAATGTAATAAAAATGTCACGTCATCTTGTAATAAAGCTGCATTATGTAATAAACTGACGCATTTTGTAATAAAATACTTCAGTGCATTATGTAGTAAATTTTTTCACATTATGTAGTAAGTTATTACAATTTGAGAAATGTATTACAAAATGCACTTGACACATTTTTATTTTCAGGAAAATGTAATAACATGGTTCATTACGTAATAACGACACTCAAGTAGATTTTTTTGCCCTCTTTAATTGAAGTAGCCCTGTAGATTAGTAGTTGTAGTAGTGCTAATGATAGCCTACATATATATATATATATATATATATATATATATATATATATATGTATACATATATATATATATATATATATATATATATATATATATATATATGTATACATATATATATATATATATATATATATATATATATATATATGTATATTACCATTTCATTCACAATTAGTACACACACTCCAACATGCACACACAAAGTAGAAAATGCTGATATTGAACAATAAATGGCTTTATTTCTAAACAGAACCTTTTTAAGGCAAATTCAAATATTTTGATCAATATAAGATGTCTATGCCAGTTAAAAAAAAAAAAAAAAACCTCAGGAAAGTGTCTTTAACAATGTAAACAACATTTCTGGATATAAAAAAAGAGCTAAACTGTCACACCTTTGGTGGCTAACTTGCAACTAAAATGTATTTTGCCGGTAAACACACACTAATCAGTGCCAAACACGTGTCTAAATGACAATTTCCAAAAGACATCTTTAATTTTAAATTGTCCATGACTAGTATGCTCGATTAACAGCCATGCCATAATCCACTTGGAATTTTTGCTGAACAGCTCATTAAGTCTTACTGCCACACCACTGGAGCGTCCTGCTGCTTTGTACAGTTTTTGTACACTTATTGTGTGGTCTCCAATGTGTTCCAATTCAAGGCTTTGGCTTAACGTTTCCCTTAGATAGATGCATGGATGGAATTGAGCCGCAAGGTGTTTGAAAAGATCAGACACTCTGTTGAAGGTGCCAAGTATTGACATGTCATCTTCAAGGGTCATTTGGATTATTGTCGTCAAAATTTCTGTTGGCACAACAGGCTGATCGATTTAATGAGGCTGGACAGATTGGGCGCGCAGGTCAGGAGAGAAGGTAAAACAGGTGGGAGAGGTATGTTCTGTAATACAGTCACAGACTGTGGGTGATCTGGGTGACAGTTTTCTTCATAATTATCATGGTGGTCCACATCTTGATTACTTAACTGGTTTGGTTCAAGGTCTTCTGATGAATCTAGCTGGACACTTTGAAGTTGAATCTTATTGATGTTAATTTTCTTATTTGTTCGGTTGTTTGGAAAAATCCTTTCTGCCTGAACGGTCAAAATGTTTTCAATAAAGGATGAGACAGGACCCTCCAGACTCAAATAGTGCTCTCCATGCCCTTCTGCTATGTACCCAAGGACTAACAACGGACTGCTGTCACAATACATGTTGGATGGGGATATAATGGTGGAAGCGTTGATACCCAGTGAGGAAAAAATTAGAAACTGAAAAAACTAAAAATTTCAGCTGCTCTTTGTAGTGTTGTGGTCACCATAGGTTCCATTTTGTGCCATTTTATCCAAATATCTATCCACGTCATTTCCATCAACAAAGTTTGACAAAGGTGTTCCATTTTCAGTGTAAGGATTATACCTGAGATCCACGTATTCTGACAGCAGTCAGTTGTTAGTCCTTGGGCGCATAGCAGAAGAAAAACAGAAAATCGACATTTCTATCCGTTTCCTCGAGCCAGGACCACTTGTACTTATTTTTGATTGGTCATATTCACTAATCTTTGAAGGCTCACTGAAAATGTTGCGTTAGGTGTGAACACTGGATACATCAAAAGAGAGAACAGAACTTCAACTTTTAAACAGAAAAAACAATTTTATTCTATATTCATTTGTTCGTGAGATGTAAACATTTGAAGATTTGTCATTTTCAGGAAAAAACTGAATTTTGAGCAAAAAACTGAGAAAATTGTTGGTTTTTTTTCAAAGACATTGATTTTTAAGATAAAACTGATTTCCTATTTAAATTTTTGACTCTTTCTTATTTACAAACAGTAACACTGTCTTCAAAATCACAAAATAAAATACTAATAACAACAGTAATAATAACAAACAGCTCTAAGATATCCCATCATTCCACAAAATATTAGGAGAATCCACACCAAACTTTAGACAAAACATCTTCTAAAGCACCAGGTTCCTTATAAACTTTACACATTGACATACATCATTTATGAGTCTTCCACATATTAGTTTAACTTTTTGATATCAGCACTTCAATATTCCTTATTTTCAACAAAAACAAGAAACAAATGCACTAAATACTGTAGATTTCTGGCCTTTCCTTGGCAGCACCACGTCCTCCTGTTGGACCACCTGCTGTGTTTGATCTGTAAATAATTATATTAGAGCCCGATCGATTAATCGGGCCGATTATAGCGTATCACCAAGTAATCAACATCGGCCAATATGTAGCCTATGTAGCCAATATATTAACTTATTTTTGCTGCGCGGAGATTCTGTCGCTCGCTGCTCCTGTGTGTGTGTGTGTGTGTGTGTGTGTGTGTGTGTGTGTGTGTGCTGCCCGGAGAATAAGAGGAACTTTAAAGCGAGTTAGTTTCACTTTCACTCCTGCTCAGACGATGACGCTATCACCCCTCCACACACATAATCAGATAATCATGGAGCAACAACAACACCACCACCCTGCTCGCGTTCTCTGACAAGGATGGACTGCTTATCCCCCCCACCCCGGCGAAAATCACGGACCGCTACCATGCACTCTGACGAACCCCCGCCCCCCCCGCTCAGAAAATCACGGACCTCCCCCATCTTATGAAGTATTCACACCCCCATGTCCGTGCACTTCCTGTCTCCCTCACAGTTTCATTCTGCAGACAGGCCTGGGTGTTAATAGTGTAGGGGAGACTGGGGACAGTTGTAACACGGGTCAGTTGTAACTCTTGCAGTTGCTCCAATCAGGAACAACTTAGGACTCACCTAATTCACTCTGCACATGCTCAGTTTAGTCCTTAGTCCACATAAGAAGTTGTAGTGCCGTGAGGCAGACACATCAAAATTTGTGAGTGAAAACATAATTGTGTGCTCAGTCATATTTTTTGCTCTAATTATTTTTGTGATTGCATAGTTTGCATTTGAAAGTTGGGTCCATTATCTGTGTGAGATAAACACAGATTTATGCAACTGTTTATCCATCTGTCCACAATTATCTAATATAAGATTACTATATCCTGTGTAGATCAGTGTTCTTATTTCATATATCGGCCGATATATCGGTTATCGGCCAATATCGGATATCGGCCGATATATTGGATATCGGCTTTTTTTAGCCCCCAGTTTCGGTATTGGCATCGGCCCCAAAAACCCCATATCGGTCGGGCTCTAAATTATATGGACATCTACTTATTTATCTGTTTATGAATATATGTATTTATTTATTTCATACTAAAGCCAAATCAAACAGTGTCTTACCTGTGTCCCCGCTGACATTATAGAGCTGAATCTGTTCTGTGTCCACAGTCTGAATCTGAACTCACACTGTCTAACAGATGTAAAAGATGCAGACTAGCTGTCCTTTGTCTTGTCCCACATCTGGTTGTCTGTCTTCTCCTTGAATGTCCACTATAAACGTCTCTTTTCTCTTCCCCCTGTCTGTCATTGTCTCCGTGCTGCTCCATGCCCCCCCACGTCATCCTCATCCTGTCGGACCTGAGCCGATCCGTGTTTCCCGTGTTCCGTGTCCGTTTCCCTCACCTTCTATTTCTCCGTTCCTGTCTCTAAATGGTTCCTCTGTAGCTCCATCATATATTGAATTGTCAGACTCTGTCTCCATAATTATCTTTAAGGCTTTTGAAACTGCGTGCGGTTCCTGCAGAATCGGCATTTCCTCATTCAGAGTGACTGGTGCTGTATGCATCGCTATGGGATACAGTGATTCGAAAACTACAACTATAACAGTGAAAACACGGATTGATGGAAAATCTCATCATTGGTGAAGAAAGAGTTAATTTACCGTAACATATGCTCAGTTTTCAGAAAAAAACTGATTTCCGGCAAAAAACGGAAAACTTTCATCACTAATAAGTGTACAGCGTAACTGTGAGCTTTGGGATAAAAGAAAAAAAAAACATCGAAATTTTGGTAAGGGGGTACTAGCCGAAAGTATGATGACACAGCGCCCCTGTTCCCCAGTTAAAAAAAACTCCTGGACACTTTATATTGATCGTAATATATTCAGCAAAATACATTTTAGTTGCAAGTTAGCCACCAAAGGTGTGACAGTTTTGCTCTTGTTTTATATCCAGAGATGTTGTTTACATTGTTAAAGACACTTTCCTGAGGTTTTTTTTTTTTCAACTGGCATAGACACCTTATATTGATCAAAATATTTTAATTTGCCTTAAAAAGGTTCTGTTTAGAAATAAATTGTTCAACATCAGCATTTTCTACTTTGTGTGTGCATGTTGGAGTGTGTGGACTAGTTGTGAATGTAATGTTAACAGGTAGGCTATCATTAGCACTACTACAACTACTAATCTGCAGGGCTACTTCAACTAAAGAGGGGAAAAAAATCTACTTGAGTGTCGTTATTATATAATGAACCATGTTATTACATTTTCCTGAAAATAAAAATGTGTCAAGTGCATTTTGTAATAAATTTCTCAAATTGTAATAACTTACTACATAATGTAAAAAAATTTACTACATAATGCACTGAGGTATTTTATTACAAAATGCGTCAGTTTATTACATAATGCGGCTTTATTACAAGATGACGTGACATTTTTATTACATTTTGAACTTTTATTACATAATGGGAATCTATTACATAATGCAGCTCAACAAGGCCAGACAGAGGAACACGGGCAGACAGAAGGACTTGGAAAAACAGAGGGACATGGGAAGACAAAGGAACATGGGAAAACAGAGGAACACGGAAGATGGAGGGACACAGGAAGACAGGTGAAGGACTGAACTGAAGAGAAGGACAAAATGGGCCTGAAGTACATGAAGGGATAAACTGAGAGCTGATCTGAAAAAAAGAGCTGAACTGAAGAAAAAAGTGGTAGAGAAGAGCAGTAAACATGAGTGGCAGACATGAGCTACAGGCATGAACTGAAGACAAACACAGAAGACATGAGCTAAGGACAAAATCTAAAGAGATGAGCTCAAGACAAAAACTAAAACATGACTTAAAGACAAAAACTAAAAATATGAGCTAATGACACAAGCTAAAGTCATGAGTTAAAGGCATGGGCTAAAGAGAAATGAAGGACCAAGAGAAATGACAGACGGACTGGTACGATAGGCGACAAACGCTCCACAACAGAGAACATAAGGAACGCAGGAGGAAAAAAACAAAAACATGAAGCAGACCATAGGACAAGAAATAACTTGACATGAAAATAGAAACCTCATGAACAGGAAACAAATGACATAACTACATGATAAAGGACCAAAGGGATCAGGGCAGAAAAAAGGAAGATAGAGATTGAGTAAACATATGAACAAAGGTATTCCTTTGTTCAGGACAAAAATAACTGAAGGTACAGAACATGGAGGCTGAAGAAATGCAAGGAACCTAAAACACACCTAGACTGCGAAAAACGCACACGAGAAATACACACATGAGAAATACTCACATGAGACCTACACACACGAGACCTACACACGAGAAATACACACACGAGAAATTCACACACGGGAAAAACACATGGACTGAGCAACAGAGGGAGGGATGATAAAACAGCTGGATCAAACAGACTTAAAACAAGGGGGTAACCAACACATGAACAGGCAGACCAGAACCATTGAACTCACCGAACTGAATGACAGTCACGGGAGAAGACACGGGAGGAGAGCCCGGACCCCTCATGGCCCGGGTCCCCACATGGCATGGGAACGCTGGAAACACGAGGCAGGAAACAACGGGAGACAGAGAAGCACCGGGAGAAAAAACTGGGGTGTGCATCCGACGGCTCCGGAAGATTTTTATCAGTGTGGCGACCATCAGACTGTCAGTTTTGAAACGTGTCGAGGAGGAGAGCAGATGGCGTTGTCTTCGACAGGAAGGAAGCAAGAAATCACTATGTGATGAAATGAGGGAGATTTAAATTCAGAAGACCTTGTATTAACGGCGGTTGAGCGCGATTGCTCCGTGAATGGGTCAGAAATAGGTAGTTGGGCAGGCATGGATTTTCTTGAAGATAGGGAGGAAGACGGATCGGGGAAGATGAAAGGGCGACAGAATGGAAATCGGGGGCTTAAGAGAATTAGAGCAGGAAATCATGGGAGAGATGAGAGTGAGGAAGAAGGGCAGGAACAAGTGACGTGGAAAGAAGTTAATAGAAATATTGTTGTTTTTTTTTTTTTTAGTTTTTCTTATTTTTCTTCTTTAATGGGCTCAGCTGGCTGACAGGCAGCTGTCTGTACCGATAAGGCAGCAGCCGACACCAACTGTACTCCCAGTCATCATTGCCCATTTTTCTAACACCTTTGCTTGTGTATCCTCTTTTATTTGGACATTTTACCAGGGAGTATCTCACACTACTTTTTTGTTGTTTTTTTTTCCCTACTTGTCCTGTCCAGCGTCCTAACAGCAGAATGGTAGTCTGGCTCCTTCTGGTGCTGAACAAACCTGCTCTGCCAAGGGTAACTTCACAAAGTATATAAAGCGCCCTTTGACATTCCACTGTGTTTATTATGATTTTTGTTGAACAACATTTCGATGCTGGACCCGACATGGGGGGGGGGGGGTAGAAGGAGGGGAGAGAACAAGAGAGAAGAAGGTGGCGAAGACCCTCACAAGAAAGTATCAACAATACAAACAGCAACACCCATGGAGACAATTATTATGGTGACAATAACTACAACCAGAACTGAGTAAACTGGGCAGAAGAGAGAGAGAAAAAAAAACCCAAAACAAAACAAACAAAACTACAAAAAAACAAAAACAAACAAAAACAAAACACAACAATGAGATACATAAGACCTATGAAATGAAGAATATAAGAAAGCATGAACAAAGTGTCATATACCACATTTGCACAAATAATACCTATAACAAATAATACCAGAAACAAATCCACACAACATCAGTTGTTCACATTCGTCTGCTGTGACAGAGTGAACCAGGCAAACAGACTGAGGTGAAGAACACAGACATGCAACCGCAACCGCACTCCCTCCAAGGATCAGGGACCGACCAAGAGGGCCCTAAGACCCGGCCATCCAGCAGACACCACAAAGAGGGGGGATCCAGCCCACCCCCCCCCCGAGAGGCAACAGTGTACCCGCCCCGAAGATGGTCGAGGTAGGCCCCCGCCTGAGGCCCCACAGCAGCCGAGCACAGGCCCCAGGGGGCCAGGGACGCCAGCCACCACCCCCCCGCCGGGGGCCGGCCACCCAGGGGCAGGCAAGGCGCCGGTCCCCGAGCCCCACGAGCCCAGGAGCCACCAGTCTCCCCGGGCAGGGGTCCCACCCAGCACACCGGGTGGCCAGGTCGGCCCAGACCGCCACCCGCTGCAGGCTAGTGCGCATCCCGATGCCACAGCCAAGCGCCCTGGGGGCCCGGAGGCCCATCTCCCCATCCCACCAAGCCCAACCCCCAAACCCCACACACACCCCAGTCCCTCACTCACCCACACAAGCATATGCACACACACCCACTGACTCCCCGACATACACACCACCCATCCCACATGTTTGACCATTCACACACACACACACACACACAAACACCTCCACCCATGCCCATACACCCACCTACCCACATGCACGCCCACACGTACACATCTACATGTACACACATACCCACACATGTACCCACACCCACCAACAGCCCCTCACACACACCTGCACACACACCTGCACACACCAGACACGTGTAACCGGAGTGTCGCCCCCCCCCCCCAGCAGTGAGCAGCACTGCTGTGAATCCCCCCAAGGCGCGGTACCCGAGCGCAGCCCCAGCACCAACCGCAGCCCAGGGCGGCAACACCAGCCACCAGGAACCCCACCGCGGTCCACCACCCCGCCAGCAACCACCACACCCCTGATGCCCAAATACACACATCTTTCCCGGTCCCAACACGACCTGCGGCGGGCAAGAGAGCAGCTAGCCCAGCCCCCCCCCCCCCCCCCCCCAATCACAATCCCCATGCGCACGCATCATTCATCAGAGGGCGGCAACCCCCAGCAATGCAGCCAGGTGAGCCCCAAGCCAATGTCCCAGCCCCCCCCCCCCCCCCCCCCCCCGGGGCCACCCGCCCCAGACGGCATCCAGGAAACAGGGGTGTGGGAAGACCCCCCCCCCTCGCCTCCCCACTTATCAGTGTTTTTAAGTGTGAGGTGTGTATGCAAGCAATTAAAATTGAGGAGCATAACTGTGCACCACTGAGGGCGACACCACACAGGCAGCCTCACCCACCGGCACGGCACCGCCCACCAGGCGCCACGCAGCCCGCCCCCCAAAAGTGAATGTGTGGTGTTAGTGTTTCTGTGTGTTGTGGGTGGGTGTCATTAAAATTGAAGAGTTAGCCACCCCAGGGTACCACAGAGGGAGGCCGTTTTAGTGACCCCCCCTGCCGTTACCCCCTCGGGATGTGCACCCTCCCCAAGACCCTACGTGCTTTGTGTGAGGGGGGTGGGGAGGCGAGGGGTTGGGGATAGTATGACTGGGAGGAAGTTTCCTCCCAGAAGACGAGCCAGCCAGCATTCGGCACCCCCGTTCCCCAGTACCCGTCTCCAGGCAGGGGCCGCCAAAGAGCGGGGCAGCCCAGAGACCCCAGGCACCCAATGACCGCAGCCAGAAAGCCACCACCCCCCCAGAGGCCACTCACACACTCAATCATCCTATGCAGTCAAGGGAGCACGGACCTGGTACCTGCCACCCCAAAGCCCCCCAAACAGGTGCGGGGACCCACCACACTCCACACCTCCCCAGTCTTACATGCACTAGGGATGCAGCGATCACCGGCACAGTGCCACCCCACAGCACGAGACCCAGCGACCAGCACCCCCGCCCCAGGTCCCAATCGCCACCACAGCCGCACCCCATCATCGCACCCCGAGAGAACCCCCAGCAACGCCCCCCACCCCCCACAGGCACACCTGCAGTCCCCCTCCCCCACCACCACCACACCACAACCCTCTCTCATTCACCAAACATACATGTACATCTACACCCACACACCTGCTCCATCAGCTCCCCCACACGCCCGCACACACAGACTTGCATGCACAATCCCTCATTCATACTCTAATGCACACATGAGCACTCGTTCACCCACACCAACACACACTGACACACCCACCCCTACACACAAACACGTGCACACACATACACTCACACACATTCTCTCTCTCTCACACACACACACACACACACACACCCCAGGACTCCCAGGCACCAGCCAGACACCGGGGCACGCACCCGCCCACTCCTGCAGCGGCAAGTCCAGGCCAGCCCAGACATCCTGGCGCATGCCGGGTCCCCCCCCCACCCCGGGAGGGGCAGCACCCGGACCCCAGGGCCCAGGAACTGCACCCCACCCACCCCAGCCACCCGACCCGGGGGATGCCGGCCACCGACCCAGGCCCAACCCGGAGCCCCCCACCCCACCACCACAGGGCAACCCCGGCGTCGGGTCCACCCCCGCCCCAACCGGGACAAACACCAAACCGCCCCCAGAGCAGGGCAGTCCAGACCCCCACCCCGAGGGACCACTAGTGACCCGTAGCCCCTCAGCACCTCCTGCCAGCCTCCTAACACTCAGAGTGTTGTGATAGAGCTAATCACAGGGGTCCACAGAGAATGAGACTGGTCCAATTGATTGTTTGAAGAGGCAGATATTGTCTCATTACTGATGTGATCTAATAGAAGGTTCCTAAACTGGTTGATGCTCAGATTGGCTTTTGTTTTCCAATTCACAAGAATAGTTTTCTTTGCGATGCATAAAGCAGTGAGGACCATGTGTGAGGTGTTAGTATCCATGTTGGTCCATAGTTGTGGAAATATGGGAGAAAGGGGAGGGGGTGGTGGCTATTAACTATTACAATCCCTGCAAAAGGCTGGTTTTGGAAGATTTACTTAAGATACAAAGACAATATGATCGTAAAGTGGTTTGGTGTGCTGATTTCAACGCTCTCAGCTCCCTATGGGGTGGTTCATTTACAGATAATAATGGCAAAACTATTGAAGATTTGATTGATGAAAGGGGTTTGGTCTGTATAAATGATGGAACAGGAACAAGGATTAATGTTACTACAGGTGCTGAATCAGTGTTGGATGTCACACTGGTGTCTGATTGTATGGCTACCATAAGTAAATGGGAAGTACTAACAGATTCAACTGTAGGCAGTGACCACTACCCTATCTTATGCTGATTGGGTGAAAGAGGGGAAGTGAAGGCAGGTGGTAAAGTACCAAAGTCGGTATTTGGTAGAGCAGATTGGAATAAATTTCAAGTATTGGCAGAAGAGAATGTAAAAAGGGTTAATATTGTGGGGGATATTAATAACATTAATAGTCAGGTAACATCAGCAATTATTGAAGCAGCAGATGGGGCTATACCCAGGAGCAACAATACAATGAGTAGAAAGCTGGTACCATGGTGGACAGAGGAGTGTCGTCAGGCTATAAAGGACAGAAACAGGGCATTCAGACAGCTTAAGAGAGCCCACAACATTCAACATTTGGTTGAGTATAAAAAAGCACAAGCACTGGTGAGGAGGACAGTACATCAAGCTAAGAGAGCAAGTTGGAGATATTTTTGTAATAAAATAGGGAGAACAATGCCTGTGGGAGAAGTATGGGGAATGATCAAAAAGATGGGAGGAGACAGGAGAGAGTGGGAGTATCCAGTTTTAACATCTGAGGAGGGAATGGCTGTTTCCAATAAAGATAAGGCTGAGTGTATGATTAAAACATTTGCGAAAATACACAGTTCAGATAATCTTACAGAAGAAGGAAGAAGGAGGAGGGAGAAAACATTGAGCCAGTATCCAGGTGTGTTGGACAGGAGGGAGGAGATAGATCAGATGATGGACAAACCTTTTTCTTTAGATGAAATGATTAGAGCAATAAACAGGTCAAGGCCAACCGCTCCAGGGAAATATCAAATATGTTATATCATGTTGAAACATTTAGGAGATGGAGCATTATTAAAGGTGCTGCAGTTGTATAACAAGGTGTGGGAGGAGGGAGAGCTGCCAACAGTATGGAAAAAAGCTGTAGTAATTCCAATAAGAAAACCTGGTAAGGATTCATCTAAGCCTACTAGTTACAGGCCCATAGCGTTAACATCTAATTTATGCAACATAATGGAGAGGATGGTAACAGAAAGGTTATCTTATGTACTTGAAAAGAATGGATTGCTGGCAAGTTGTCAGAGTGGTTTCAGGAAAGGCAGGGGTACAATGGATTCAGTGCTGAGGCTGGAGACTGAAATAAGGAAGGCCCAGAGCAATAGGGAGTCAGTTGTCACAGTGTTTTTTGATATAGAAAAGGCATATGATATGATGTGGAGGAAAGGACTGCTAATAAAGCTGCATAAGATGAGTGTGGGAGGGAGAATGTTCAGTTAGATAAAGGATTTTCTTTTTGGAAGGAAAATTCAGGTTCAGATTGGGTCTGAAGTATCAAGTCAACACATGGTTGGAAATGGTACACCACAAGGCAGTGTTATTAGTCCTTTGTTGTTCACTGTTATGATAAATGATGTTTTCTGAAAAGTACCACAAGTTATAGGAAGGTCATTGTTTGCAGATGATGGGGCCCTGTGGAAGAGAGGAAGGAATACGGAACATGCTGTCAGGAAAGTACGATTGATGCGGTGGTGGAGTGGGGGTATGACTGGGGATGCAGATTTTCATTGGACAAAACTCAGACTATGATATTTACGAGGAAGAGAGTGGAGGAAGGGATGAAACAAAGAATGTATGGGAAGGAATTAGAGATGGTAAGAAAATTAAAGTTTTTAGGGGTGCTCTTTGACACACGGCGAACTTGGTCAGACCATATACAGAGAATAGAAGACAAATGTAAAAAAAGTAATAAATGTGATGAGGTGTCTAATGGTAGCAATTGGGGTGCAAGTAGCTCAGCACTTAAAAGAGTATATTGTAGCGTGGGTGGAAGTTAGGCAGGAAGTTAGCTCAGTGTCAGATAAGAGCACAAGTTGTGCTTTCAATTTGACAGGCAGGGAGATCAAAACTGGAACAATCACAGCAGGATAGCCATTGCTCTGCCAATGGCTCTCACTCAGGGTGCAACTTTACAAATTACAAAAATACAGAAAAAATAAACAAAAAGTCCAATAAGCATTGCCATACACATATTAAGTCAAAACTAGTACTAACACAATAACCCCGCTGAATTTTTGAGCATAAAAATAACACATTTACAACATAGTACCCATAATGCACTGCGGCAAACATGCCACAATATGTAGTCTTGATTAGGTCAAATCTTGATTATGATCGTATTGCTGATGGTTCAGCAGCTAGATCTTTAATTAAAAAGTTAGATGTTGTGCAAGCACTGGCCTTAAGGGTGTGCAGTGGGGCATTTAAAACATCACCTGTACCTGCCCTGCAAGTGGAAATGGGGGAAATGCCCACTAGCGGAACAAGTCAGTACCAGGCCGGGGGCGGCGCAAATGACCGGGCCCTTTAAACCCATTAAAGCTTGTGATTACATCGCTTTACAACATACACATGCCCGCAAAAGCGGGACTTACAAGCGGTGCCACATTTTTGACACACCGGTCAAAGAATTTAATTGTAAAAATTCAGCACCACGGACAACAACTGTGTTCAGCGCCACGGACAACAACCGTGTCATTTTGACATCAATCAAACGGACACGAAGTCCAACAAACCAAGAGAACAACAAAAACATAAGGCTTCCTGGCCCCTAATAATAACAACACAAAATCAAAGCAGTTCAAACCCAATGACAGCAACCACATCAATCTGACACCCACTTTAACGAACCAATTCAGCTACTTGAGAGCACAGTAGGCTACTGAATCAATAGCTAGAACGTTTTGTAAAGTTGGCACGGCGGCCCACAAGTTCATACAGTCACAAATCTAATAATAAAAAGTATTAGACCTACTCACCGCTATTTAAAGGGCACATGGCGAGCCTTGCGCTCCGTGAACTCGTCCACAACGCGCCGTATGTCCATCTTCCTGGCTCGCTCATTTTCAATGGACAAAATTGCTAGTCCACTCAGTCTCTCCTGTCCCATCGTGGTTTTTAATTAGCTTTAATTTTGAGAATGAGCGCTCAGAGGTTGCAACGGTGACTGGGAGGGTCAAAAATAAAAGGAGGGCCGTGCAAACCTCGCTAAATGTTGTTGTCACTGCTGGGTGGCTGACAATAAGCAGTTTTGCCAAATCCACCACAGATTTTTGTTTTGTGATCTGGTCCCTGAAGCAGGCTCTAAAAGAAAGCAGCTGGGCAGGGAAGCTAGGGGCGATGTCCCGGCTGTAGTGGTCAATGATCCGCTGGGCAGCTTGGACTAGCTCATCATCCTGTGCTCGCTGCAATGTGTTGGGGTGAATTGCCTCAAACAATGCCGCAGTTCCGTTTAAGCTGACGAATCGTTGGGACAGTTGCTGGATGATTATATCAAGACAGGCATTGAAAACGTTCACCCGAAAGTTGCGCTCTGCGTCAGTGAAGCGTCTGTCTTCAGAAAGTTCATCAAAGTGACGCTTAACTTTCTGGCCCTGGTTGCCTCAAACTGTGTTTGGCTTCCCCATTTAATAGCTAGAGCAAGGGTGGCAGACTTAGCCTCATCAAATTGCTCCCTATACTCCATCAAAACACTGATGGCGTTTTGCAGTAGAGTTGATGCTTTGAGAATATCCACGTCCTTTGCTTGCAATAACTGTGAGGCAGCATTTATACATTCCAGAGTCTTGGTTTGCATGTTGACCAAAAAAATAAAGGAAAATTTGCTTATGGAATTCTTGAGCGCGCTTGCTTCATCACGCTCCTCTTTTTTGTCACTGGTGAGGGATATCTTGACAAGGGCTTTCATAATGTCTCCATTTGCCTTAACGCAAAAAGCGCATCATGTCGAGAAGACCAACGAGTGGGACATAGGCGTTTTAATGTGATATTTCTGCTCTCTGGCGTCATAAACTCACTGAGGAGCACCCATCGTTTGATACTGTGGCCGAAAAAGTTGAAAAGCATCTCTACAGTGTCATAGAACTGCCTCATTCCAGGAACGTTTTTTACAGAGTCATTGAGAGCTAAATTGAGATTATGGGCAGCGCAATGAACATAACAGGCCAGGGGCTCCTTTTCTGTTATTCTTGCCTGTACACCTGAATACACACCGCTCATATTCGCGGCCCCATCATAACCCTGTCCGCGGCATTTTGACAAATCTATTTTGTTTTTCTCTATAGAGCCCAGGATTTTGTTTTCAAGTTCGGACGCTGATGAACCCGCAGTCGCCTCAAAACCCAAAAACACTTCATTAATCTGTATATCTGTTGCAATATTCATATCATTCTTAACGACAGTTACATAACGGTAAACCTGGCTCAACTGGTCTATCTTTGACACATCTTGTGTTGTGTCCGTGATAATGGAATAAAATGGGGCATCGTTTATTTCATCAATTATGTCAGATTTCACACGTTGAGATAATATGTAAATAATCTCGTCCTGAATCTGGTGACTTAGATATTTCACTGACCCTCCCGGTCTGTTGATTAGCTCTTTCAAAACAGGGTCATAGCGAGCTAATAATTCGATTATTGACAGAAAGTTGCCAGCATTTCCATGACCTAGAATCTCCCTTTGCCCCCTGAAGGCCAAGTTACATGAAGCCAGAGTGAGAGTTACATTTACAATGCGCTCCAAGACCTGTCTCCAAAACAAAGCCGCATCACGTACATTCCTCTCCATTTCAGCGTCTATTGTGCCATTGAGCTTCCACTGCTCGTAGACTATGCATGCACCAAGATGTATTTGAGTAGATTCATGCCTCTCAATTTTGGTGGAAAGATGTTTCCAGTCTTTTATTCCGTTAACCCATGCATTGTTGTAGTAGGGCGCATTTCGGCTGGCAAAAAGCCAACAAGGCTCACAGTAACAGCAGTCTAATTTTGGGGAATAGCACATCCAACTGCGGGCAATTTTCATCCCAACTTTAGTAGTAGATGTGTAATAACTTTCAGAAAAACACCGATTGTCTTCATCGGTGGGAAATGGACCTTTAGGTCTGCACGGGCCCACCTTAAGGATATATCTTTTAATGTTGGCGTCCTGGATGTTTTCAGCAAAATTGGCCCGATCTGTAGGAAAACATTCCAGAGAAGGGTTTTCATCATCCGCGGACTGCATCTCACCCGAAGCATGAGGCGGAGACCTGCTGCTGTCATTTTCAGGGTCTGACAGGACCAACACGTCCCTTTGCAGCACGGGTGAGGAGAGGGTCTGCTGGTCAAGCACCAAGACTGGGTCTTCCCTGGAGCAGCTAGCACCTGTCCTAACATCACGGCTGTACAGCCAAGAGACAAACAAGGGAATATAAGCTAAGCGGTGGGACAACTCCGTTCACAACCATAGAAACAGTTTACAAGTAACTCACACATCCCTTACTATTCACTGTCAGTGACTGTTAGAATTGTACCTGAAAATTTGGCTCCCTGATGGTGTTGCCAGTATTGGCGGGCTTGAATCAGTGCTAGCAGTTGCTAGTTCATTTCCAGGAGGATTCGGACGGACAAAAAAAGTGTCCAGCTTCTGTAACTTTGCTTTCTCTTGCTCCCTCTTCTCCTTTTCTTTATGTTTTGTCGCTCCGCTTTTGTGTCTATATGTACTGCCACTCATGGTTACAGAGCTGTATGCTTACTCTCAGTTGAAAAGTGGTTGATGATAACAGTGGTAGACGGCTGTTGATGACGATTTAACCCAAAATGCATTTGGAGACGATATCAGCGATCTATTTTTTATATAAATTCTAAAGTTAATTGCAAGAGTGACTATAAGCCAGCCATGCAACACACGCTTGTATGCAATGTTTTGAATAAATCTTAAAGAGCATTGGCAATCTTTTAAAATTATTACTGACCATGATTCAACTATGCTGTGCCAACTTATATAACCACAAGCACTGCTTCTTTCGATCTGCTACAGATATGGGCCCATTGACCTGTCGTGAGAAGCAATGAATGTGAGTAAAGTTATTTCTTGTAAGAGTTTGGTTTTGAGTTCGCCCCTCCTCACTGGGCCCCCTGAAGGACCCGAGAAGATAGGATCGGCTTTAGGACAGAAACAGTTAATGGACAGTTTTAGAGCTAACATGTTCGCTCGTTCACGAGTTCCGGGGGGAAGCCTGGAGGTGTATGCGGCTGATGTGAGCCGGCTGGTAGCTGGTACTGGTGTTTTTGCCTCCGAGTTGCATGCACATCACTGTTGTTAGTAAACATTGAAACTCATCTATACTGCATTAGTTTGTTTACATTCAGGTCTTTGGCAGCACACGGTGCATGGGTAATGATACATGTGCTTTAAGAATGAAATGAGATTCAGCCCTGCAGATCTGTGAGGCTTTGATACTGCACAACAGAAAAAGATTGTTCATGAGTCCCGAACCTTGAGTCCAAGTCGAGTCTGAAGTCTTTTGAGGTCAAGACTCGAGTTGAGTCTCACGTCACTGTGTGATAGATAGATAGATAGATAGATAGATAGATAGATAGATAGATAGATAGATAGATAGATAGATAGATAGATAGATAGATAGATAGATAGATAGATAGATAGATAGATAGATAGATAGATAGATAGATACTTTATTGATCCCAGGGGGAAATTCAAGTATTCAGCAGCTTACATACAGCACAAGAAGACAAAAAACAAACAGACCAACACACAACACAAAGGTGGGTTAGTACCAGGTCGACAAAAGGTTAGTATATTGTGTCTTGTGTTTTACTTTTTTGGTTGAGTGACGGTTTTTAAAGTGCTCTAAGTTCCACTAACATTGAGATAATGCCATGGATTCCTTTTACTTCATCATGTTTGGACTTTTACTTTGTTGGCTTGTTACCTGCGAGGTGAGTGGGGCTGTGAGTCAGCTGAGGACTGTTTACACCCGAGAAGAGCTGATTCAACTGAACTTATCAGATGGTGGTACAGACCTCACCCCATGGTTACCGGATTTTATATTGAGAGATTTTAACAGAATGAGGGACAAGAGGAAGAGAAAAAGAGGGAGACGTGGAGGAGTCAAATTACGCCTGAGGAGACAGCAGCTCAGCCAGACCCCTCTGCCCTCTGCCCTCTGTCATCCTGGGAAACGTCCGATCCCTGAGGAACAAGATGGACGAACTCCAGGGGAACTGCAGGTTCCAGAAGGACTTCAGGGACTGCTGTGTGATGGCCTTCACCAAGACGTGGCTCACGGAGCAGGACCAGGACGCCGACCTATCAGTCGACGGATTTGGAGCTCCATTTCATTTGGATCAGGACTCAGAGGTAACGGGGAAGACCCAGGGAGGTGGAGTGTGTTTGTACGTCAACAAACGGTACTGTAGCGCTGTGACTGTCAGGGAGCGGATCTGCACACCAGACGTAGAACTTTTATTAGTGTCACTGCGCCCATTCTACCTCCCCCGTGACTTTCCTCAACTTTTTATTACTGCAGTCTACATTCACCCGAGGGCTCAACCCCCCTCTGCCTGCAGCACCATTGCAGAGGCAGTGCAGAGGCTGCAGTCCCTCTCCCCCGACGTCCCGAACTTTATAATGGGTGATTTTAACCACGTCTGTCTTAAAACAACCCTGAAAAACTTTAACCAGTATATATCCTGTTTAACCAGATGGGATAAAATATTGGACCTTTGTTATGGGTCAGTGAGGGATGCTTATAAATCCCTCCCTCTTCCTCCTTTGGGATCTGCTGACCATAACTGTGTGCATCTCCTGCCCACCTACAAGACTGTTTTAAAACAAAAGAAAATAAGGACTAAGGACATTGAGATGTAGTCAGAGGAATCTGTGCTCTCCCTGCAGGAATGTTTTAAATGTACAAATTGGGACGTTTTTATTCGGTCTTGTGGGGATGATCTGGTGGATGTCACCAGCTCTTATGCTGTTTTCTGTAAAGATATGACTATACCCCGTAAGTGTGTTAAAGTGTACCCTAACAACACCCATGGGTCACAAAAAATGTTAAAACCTGTCTGAAGAACAAGAAATTGGCTTTCAAAGAAGGGGCTGTCTCTGACCTTCAGTCAGCCACCAAAGACTGGAAAATTGAGATTTTGAAAGCAAAACAACACTATAAAACCGCTCTTGAAAATAAGATGGCTGCAAACAATCTTGGCTCTGCATGGTCATATATGAAAACCATCGTAGGCCTTCCAAATCCCCATAGCAGCAGGCAGACCATTTTAGACGGTTTTCATTCAGACAGAGATTTTGCAAATGCTCTTAACAGTTTTTATGTTCGTTTTAATTCTTTTGATTTTAGTAAAGACATTTTAGAGCTGAAACAGGATCTGAAGGACAGTCAGCACCCTACCATTGAACTGAACGATGTCGGAAAGGCCTTCAGTTCTGTGAAGAGTAACAAGAGCCAGGGTCCTGACAACATCAGTGGTCGTCTTATCAAATCCTGTGCTGAGGAACTCAGTCCTGTATTTCAGTTTATTTTTAATAAATCCTTGCAGACACAGCATGTGCCCACTCTCTGGGAGGATGCTGTCGTGGTCCCTGTCCCTAAATCCAGCCATCCAAAAACTTTGAATGACTTTAGGCCTGTCGCTCTCACCTCAGTAGTTATGAAAGTTTTTGAGAAACTGGTTAAGACTGTGATTTTAAAGGAGACTGAACATGAGCTGGATCCTATGCAGTTTGCATACAGGCCCAACAGAGGAGTGGAAGACACCACACTGAGTCTTTTAAACATGATTTTTAAACATGTGGAGGGTAAAGGGGCATCTGCAAGGCTTTTATTTATAGACTTCTCCTCCGCTTTTAATCCAGCCCCACATTTTAGAACAGTTTAAGATTAGTAAAAACCTGATGGGCTGGATTTTAGATTTTTTAACAGACAGGTCCCAAAGAGTGAGGACGAATGGGGTTCTGTCCAACCCAGTGTTCTCCTCCACTGGTTCTCCTCAATGCTGTGTCCTGTCTCTGCTATTATACATTCTGTACACAAATATGTGTCAAAGTGAATATGGTAACAGGACCATCATTAAGTATGCTGATGACTCAGTCATTGTCAGCCTGCTCAATGAGGGGGAGACCAGTCACGGCCCTATCATTGATGACTTTGTCCAGTGGTGTGAGGAGTCCTACCTTCACGTGAACATATCTAAAACAAAAGGTATGATCATTGATTTTAGAAAAAAACAGGACAGGCACGGAGTCACTTTAATTAAAGGTCAGACTATAGAGCAAGTGCAATCATACAAATATCTTGGGACGATAATTGATGAAAAACTGAGTTTTAATGAAAACTGCAGATCTGTGTGTAAAAAGGGCCATCAGCGCCTTCACTGCCTTAGGAAACTGGCAAACTGGACATTAACTGAACCATTTTAACTTTGTTTTATCATTCCTTTATTGAGTCTGTTTTATCTTTTTGTCTGGTGGCGTGGTTCGGTCAGACCTCAGCTGCAGAGAGAAACTCACTGAATCAAATAGTGAGATGGTCCAGTCGCCTGATTGGTGAGTCCCAGTCTTGTCCCGCCTCCCTGTACACTAAACAGGTACAGAGTTCATCAGTTCTTAACAATGACTCCCATCCTTTACGAGGTGAATTTCAGCTCCTTTCCTCTGGACGGAGGATCTTAGTCCCAAGGTGCAGGACACAGCATTCTAAAAATAGCTTTGTTCCTGTCGCTGTCACTGAGCTCAATAAGAAATAGTGACATTGCACTTTACTAACTTATTTAGTTATTTATTCCATTTCTTTGCTCTATTTATTATTATTGTGACTTCAAATTTTTAAATTTTATGTTCTTATCCTGGTTTTTATCCCGGATTGTTTTTATCCTTTCTGTTTTTTATTGTGTTTTATTGCATTTTGTTTTTATTTATTTGATCTTATTTATTTTATTCTTTTACTTATCCATGCTGCTATACCAATGAATGGTGGAACACTGAGTACTTTTTGTCCTGACTTTTTGTCCTGTCTGTAAGCGTGATCAAGTGCCTGTCTTGCATGTTCAATGTATGTGTTGTTGTAATGCCAAGGCAATCACCTAGACTGAAAAAAACACATCTGCCTACGGGTATAAATAAAGTAACCTTGACCTTGATCTATATATACTCTAAAAGACACTTGCTGAAGAAACTATTCTAAAAGTAGTTTCTGTACAGTACTGTAAATAAAGACTTCTGATTGTATTTTCACATTTCAGGGCATTGATATAAAATGAAACAGTGACATAAAGTGTAGCAGTCATATACAGTGTAGCAGTAATATAAAGTGAAACAGTGATTTAAGTGTAACATTTATTTAAGTGTTCTACAGTGGTTTGAAAAGTGGGTGTAATCCAACTACATAAGGTGCTTGGATATTTTAAAGTCTCATTGAGTCAGTCCTAGTGTGGTCATGGCTGAGGCCGAGGCCGAGACCCCCCCTGACCACTCAGTGATGAGTTGTACTGTCTGATGGCCAGGGGGATGTAAGAGTTCCTGAGCCTGCAAGTGGAGCAAGTCAGAGACAGCAGCCTGGAGCTGAACACACTCCTCTGTCTGATCACTGTCCTGTGCAGACGATGCTGGGGGTTGTCCAGGATGGACAGAATCTTCTCCAGGGTCCTTCGCTCTGCTGTTGACACCAGGGAGACTAGCTCTGTGCCCACCACTGAGCCAGCTCTCCTCACCAGTCTGTCCAGTCGTGCAGCGTTCCTTTTCTTAGTGCCGCCTCCCCAACAGACAACAGCATAAAAGAGAACACTTGACACGACCATCTGGTAAAACATCAGCAGCAGTTTCTTGTAAATGTTGAAGGACCCCAGTCTTCTCAGGAACTACAGATGACTCTGTCCTTTCCTGCAGATGTTGTCTGTATTATGTGACCAGTCCAGTTTATTGTCCAGCTGCAGTCCCAGGTATTTGTAGGTTCTGACCCCCTCCACATCTGTGCCCCCAATGGAAACGGGCTGGAGATGGGGTCTGTCTCTCTTGAAATCTCCTTGGTCTTAGAGGTGTTCAGCTGCAGGTGGTTTTTGCTGCACCATCCCACAAAGTCCTCCACCAGGCCCCTGTACTCACCCTTCTGTTCACCACACCATGCATCCAACAATGACAGTTTCATCCGAGTACTTCTTCATGTGGCAGAGCTAAGACTCGTACTGGAAGTCAGATGTGTATAGCATGAACAGAACAGGGGACAGTACAGTGCCCTGTGGTGCCCCCGTACTGCTGACTACAGTGTCTGATGTGCAGCCTCCCAGCCTGACGAACTGAGGTAGTCCACAATCCAAGAAACCAGGTGTGAGTGCAGCCTCCCAGCCTGACGAACTGTGGTCTTTCCGTGAGGTAGTCCCCAATCCAAGAAACCAGGTGTGAGATCTTGGTGGTGCAGATCTTGGTGGTAGTTGCAAATATTCTACTACCACCCATGCTGCACAGCTCGTCTCTCAGAAGGATGGGCTGGATGGTGTTAAAGGCGCTGCTGAAGTCAAAGAACATTCTCATAGTGCCACTCCCTCTGTCCAGGTGAGAGTGAGCCCTGTGCAACAGGTACAGGATGGCGTCCTCCACCCCCACCTTTTCCTGGTAGGCAAACTGGAGGGGGTCCTGGGCGTGTTGAACCTGGGGTCTCAGGTGGTGGAGCAGGAGCCATTCCAGGGTCTTCATAACATGTGACATCAGGGCCACTGGTCGGAAGTCCTCTGGTTGGCTAGGGTGTGTTTTTTTTGGGGACTGGATCTATGCAGGGTGTCTTCCACAGGGAGGGTACCTTCCCCTGACGAAGGCTCATGTCAAAGATGTGCTGGAGGGGCTCCCCCAGCTCAGCAGCACAGGCCTTTAACATCTTGGGACACACACCGTCTGGTCCAGCTGCTTTGCTGGGTCTTAGCTGCTTCAACTCCCTGCTGACATCCTGCCTGGTGATGGTGGTGGGGGATCTGTGGTATTGTCCATGACCCCCCCCCCCCCCCTCCGACTGTGTGCGACTTAAGTGAGACTCGAGTCCAAGTTGCAAGTCTGTGTCTCCATGTCTGCCTTTTACAGTGACAATTTAACATCTGTCTAGGTACTGCAGATGAAAAATAGCCACTGGGCTATCTCTGGTGCACTTACAGAAATGTGAATCAATGTCCAATGTCCCTGTAAAATAAAACAGTAAAATGAAAAACAAACAAACAAAAAAAACCCATCAGTAATCATAACCACCTTCTTGAATTTCACCATGTGCTCTCCAGCTCCACCCTCTGGTCCAAATATCATCACTTTGGACACAGTTTGGATGAAAACTCAGAAATCACTGAATCTGGGTTAAAGCATTGAAGTGTGATGTTTTTTGAGCATTATGACATCACATGAAAGGTCAGTTGTTACATAAATGTTCGGCTTATCTTATTTTTACTTTTCACATACGTCATCTCTTTCACAGTAAGGGTATATTAATCTCTACAGGTGTTGTGTTAAAATGAGAACCTTAACACTTCTGCAGTTTCTTTGTCAGTGGCATCGAAAAATGATATGGCAGCTTGAGGCCTCAAAACAGTGGCCTGCAAATAAATACAGCCAGTGATTTACCCTTTCTTTTCAATCTGTATGAGTATTATAGTCATACAGCCACCTATACAAGGTGGCTGTGACAAAATGTTGTGGGAGTACTTTTCCTTCACTTCAAGTTCCAACCAGAATCCAGTTATCATTTCCATTGTACTCAGCATTAGACTGCATATTTTTTCAGTTGCTTTAGATGAAGCAGGAGCAAGACTTCAAAGACTTCCCCACAGACATTAAAATCCCAGTAAAAGTAGAATACCGCATCCATAGATATCAGTGAATGTAAGACTCTGAGCTCTGTTGAGAAATGGGATGAGACAGAGCTGCCACACACACAGGAGCAGAGAGGATGGAGGATGGCAATGTGCCAGGACATCCATCGATTGTTGTTGCTGGACTTGTATTGTTGTGTGACTGAAACAGGAAAAGACAGGCAGCAATGGGGCAGCTTATCTGAGAAAAACCTGAAAACACAGAGTCCTGTCTGATTAAATCCACGTTTAAATTAATTCAGCTGACAGGGTGCTAACTGAACAAAAGAAGGCCTGAAACCTATTACTGTCCTAGTTTTTCCCCTTTTGGTCAATTTTTGTAAGTTCAGTAAAAAGTCAAGGTTCAAAATTGTAGCAGGAGTTTTTCACAAGCACCCAGAAAAACAGTACATTACCTTCATTGTGTTGCTTTTCCCATGGCGCTCAGAGCTCAGCACTGACACTGAGCTGGTAAGCACTGTGCATGACTGATGAGAGCTTATCATCTGAGCTGACACACTATAAACTACTTTGAACTTGGGTGGCTGCTTTTAGCAATGCTGCAGAAATGTGATGTAAGACTACTGTATAAGAAAAAAAAAAAAAAAAAAAAAGACTGATGTTACAGACATCTTAATGTGACACCACAGTTGCACCAGGCACTTCTGCTCTTTATGTTTATAAACTGTCAGATTATCAACATTCACTTCACTAAAGAAGCTCAGATGATCTCTGTGTTACAGTGTTCCTCTGTATAATTATAATGGGCTGCTTGTGTCTGAAAATGTATGCCAATGCATTTAGCTTTAATATGTTTGGCAAAGTGGATAGCTCTCATGCCTCACAAAAACTTCACAGCTCAGGATTCAGCTCTGTCAGACCAGAGCCTTTCTGTGTTGAGTTTACTCACCTGTTTATGCACCTGTTTACTTTCCTCCAGGTGCTCCAGCTTCACCCTCCATCAAAAACAGGTACATAAAAGTAAATCTCCTGTCAGTATCCCTGACCACAGAACTGATGAAGATCTGGAGTTGGTTCTCGCGTGTCTTCAATGGCAACTCACTGCCCCTTATGTGTATGCTATGTGCTGATGCTATTTGCTAATGCTACTGCTCAGTACTGTGTATTAAGATTGGTAAAATGCAGATACTATTTGAATCTTTCAATTCAAGTGGTAAGAGAGAACATGAGGCTTCTGAATCTACTTCTCACATTTGTTTTCAAGCTGTAGAAAATGTTCCCCTTGACACAGATTTTTGTCCTACCAGAGTAATTTCCAGGCAGATAGGAGGATAAAATATGTGACTGACACCTGTAATTATTGATTACAGATTAAGCCAGGTGATACCTGGACAGGATTCTGTATTTCATGGTTTCACTTTTCCATAAAAATGTGAAATGATGTCAGATTCATTTGCATTTATATTTAGTCTCCGAAGAAGACGGCAATGTGGCGATACTGTTAGTGTTAGTATTTACTGCATGTGTTCAGAAAAATATTTCCTTGCTTGGTGTTTGAATCAATCAGTGGAGTACTACTCTGCTGTGATTACATTTTTCAGTATATGGCTGTGATGGGTGTATATTAGCTTCTACCACACTAAAATATATGCTGATGCCAATAATAAAGCAAGACACTAATCACTATGGAAGTGATTAGTTATCTCAATCTAAATTAAGTAATGCTTTTTCATTTTAAGAATGTGGCTCCATTGTTTGACTCATAAATAAAATTATTAATAAATTATCCAATCTGCATTTTCATTTTCTTATTCAAGACCAATCATTCTTTTACTTAAAAAGAAAAACACATTTAAGATTTAATAGTCAAAACATGCCCCAGCAAAGAGTTATCAAAATTCAAGTTGAAATCTACAGTTCGAAAATTCAAATACATTAGCAGAAATGCTTTTCATTACCTCCGCTGGAGGTATTGTGATCGCTTTGCTTTGTGCGCGCGTGTCCGTGTTTGTTTGTTTGACTGTAAGCAAGATAACTCAAAAAGTTATGGACGGATTTTCATACAATTTTCAGGAAAGGTTGATACTGGCACAAGGAAGAAATTAAAAAATTTTGGTGGTGATCGGGGGGTGCAGATCCGTCTTGGCGGAGGTTTGCACTCTCCGAGTGCTTTTCTTGTTTTAAGAATGTGGCTGCATTACTTGACTCATAACTAAAATGAGTAATCAATCCTCCAGTCTGCATTTTAATTTTCTTAATCAAGACTGCTCATTCTTTAACTTAATTAAAATGAAAAAGAAAAACACCTTTGAGATTTAATTGTCTAGACATGCCCCAGCAAGTAGTTATAAAAATTCAATTTGAAATCTAAAATTCGAAAATTCAAATGCATTAGCAAAAATGCTGCATTATTTGACTCATAACTAAAATGAGTAATCAATCATCCAGTCTGCATTTTAATTTTCTTAATCAAGACTGCTCACTCTTTAACTTAATTAAAATGAAAAAGAAAAAGACATTTGAGATTTAATTTTAAAAATCTGCTCCAGCAAATTCAAAAATTCAAATGCATTAGCAAAAATGCTTTTTCATTTTAAGAATGTGGCTACACTATTTGACTCATTAATAAAATGAATAATAAATGATCCAGTCTGCATTTTCATTTACTTATTCATGTTACACATTTTATGACACAATCAAAAAGAAAACAGGGGACATTGCTTTTTCATTTTTGGGGTTTGCCCTACAAAAGAGATACCATAATTCAAAAACAAATTTGCAAAGTAAGCGGCGCAGGAGAGTGATGTCAGCAGCAGCTCTTCACCTCCATGACTCCGGTAGGGGACGCTGTGCTGACTGTGGTGGGTATGGTGGTATAATATGGTAGGGAAATTCAAGACCCTATACCTATAACCTTAGTGGTAATAGGTAATTATAATGTAATTGACAGGAAGACAGGAAGAGTCACAATTGGGCCAATGACTAGGTTTATATGGAGGGCTATTAGCAAAAGAGTGAGTGAAGTGCTGAAGAATGAGTGGAACTCCAGGTAAGTTTAGCTGAAATGTATTGAAAGATATTTACATAAACAACAGTGGACATTCAAGGTGGAATATTACCAGTGCAACATGAAAATCCAATAAATAAGAAGAAAACCCCCAATCTGAGCTCAGATTTGTTGTCCTAGTCGTGCCAACTTAATTGTCAATGTATAAGTCAAGCATCAAATCCAAGAAGGTATATGTGTAAAGTCAGATCCAAGGAAGTGTATGTGTCGAGTCAGATCCAAGGAGTAGATGTGGTGCAGAACCATCCTACACCATAGTTGCAAACTTCTGTGGTAGACGAATACCTTGTTTTCTGAGGGCCAAGGTTTGGTTCAATTCAAACGGGAAGGTTCGCCATCTCCCTCGTCAGAGAGAAGAAAATCCAGCTGAAAGGTCCAATGGCTCCCATATAAAAAAAAAAGAAAAGAAAAACAAACCTAGCCTGCAGAAAGAACAGGACTACTGCCATTAAGTTCATATTTCTATCTCATTACATGGCCATATCACTATTAATGCAAGTGCTTCAGTAAAAATAAAAGTAAAAATAAACACTATAACACTATATACACTATAGTCATTTCAAAACAATAACATTCTTACAATGAAGCTTATAATCATTAAATATAATGTAAACCCCATAAAAGCTCATTTGTAAGTCAAAAAGTTCACATTGTTGACAAACAGTACAATAACCATAAACTATGGTAACCATTATTCAATACTGCTACCTTTAAATAATCATTGCATTATAATCTTCAACCATAAGGCCTAGAGTTTAAAAGATGCAAAAGTACATTTTTACCATAAACAAAATATAAAAGATTCAAGCAATATATTTCTGTCATAACAAAATATATATCTTTGCATTTATCTTCACATTTGTTTACCTTTTACTGCAATATAACAGTTTTAGCAAAAACAAAGTATTGATATAGTGTACCAAAAGTACACAAATCCCTGTATCTTGATGCTTTATAGTGTAATATGTCAAACAACTGTTGGGCAACTGATGGCCAGCAGTGACCCCACATGACTTAAGTTAGCGGCACTAATAATAATAATAATAATAATAATAATAATAATAATAATAATAATAAATTTTATTTATACGCGCCTTTCTTGGCACTCAAGGACACCGTACAGTAAAAACAGGAGAATATAAAACAAGCACTATTGACCACTGGGGGCATCAACTTCTCTGCTTTGGCCTATCAAGTCTCCCATGAGCTCAATATGTTTGACATATTTATTGAGGAAGCACAATTACAGACTCTGGGTCCTAAACTCTGGGTACATGCAACCCTGTGGGGTTACATGCAACTCTGTGGGGTTACATGTACATTTGACACTGGTGCACTTCCAAACTACCAGCGATTTCCTGGGCACATTGATTTTAACATGGTGCTCCCTGAAAGCATTGTGGAATTTGTCATGACCTGGCTCAAAAGGTCACAACAAAAACAGAGACAACACCATGCTAAACTTTCCCAAATGTCCCAAAATCTTTATTGAATATATTTAACCAAATTAAAATCAAACAAATCTTAAGTCAAATTGGACCAAATTAAAGATTTAATAATATGAGATATGGAAGTTACCACTACACCACTGACTTCAGTGGTTTAGGATATACATGAGTGGAAATGGTTTGTGCGAAAGTGTTGTAAGTTGCAAGCAGATATAAATTAGCCTAATCAAACATAACTAACATCAAGTGTGGATACCTGGGGAGAGAAGATCAGGTCAGGGAGAGAGTCAGAGAGAGAGAGAGAGAGAGAGAGAATCACTGGAGGAGCTCAAGTAATCTCGGCACACCGAGCCCAGGTGTGCAGTATCACTCTGTTGAGCTGGAACTCAGAGCCACCAGTCGGAGACACACCTCCAAGCTGACAACACAACCTGATGACAGTCATCACAAAACACTGTTGGAATTAGCTGCCCAGGTGGTTTTGAACAGTATGTCTGAGTAATTATACTTTGTGGCAAGGAAAAAGGAGACACCAGCCAGTTGCTAGTGAGCCAGCTTTATTGCTCTCCAGCCATACCAACAACCAAACCGAGTGCCAACACTCACTGTAGGGGCTAAGACCCGCCCACAAGTCACAACATCCACTGGGTGAAAGACCCTCTATATCCTGTACACCACACAGCCCCCCCCCCCCGAACACCCAGAAGGGAACACAGCCTGCAAATCAGTGTCTCAACGGGGACCTAATTGGTCTCCCATAGCGACTGCACCGAACCACCGTCAAGTCAGTGTGAGGAACCTGCAAAACAAGGTGCTCATTAGAACAGTGGGCAGGACCATCATTGTCCATTACAGGATGAGGAACACAATCAGCACGAAGAGGCAGAGCCGGAGGCCTGGAAGGCCAACGGCTGCGACGAGGAACCTGGCCCAGCAACACAGGTTCGCCCGCCACAACATAGGCGATCTTCAGGCAATCAGCAGACACAAGCTCTCTGCGCCCGTCCATATCCAAAACAAAACCCTTGGAATCCCGTTCAAGCACACGGAACGGACCATCATAAGGAGGCTGGAGGGGCGAGCAGTGGGCATCGTGACATACAAAAACAAAATGTGCAGATAGGAGCGCTGTAGGCACGAAAGACCCTGGAAAACAGTGGTGCATAGGGCCCGGGGCTAAAGTGCCACCGGATGAAAAGGGGTCTACTGAAGAACGGGGTGCGGCTGACTCCAGCAAAAACTCACCTGGGACACGGAGCGACTACCAAACACCAATTCCGTGGGGGATGCGTCAAGATCCTCCTTGGGAGCCGAGTGCAACCCGAGCAGAACCCACGGCAAACGATCCACCCAACTGTCACCCACGAGCGTAGCGCACAGAGCTGCCTTGAGCGAACGATGGAAACGTTCACACAAGGGTGGTAAGCCATAGTACAATGCACCTGTACCCCCAAGGAACGCGCCATCCCAGACCAGAGCTACCGAAATAAACTGACGGCCCCTGTCAGAAGTAACATCTGACGGTACACCAAAACGGGCCACCCAAGCAGAGAGAAAGGCACCAACCACATTGGTGGACGCAGTGGATGACAGGGGAACCACCTTGGGCCACCTGGTGGTCCGATCCACCATAGTGAGCAGATGAGTGAAACCCTTCGAAGGCGGCAGGGGCCAAACTAGATCCACGTGCACATGGTCAAAACGCCTGGCAGGAATTGGAAAAGGTTCAAGAGGGGCTTTGGTATGCCGGTGCACCTTGGTACGCTGGCAAGCAACACAAGCAGCTGCCCACCCCTTAACATCCTTACGAAAACTGGGCCACACAAAATGGGAACTGACCAGCTTAACCGACGCATGCACACCCGGATGTGAAAGTGAATGAATGGAGTCAAAAACGCATCGCTGCCAACCTGCCAGAACCACGGGGCGAGGCTGTCCTGTGGACACGTCACACAGGAGTGCAGGACCTCCCTCTTGCATCACAACCATCTCCAACTTCAAACCTGTACCGCCGGAGTGAAGAGCAAGGATATCCAGATCAGCAGGCTGCTCGGCGGCCATAGCCGAAAAATCCGTCCTGAGGAGCACGGGGCAAACCAGCACGCGTGAAAGACGATCCGCAACAGAATTGGACTTCCCGGCGACATGGCATATGTGAACTCAGAAATGGCCGCCAGGTGACGCTGCTGATGTGCCGACCAGGGTTCCGTTACTTTAGACATGGCAAACGTCAGTGGCTTATGGTCCACATAAGCCGTAAAAGAACGACCTTCCAGCAAAAAATGAAAATGCCGAGTAGCCAAAAACAGGGTCAACAACTCACGGTCAAAAACGCTGTATTTACGTTCGCAGTCCCTCAACTTGCAGCTAAAAAATGCAAGAGGCTGCCATGCGTCTGCCACCCGCTGCTCCACAACAGCGCCCACAGCTAAATCAGAAGCATCAGTCGTGAGGGCGATAGGAGCATCAGGATTAGGATGAGCCAGGAGAGCTGCATTAGCTAAGGCAGACTTAGCTCCTTCAAAAGCAACAATCCGGTCTGGAGTCCAGACAACAGTGTCAGCAGCCTTCTTGGAATGCAAGGCGTCATAAAGCGGCTGCAGGAGATGGGCGGCATGGGGAATGAACCTATTGTAGAAGTTCACCATGCCCAAAAACTCCTGTAATGACTTGACCACAACCGGGCGGGGGAAATCCGCTACAGCCTGAACCTTAGCAGGCAACAGAACAGCGCCACGTGCCGAAATGCGATGACCTAAAAAATCGATCACTGGCAACCCAAACTGGCATTTGGCTGGGTTGGCAATCAGGCCATGGGCATCCAAGCACCGGAAAGCCTCTCTGAGGTGCCCGTGGTGCTCTTCGAGGGACAAGTTGGCCACCAAAATGTCATCAAGATAGACGAACACAAACTTGAGGCCGCGCAACATTGAGTCCATAAGTCTCTGAAAAGTCTGGGCTGCCCCCTTGAGGCCAAAGGGCATACGGAGGAACTCAAAAAGCCCGAAAGGGGCGATCACCGCCGTCTTAGGCACATCCTCTGCCTGCACCGAAACCCGATGATACCAGCGCACCAGGTCCATCTTAGAGAAGACAGAGGCCGCAGACAACCGAATGGAGAAATCCTGAATGTGAGGAATAGGATAACGGTCTGGTGTCGTCCCGTCGTTCAGACGGCGGAAGTCACTGCACGAGCGCCAAGACCTGTCTGCTTTAGGTACCATGTGGAGGGGCGATGCCCAGGGGCTGTTAGATCCCCAGCCTCTCCATGGTAGCAAACTCCTCCACAGCGCAAGCTAGTTTTCCCGCGTCAAGATGCCGCACGCGCGCAAAAACTGGCGGACCACTAGTGGGGATAAAAATGTTCCACCCCATGTTTAGCGACTGTGGAGGAAAAGGCGGAAGTGGTCAAGGTCAATTCAGCCAGCAGACACTGAAAAATATCTCCAGACACCGAAAAATTCCTGTGCGTCACCGGCCCAACTCCCCCAGCCTCACATGGAACAGTGGCGAAAGTTACAGCATCAATAAGCCTGCGGTTAGCAACATCAACTAACAAACTGTGAGCGCACAAAAAATCAGCACCAATGACTGGAACAGTCACAGAGGAAACTACAAAGTCCCATTCGAACTCACGTCCATGGAAACAAACAGTTGTCCGTTTTGTGCCAAAAGTCTCAATAGGAGAACCGTTAGCTGCACTTAGCAGTGGGCCAACCCCACGGTCTGACATTCCTGGACCGGTGGGGTGCACCAAACTCTTCTGAGAGCCAGAGTCAACCAAAAAATGCTGTCCTGACAGGGAGTCTTTACTAAAGAGCAGCTCACCTCGTCCGTCAGCGCCCACGGCAGCTACTGCGTTTCCAGACACCTCAAACATGCGTGGGGGAACACAGCGCTTAGCTTTGTTGCCAAATCTCCGGTGGTAGAAACACAGGGGACTGCAGACACCACCGCCGGGTCCTCTGCCGTCCTCTGCTGGGGCTCCGCTGCAGTACTCTGCACCATGAAGTGTCTGGTAGCCAACAGGATCTGGTCAGCTTCTTCTGCCAAGCCACGGTAATCGCCAGTGATCAGACAAGGAGAGTTAGCCAAAGCCGCTCGAACTTGTGGCAGGAGCTGACGCAGGAAAATGTGTGGGAAAAGGAAACCGCCGTCATCTGAGCCAAGGAGAGATAGCATATCGTCCATAAGGTCCACGGCCATACCGTCCCCCAAACCAGGCAGGCTGAGGATTTTATCCGCTCTCTCGGCGGAGGACAGACTGTACCTCCGCAGCAGAAGGTGCTTCAGAGCGGCATACATCCCGCTCTGAGGGGGGTTATGCAGCAGCGACATAACCATGCTGGTCCACTGCTGGTGGCTGCGACCACCAAATAGTACCGGGAGACATCCATGTCTACACCCCGTAGATGGAAAAGGGCTTCGATGTGTTGGAACCACGACGCCAGGTCGCTGTGCCAGAATTCTGGAAGCTTGATGGCTGCAGGGCGGTGGAGAACGAAACCGGCTGTGGGAGCTGGAGAGAAGAGGAGGCCGAGTCCGCAGCTGAAGTTGAAGAAGAAACACTCTCTTCAGCTGGTTCAGACATGATCACGTCGGGGTCACCAATGTGGTGAGGAAAAAGGAGACACCAGCCAGTTGCTAGCGAGCCAACTTTATTGCTCTCCAGCCATACCAACAACCAACCGAGTGCCAACACTCACTGTGGGGGCTGAGACCCGCCCACAAGCCACAACATCCACTGGGTGAGAGAACCTCTATATCCTGTACACCACAACTTTCCTTTTTTTCTTTTGTTCAAACAAGGTGTAGTTTTTTTAGTTGTTACCAGCTTGACAGTTTTGACTGTGACTCCAGTCTTCCTCGGAAGCGTCATCGATGGGCTCTGATTGGTCCATTGAGCCAACCAGCTAATAAATGGCACGTCAGCAGCACACTATTCAACTCCAACTGGGCAGCTAGAACCATCAGTGTTTGCACAATGCTGTCATGTTCAAGTCAATGTGCGCAGGAAACCGCAGGTAGTTTGGAAGTGCTCCAGCGTCAAATGTACACAGCGTCCCCTACCGTATTAGACCACCATACCCACCACAGTCAGCATGGAGGTGATGAGTGGCTGCTGACGTCACTCTCCTGCACCGCTTACTTTGTGAATTCATTTTTGAATTATAGTAGCTCTTTTGCAGGGCAGACCATGAAAATTAAAAAGCAATGTCCTCTGTTTTCTTTTTGATTGTGATTTGCTTCCATAAATCACATTTTACAACTTTCAACTTCATTTTTTAATTCTGTCAGATTAGGACTTTGGGCTATAAAATATTATAATATCCTAAATAATGTAAATACATTTAGAAAAAATTGTGATGTTCGTTACTTTACATTCAGACTAATTAAAAAATACCATAGTCACACAATAACACAAACTAATAGTCCAAGTGGTAAATCGGTAACCTTATAAAACCTTACAAAATCAAAACGTTTTCGCTCCAGTGTAACTAAAGCATCTGTGTAAAAATAAAAAGACTCAATGCACATTGGAGTTCAGAAGCCAGACCTGCAGCTCATGGACTTACAATAATTATTCATCATAATTTCTTCAGCAGCACAATTTTTTTTTTACACAAAGACTGCAAAAGTTCATGAGGACTAAACCTAAATACTGAAGTGTGAACAAGCACTAAAATATCCCTCTAAATGAACTGAAATGAACTCACTAACACCTAGACTGTGCTAGTAAACATTTATGTTACTTAAACACTCCGTAAAGTAGTGGTCAGCAACCCTAGTCCTCAAGAGCCACTGTCCTTCGTGTTTTAGATGTATCCCTCTTCCAACACACCCTATTCAAATGATAAGCCTGATAACAAACGTCAGGTGTGCTGGAAGAGGGAAACATCTAAATCATGCAGGATAGTGGCTCTCGAGGACCAAAGTTGCTGACCCCTGCTGTAAAGTATTGTAATTACACGGATAAATGGGATATGGCATCTGAGTAGGAACATTTGGACAGAACTTATGTAACTGTGTGAGCCTGAGAAGTAGTTCATATGACAACTTATTATTGGTAAAGCTGGTGTGATCATGAGATTGCCCAGCCGTAGCTGGGCAGGTACTAAAATGACCTGTGTTGACGGCAGAACATAGAATCAACATGATCATCCTCCTAATATCCTTCTGTCCAAGCATACAGACCCAGTGGACGCTGTTCACTGGTCAAGAGCTCCATTCCAAGATGCTCCACATTGGCAGTGTTACAGATTTTGGCAGGACTAACTATATATATCTAGTCAGTATACATATGGAAGGAGGTTTTTGGCTAAACGTGGAAGCCATGTAAGGTGTTTTTGACACACACCACATGATGAAAGCATTCATCATGTGGTAAAACACTGATTTGCCTGAGGACAGTCTTTTGTAAGATGGGTCACTGTAGATATGGGAGAAGAGCCTGTTTGTGAAGTCAAATATTTGTTGTTATTTGTTCAGTAAAATTATGTATACATTTATATAAAACAGAATTTTCCATACACACACACACACACACACACACTTTGTTCTTGCCCACCTGGTGCTGGTGCCTCCTTTTGGCTCGGGTCCTCTATCAGAGGCCTGGGAGCCTGAGGGTTCTGCGCAGGATCTTAGCTGTTCCTAGGACTGTGCTCTTTCAGACAGAGATCTCTGATGTTGTTCCTGGAGCCTTCCTCTCAGCTTGGGGGTTACTGCCCCTAGTGCCCCCATTACTACTGGTACCACTGAGGTTAGATATATATTCCTGCAGTTTGAGATTGATGATATATATATAATTTTATTTTACCGAACAAATGACATAACAATAATGCTTCAGAAAGCACTTTAAGTCAGTCAAAAATGGTTTTTTTTGCAATCTGTTTTGAAATACAGCTACTGAACTGCCTATGAAATAATATTTCTTATTTATAATTATTTCCAATATTTCCAGAATATTTCAGACTGGTTTTACTACCTAAAACCAGTCTTAAGGCTAATGTCATTCATTTTGTCTTCTGTTAATGTAATTACACTTTTCTTTTTTTCTTTTGTTCAGACAAGGTATAGTTTTTAGATGTTACCTGCTGCCTGTTTCAATTGTGACTGCAGTCTTCCTCAGAAGCATCATCCGACATGCTGCTGATGTTTCATTTATCAGCTGGTCGGCTCTACAGACAAATCAGAGCCTGTTGAGCCAACCGCGCCTCCCCCGCCTTGGGTGCTGTCTGGAGGAGGGAATTCCAGGTGTGTGAAAGGGTGTATGCCCCCTTGTCCCAGCTGATCATGCCGCTCACCCGCTTCCTGATCTCTATTGCCTCCTTGATCCAACATTTGAGTTTGTTTGCCTCAGATGTTATTATTGTGCCCTTATCCCAGTTGGTTGGTTGTGTCTTCTGCTGTGATCTGTGATGGCTGATTTTAAGTTCTCCTGTTCTGCTTTGTTCTTCTGAGTCCCCACTGTCTCCTTTTCGCATTCTTTTTGATGTTCTTTTTTCCTTGTGTTGAAAGATCATTCTGTATCCCCGATGTAGGTTTTGTCAGATGATTTGCATGGTATTTCGTAAATGACGTTGCATTTTTGGTCCGGTGCTATTTTGTCCTTTGGGTGTACGAGTCATTGACGGAGTTTTGTGTGTGGTTTTAGAACAGTGTTGATGTGATGTTTTTTAAAGGCCCATTGTATTGGTTCTGTTATCCCCCAGATGTATGGTGTGGTTATGAAGTTTTTTTGTTTGTTGTCGGTCTTTTTTGTGTGTTTTGTTTTTTTGTCTTTGGTCTTCTTTTCTTTGTTCTGACTTGTCTTTCTTTGTTGATAGCCCATTTGGGGTATTGACAGAGTGTAAGTGCATGTTGTATGTGTTTTTCCTCCTCCTGTTTGTGCATCGGTTATGATAGTGGCCTGTTCATAGAGTGTTCTGATGACTGAGAGTTTGTGCGCTGCAGGGTGTTCCGATGTCCAGAGGAGGTACTAGTCGGTGTGTGTGGGTTTTCTGTAGACTGTAATCTTAATGCTGCCGTCTTCTCTGTGGTGGATGTTCATGTCCAGGAACGATATGGTGCAGTTTGTTTCTTCTTCATGAGTGAATTGTATGTTTCCAGTGTTATCAATGCTGTTTAAATGGTCTGTGATTTCTTCTGTATGTCCATTTTTTATTTTCTCCAGGATGTCATCGACATATCTTTTTCAGACTGATGGTTTGCAGTGAGTGGGTAGTGTATGGATGGCTTTTGTTTCCAGGTCCTCCATGAAAAAACTGCTCATAATTGCTGATGATTGCAGACGCTTCTGAGGAAGACTGGAGTCACAGTCAAAACTGTCAAGCAGGTAACATCTAAAAACTATACCTTGTCTGAACAAAAGAAAAAAAGAAACGTATAAAACCAGTCTTACGGTACTAATCATTGGATTCCTCTGTGGTTTAGAAGCTCAGATATTCATCATAAAACAAAACATATCCAGGCCAAATCTTAACTTGATCTACTTTTCTGTAATACGTATAAAAATGACATACATACATACATATAACATGATCACATGCCTGACCTTTTCCACTGCCAGCTTTGGGTTTGTATGTATTTATGTAAACTGCACTGATCCTGAAAGACGTATACACAATAATAATAATAATAATAATAATAATAATAAGCTGTGTGAATTCTGCATGGGTTATCATGCATCAATCCAGCTGGTGCTTATCCACGCAGTTTATTATTTCAGCTTCACTTCTCTGCTCATTGTCCCCCAAAGCATATAGCGTGTTTGTAATGTGTGGTAGAAACTATAGAAAGCCATGACCTGGACCTAGTGTTGAGATTAAGCTCTACTCTTACTGCTTTAATATTTACTGCAATTACAGTTGTGCTCATAAGTTTACATACCCTAGCAGAAATTGTGATTCTTTGGCCATTTTTCATAGAATAGGAATGATAATACAAAAACTTTTTTTTCACTCATGGCTAGTGGTTGGGTGAAGCCATTTATTATCAAACAAATGTGTTTGCTTTTTATAAGTCATACCGACAAAAGAAACTATCCAGATGACCTTGATCAAAAGTTTACTTTCCCTAGTTCTTGATACTCTGTGTCAGCCCCTTTAACATCAATAACAGCTTGAAGTCTTTTGTGGTAGTTGTAGATGAGGCACTTTATTTTCTCAGATGGTAAAGCTGCCCATTCTTCTTGGCAAAACACCTTCAGTTCCTTTAAGATTTTGGATTTTCTTGCATGAACTGCATGTTTGAGACCTCCCCAAAGTGGCTCAATGATACTGAGATGGCCTCTCCTTCACCGTCACTTTTTTCTGCAGCAGCCAGTCACAGTGTCACGGGGGAATAAGGACCCACAAGCAGACTCTAAGGTACAGGCAAAAGGCTCTTTATGAAAACAATGAAAACAATGCTAGGAGTGTGACAAGACATGCAGAGTCCGAAAAACATGGAGACAGCAAAGCGCCGCAGACAAGGCTGGGAAGCGTGTCAAACACGCACAAACAAAATACAAAATCACACAAGCATGGGCGTTTTACCAACAGTATCTGGCCGACTGGGGAGCTGATGGAAGCGATCCATAGGAGCATGAAGTTGTAGTGGTGAAAAAACAAACTGACAAGGAGAGCAGAGAAGAGAGAACTTAAAAAGTGTGGTGATGAGGACAGGTGTGTGAAACTGATGAGCAGCAGGTGAAAGGAGTGAGTAATAATGGATAGTATGAATAAGTGGGCGTGACAGACAGGTCAACTTGGTCTTGTGTTTTGGGTCATTGTCGTGTTGGAACATCCAAGACCGTCCCATGCACATTCTGTCAGGGTATGTATACTTATGAGCACAACTGTATGTAGCAGTTCTACAGATGTAGTGATAATAAATCCTGTTATTTATTTAAGCAGGTAAGTAAGAGTGATTTTAAAAAAAACAAACAAAAAAAAAAACATGGTTACATTAATAACATACTTCTGAACAAACAAGAAAAGTAAATTCAATTCAGATGCATCCATTATCCCTACAGTGTAATTTTCCTCCCCAGTTTTTTCTTTCCAAGTTAATATTATTAAAATGACCGGCTTCCGCGACCCACCTCGGATCAGACAGTCCAGGTACCTGGTTCCTCTGCACTGTGTGCAGGTTTGAGTTTGAAAAATCTCTGAAAAATCTATCTCATCCACTATTAATAGATAAAATAAAATCGATCCAAAATTGATCAAATCGTTTTGGTTTTTTTACCCAGCCCCAGTATTTGCAGAGTATTCTAGACAAATCTCTCTGGTCTGTAGAGTTAATTTCATTTGGACTGAATCCCAGTTGATGTTTTTTTTTAATTTTATTCTTTTGAGTTAAGCAGAACGTTCCTGTTAAAGCTGTCAGACAGACATTTGACTTACTCAGTCAATGTCAAAGGCTGCACTTTGGAATATTTTTATTACATGATGATACAGCAGTCACCTTGAAATGGAATATAACCTAATAAAATGGCAATAATGGTAATATGGTAATTATTTTAAGTCAAATAAGGCATGATTACTTAATTTGGCTGGTGAAAAATATTTTTTGCCGATTTTCGGAGGTCACTAGCCAGATGAGATAAAAAGTTAATTTTACGCCCTAACCGTGGACCACCTCTTTACCCTGGCTAGGGTGCTGGAGGGGGCATGGGAGTTTGTCCATCCAGTCCATATGTGTGTCGTGGATTTGGAGAAGGCTTACCTTCCATGTCCCTAGGGGCGTCCCGTGGGGAGTGCTTCGGGAGTATGGGGGGGATGGTCCCTTGTTAGCAGCCATTCAGCCACTGTACCAAAGGAATGCATGTCTGGTCTGCGTACCCAGCAGTAAGTTGGATGTATTCCTGGTGAGGGTTGGACTCTGCCAGGGCTGCCCTTTGTCACCGGTCCTGTTCAGAACTTTTATGGACAGAATTTACAGGTGCAGCAGGGTGGTGGAGGGGTTGAGTTCGGTGGTGGGAGGATCTCGTCTCTGCTTTTTTGCAGACAATGTGGCTTCATCGAGCATCGAACTCCAGCTCTTGCTGGGGCAGTTCGCAGCTGAGTGTGAAGCAGGTGAGATTGAAGATCAGCACCTCCAAGTCTGAGGCTATGGTCCTCAGTCAGAAAAGGGTGGAGTGCCCACTCCTGGTCAGGGGAGAAGTCCTACCTCAGGTGGAGGAGTTTAAGTATCTTGGGATCTTGTATGTGAGTGAGGGTAGGATGGAGCGGGAGATCGACAGTATGTAGTGATGCGGACGGTAAACTAGTCCATTGTGTCTGTTGAGGGAGCTAAGCCGAAGGACAAAGCTTTTGATCTACATGTCGATCTATGTTCCAACCCTCACCTATGGTCATGAGCTCTGGGTAATAACTGAAAGAATGAGGTCATGAGTACAAGCAGCGAAAATGATTTCCTCCGCAGGGTGGCTGGGCTCATTCTTAAAGATAGGGTGAGGAGCTTGGACATATGGGAGGGATGTTGAAAGGAGCCACTTGAGGTGGTTCAGTAAGGATGCTTCCCGGATGTCTCCCCAGGGAGGTGTTTTGGGCATGTCCAATCGGGAGGAGACCTTGGGGCCAACCCAGGACACGCTGGAGGGATTATATCTCTCGGCTGGCCTGGGAACGCCTCAGAATTCTTCTGAAAGACCTGCTGAAAGTGGCTGGAGAGAGGGCTGTCTGGGCTTCTCTGCTGAGGCTGCTGCCCCCACAATCCGGACCCAGGAAAGCGGAGGATGAGTATGAGAATTGAGCAGCCAAGAGGTGGAGGTTGTCCAGTTTGGTACCCTCTACTTTTTGCAGATGATGGGCTCCTACTGGCTTCATCAAACTGTGATTTCCAGCTAGCACAGGGCAGAGTATAAAGCATCTGGGATGAAAATATCATCACCAAGTCAGACGTCATGATAAGATGTATTGGGCATGTCCAATTGGGAGGAGACCCTGGGGCAGACCCACAACACACTGCAGGGATTGCATCTCTTGGCTGGTCACCTCAGTGTCCCCCTGAAGGAACTACTGGAGGTGTGAAGGATGTCTTTTGTTTATATTAATGGAAACAGCCTGTACATACACTGTTTTCAATGTAGAGGGCTCAGGTCAGTTTTTCAGTTAAAGGTGCGGGAGACTTTCATGACCAGTTTTTCATCAAATCTGTAAAACGTCAGTCATAGCCTACAGTAAAGTATCATGAATCTGTAAGTGCTTTTGTGATTACTCACCTGAATTTCTTGCATAACGGTGAACAATTACGAAGTGCTATCCACAGTAAACAAACCATGTGTTTACAAACAGAGCCAGTAGATCACTCAGGCATCTTCGGAATTTTGTCGCGATGGGCATGGTGGGAAAGGGAGGTTCGCGCAGCCACCTGACAGTGGCAGCGCTACCATATGATATTATATGGATGAAACAAACACGATGTGGAAATGGCTGAAATGTGGAAACAGCTGGAGGAATATGCTTGGGGGGAGGGGAGCTCCTGCCGTTTCCACATCATGTCTGTAGCAGCTGCTGCTGCTAGGCGGTTGCGCAACCCTCCGTTTCCCACAACGCACATCGAGACAAAATTCCCAAGATGCCCAAGTTACCTCCCAGGTCTGTTTGTAAACACATGGCTTGGATGGTAATTTGAAATTGTTCACCATGATGCAAGAGATTCAGGTGAGTACAGACTTACAGATTCGTGATACTTAGGATATGACTGGGGTTTTACAGATTTGATGAAAAATTGGTCACGAAAGTCTCTGCACCTTTAAGATCCTTATTCCTGCTTGGCAGGAAGCTGCCAAGCATGTCAGTGACTCTTCTCTTGCAGCAGTAATAGAAACCACTGTTAGCCTTGATAGCTAATGACCCCCAGCGACCAGCTCCCACTGGTGCTTTTGTTTTTCTTCTTTTTGTCAATAATAATTTATTTTTCCAGCATACTAATGTGAGAGCAGTGACCAATTCGCTTTCACAAATGGTGAGTATATTCAGACAGTGCTGTGTCACATTTGTTTAAACACAGCTGTTACTCACTGTCTTCAGGTAAAGTGCAATGCATTGTAAATAGAATAACTACTGCAATATGCAAGCTGCTCTCTGGTGTCATATGAGTTAAGGCTTGGTGAACCACATTTTAGAGGAATGTGGGGCATTTCAGATATACGTGCACCATAATGGCTCTTGTTAACGGATAAAGAATATTAAATCAGGTGAAATATGTAACTTCAAGATTTCATTTCGTTGTTTTTCCAAGGAGTAGAGAGGTAGATGCTTACTGGTGGTTCCCTGGATCTCCAAAAGTAAGACAGGAGCTAGAGCCTTCAGCTATCAAGCTCCTCTATTGTGGAACCACCTCCCTGCCTTGGTCTGGGAGGCAGACACCTGCTCTCCTTTTAAGAATAGGGAGAAAACATACCTTTTTGATGAAGCTTATCAGCTCAGGCTGCTCTTAGTTCTGCTGCTATAGGCTTAGACTGCTGGGAGGCTCATCATGATGCACTGAGCTCCTCTCTGCTCCTCCTCCTCCTTGACCTCCTCTCTCTTTCTCTTCTTCTCTATTCACCCCCCAGGGAATACATGTTACTGACTCTCCTTCTTCCCTGAAGTCTCTGTGCTTTATCACCTCACAGGTTTTTCCTGGATCATCTCTGGACCTGCTGCTGTGCTCTTTCCTCTCTCTTGCCTTCATCATCATTATTCATTTACCCATATAGTTGTGATAGTGATTATCATATAGTTACATAGATGGGAGAAGTTTCCATTATTGGTACTAACAGTATATCCACTGTTAGTACTTGTATTTGGAGTAGTAGTGATAGCAGTTATGGCTATTTGTACTAGTTATTGAAAGTTATACAAGTACTAGCAGTTCTCACATTGGCCTCAAGTTGGTCTTGTAATTTGAACGGCAGCCATACCAACTTTGTAAGATGGCCGTAAGAAACTAATGCTCCCTCCACAAATGTCTATGAACTCCAGATTTTGTATGAAGTGAGAGATTCATATGAACCCATTGTAACTGAGGCCAAAGCGAAGGAAATGGTGATTGACTTCTGCAGAAGACCACTACCCCCCACACCAATAAATATCCAGGGTTTAGACATTTAAGCGGTGGACAGTTTTAGATACGTGATATTCACCTAAACAGTAAAGTGGACTGGTCACACAACACAAATACCTTGTCCTTTGGAGTACACAGGCCTCTGCTATGAGCTTTCTATGACTCTATGTTATCTCTGTTATCCATTACGCTGTGGTCTGCTGGGGAGCAGCACTTAACAAGGAAGAGACTGAACAAACTGGTAAAGAGGGCCAGCTCTGTCCTGGACTGCCCAGTGGACACTGTAGAGCAGGTGGGTGAGAGGAGGATGGGTTAGCCAACCTTACATCCATCATGGACCTCTTACCCATTGCATCAGACGATGGAGGCTCTGGGCAACTCCTTCAGTGGCAGACTTCTACACCTAAAATGTAGGAAAGAGCGCTACCACAGGTCATTCCGCTGTCAGACACAACAGTGTAACCCTGTCCTGTTTGTGTCCCATTTGTACTATCTGATTTTTTGCAATTTCCTCTGTCACAAATATGTGACAGTATAGTTTATTATTATTATTATTATTATTATTATTATTTTATATTGTTTGCTTTTGCACTAGCTTGTTCTTTTACACTATCTTTATGCATGCACACTTTTTTCTTGCACTTTATTCTGTTGCTGCCTTGACCATTGAATTTCCCCGTTGTGGGATCAATAAAGTTTAATCTAATCTAATCTAATCACATAAAAATGAAATGCATGAAATGAGTCTGACATTGCTGCTGGCAGTTTCAGTTGCAAGAGCTGAATCAGGGGACATATTATTGTTACACTGTATAGATTTGATCAGCAAGAAACTTGTACCTCCAGAAAAGCCTTGGAAGATAAAACAAACAAAACAAACAAACAAACAAACAAACAGGCAAACAAAAAAACCAGACACAATACAAAGTGCCAAATAGCCTGGCTTCTTTGTTTAAGTTTGTTTGAACTCTATTGAAAAGCAACACCAAAGACACACATGGACACTCACTGAGCAGTATTCTGGTGATTGGTAAATTTTTTATTCATTACCATAATACCTTCTAATTAAGCATGTTGTTATACATGATAGACCAGTTAACATATTACCACTACCCATTTTGTATATGACACCCATAGATAGACCAGATGCCAGCTTACCATCTGATGGCAAAGCACAGAACACCTGACAGTGTTCAAGCAATCTTGATATCATTTTAACAAAAACAATCTTTTCTTATCTGGGTAATAGAGGGTAAACATACATTTAAGCTAATGGTATATGCAAGATTTCTTTTCAAGTGTTTAACATACTGTGGAAAATGAATATTCCTCTCTTCAAAGTAACCAGAATCTTATGCCAAAATGGTTATTTACCTCAGAGAACAAGGCAGTTGCTGTGGCATAGTAGTTGTTAGCACGTCTGCCTCACAGCTAGAATGTCCTGTGTTTAATTCTCAGTTGGCTCAGAGCCTTTTGTTTAGCTGTGCATTATCTTCCATTTATTTTTTAATCAAATGTGATGATTTCTGATTCAGGTATGATTTCTGTCATCTGTGATCTTTAATTTGCCAAGACTTTAGTGAGATTGTGAGGTTGAAATCAGTTCTATAAAGACCTTTTCAGAGACTACTAAAATAAAGCTGTGACAACAATTATAACTTCAGCTGTCAGACCTTACTTTAAATACCAGCATTACATATTGAGCAATTTATTTGTTCTTTTTATGTATAAAGCCACCAAATACCAGCCTTAAAGGTGGGGTCTGAAATCTTGGAAAAACAGTTCGAGCCAGCTACATTTTGAAAATACTTAGTTCAAAAGTCCAAACCCCTTTCTTCAGACATCCCTGCGAAGCCACGCTTCCAGAGTACTGGCATGCGCAATGCTTGTTCACCTTGTGTGAGACAGGTTAGTTTTACCCAACTGATGATGTGTTGTTGCAATAGTTGCACAAGCGCTGCACAGCAACAATTCGCCGGCTGAGGCTCTGCTCTGCTCCGTACCGGAGTTGGGCTCCGACGCCGTCTGCAGTGCAGTCCCAACCGTCTCCAACACCAGCTGAGGATCCGTCCCCTGCTTCGCTCCTGTATGCCTCTCGGGCTCCTACCCCGACTATGGCCCCGGCTGAGCCTCCGACTCGTGTATCCATGCATACCTCATTCAGTTTCCTCTAACACCCCAGCTCTTCCAGAACAGCCCCAGTTCAGACCTATGTGACTAATGTTACATTTCCTAGTGGTTGATGTTAGTGACAAAACAGTTTGCTGGTGAACTTTCCATCCTAATATAACTAATATAGCCAAGTTCTGGCTATGCTTCCTGTATACGCGCTCTAGCCTCTGGGAACGCAAAGAGGGGTACACGCAAAGGGGGGAGGGGCGAATGGCAGTTGAGTTTGATAGACATATCACCGTTCAATCATTTCGAGAGGGTGCTCAAAATGATTGGATGGTGTTTTTTCAGTCCTGCCTGTTCCACAGGTGACTGATTTTTTTTAAAATTTTTGTGTAAGAGCATTTAATTAATTAGTTGTAATCGGGATGTGAAGGGGATTTTAAGGAATATAATAAAAGGCATTTGTGTAATAGCAAAATTGTTGATGTTTGTCTTAGTAAAATGACTCAGTTGAATTTGTTTCCTCCTAACACCAGTAGCAAATACCAGCATCTTAAGAATCTGACTTTTACAGGACACCAGTTAATGGAGCATCGCTTCTCGTGCCACTCAGTCCGACTATTGCTAATTACTATGAACAGCACAATGGTATCTTTGTTCATTGATAATCATAGTGATCACTGAATTACCATTCCAGAGAAAGAGTTACTATCAATAGCTTTATTTGGGCTCTTTTTACTCTTCACAACAACACAAACGCAAACTGTCATAGTTTGGGCACATTGAGAAATTATCTGATAGAGACAAAACAGAACAAGCATGGCAAATTTGAAAAGCAGAAACATTACATTTTTCCCATTGATTCAATACTCTCCACACACAGTAAAATAAAAAGCACAAAAAGAACTACACAATGACCAGAAATATAGACCATAGACTCTTTCTTTCTTTTCTTTCTTTTGCATCTCTAAAAAGAGAAGGGTTAGGGTTAGTAGAGGGTAAGAAGCAAAACAGGCTTGGCTTTCAATTACAGAGTCTGTTAGTGAGCTAAAATACTTATAAGCCACATTGTTTAGTAGAGTGATACAGATGATTCATGTGTGCTCATGTACATAGGTGAAATTTATATCAGAGTGTTGATGTTAGCAAGTTCCATTTCTGGGCCAACGACTGTCTCAGCTGTGTACATCCATGATAACACTATGTAGTTATGTTACTACACTGACTTGGGTCAGTTTCTGTGAAAATTTGTGTACTCTTTCTCAAGTTCTATTGCAGCAATGCCATGTTTCTGTCTACCATTAGCTTGAAATGCAGAAAGCAAATGTCACCCTACACAATACCGACTCCAACATAAACTTCACGTGTTAACATTACGCATTGAACTATAAAGATTTTTTTTTTTCTTTTTAACAAACAAAAACACTTAATTAAAGGCTTCTATTTTAAACTGGAAGTCTTGAGTAAGCAGCCTCAATGCATTTATAACAAACATCTGACACTATAAAGACTGTAAGCCTGATACATTTGCAAAACTAATGAAAATACTAAGCATAAGCACAAAGTGCGGTAACTGTCATTTCAAACACCAAAAACTGTTAGCTTGATGCAGATGTCAGTTCTTGACCAATTCTGGTCACAAAGTGTAGCCATACTGAACACAGAGACAACAAGCAAGGCCCAATCCCAGGGCCCTTGGCCCTTGCACTTGACACTACCCTTTGAAACAAAGTTGCAAGGGGTAGGGGTTGAAATATTCCCATATGAAATGGGACAACCCTTCGAGACCTGTTACATCATCAGCAGTTGTTGATGCCGCTACAAACAGATGCGAAAACTTTTGATTCCGAAAGAATTCACCATGCTGTCAGCAGCTGTAACTGTCTCTGTTGCATGGGCTTTGGGCATCTTTTTGTGGCTATCTACCACAAACTACAGAAATGGGGTCTACAACACATTAAAATGGCATTAAATAGTCAATCAAATTTGTTGTTTATGAAGAAAATATGTACATTTGTGTGTTTCTTTCATCACACTGCTGCACTTTTTTGCTGTGTTTACCTCCATCATGCCGATGATTCGACCAGAATTACGAGAGATTTGTCATACCCCACCGTTTGTAGCGTGGTCCTGAAAAATCTCATTTTTTCTAAACAACCAAACAGCCCTCCCCCTTAGCCCCCTTTGACTCATCGAGAATTGGGACACCTCTACCCCTTCATGTGAACACGCAAAATGGAGGGGTAGGGCCAAGGGCCAAGGGGTGAATTGGGATTGGGCCCAAGTGTTAAAGGTGAGACTGAAAAGACAGAAGAGAACAAAAAAAAAGTTGTTAACCTGATACAAACAAATAAGTACACTGATTTTGATCACTGTAAAATGTCATTTAACTCGTTCCCCTGAAGAACAAATACAGTAGCAGCATTTTCTCTTAGAATCAATAGTCAAATATATTAACCCATGTGTTTCAAAGAGAACTGTTTTTGTGGGTGTTTCTTCCCTTTTACGAAAGAAAAAAGTACCACTAAGGTGGATTCAGCACACCTTAATATTTCTCTAGTCAGTTTTCACAGATCATCATCACAAAAGCAATAGGTTGTGTATAGAAGAAAAATACAGCTCTCTGATTTACTGTACATATGTTCAGGCCTTTATTTGAGGGAACAGGAGGGAAATTTTCAATATTCTTAGCCACCCTATTGCTCCTTACTATAGGTTTGCTTTAAATATACTCTGAGTATTTCAGAGGTCCCTTCATAGTAGGGCATTACTGACTTAAGATTTTTTCAGATTGACTTATCCATCAAAGTCGAAGTTGAGTGGATTAGTTGTATGATGACATCATCACACTGACAGCGGAGGAACAACACAGACACGTCAATAAGCAACTTGTCAATAAGCACAGTCAATAAGCAACTTGTACTAACATTCACTGTAACCTTAACAACGTGCAGTAAAGTGTAGAATAAAAAAACTTTCAAGACACAGGCATCAACAGTCCTTGTGGGACATTTTAACCAAAACAAAACATAGGTTAACACCTTGAATTTTCTTTTAAATTTAAGTGAACAACATAAAGAGGGCAAAGGTTAAGAAAGCTGCAGCCAAGTTGCACAGCATGTTAGAGAAAAGAGCGTATTGTCTTAATAAAATAAATTAACAGAATAATCAAAACACACTGGCTGTCCAAATTATTATTCAATATTGGTCTTGCTTGCATGGTTCACAGAACATTACTCAGAAGATCGTTTTCTTCATAAAATAAATGGAAATTAAATCCACAAACCAGCGCCACTTGCAATTAGTCCTTCTTGCTGTAATATTCTTTGATCACAATCAATTTAGTACTACTACTCTGAGTAATCTTTTTCCTTCACAGTCTTGGCCTTGCACTAGTGATGCGCTGGTTGTTTTATATATATATATATATATATATATATATATATATATATATATATATATATATATATAAAAATGGATTGGATTTATATAGCGCCTTTCTAGACACCCAAAGCGCTTTACATTATTGACCCATTATTCATTCGCTCTCACATTCTCCCTCTGGTGGTGGTAAACTACATCTGTAGCCACAGCTGCCCTGGGGCACACTGACATATATACATATATATACATATATACATATATATACATATATATACATATATACACATATATACATATATATACATATATATACATATATACATATATACATATATATACATATATATACATATATATACATACATATATACATATATATATATATATATATATACATATATATACATACATATATACATATATATACATACATATATACATATATATACATACATATATACATATATATACATACATATACATATATATACATACATATACATATATATATATACATATATACATATATATATACATATATACATATATATATATATACATATATACATATATATATACACATATATATATACACATATATATATACACATATATACATACATATATATATACATACACATATATATATATACATACATATATACATACATATATACATATATATATATATATATACATACATACATACATACACACACACACACACACTTCTTTTCCCTTTTTATTATATTGATAATTTCTTTCCTGCCACTTTTGTTATACTTGAATGGAGCAATTGTAACACACAGTCATTTTCCACTGGGATCAGTAAAATATTCTGATTCAAACAAACTCCCAATAACGAAGTTTGAGTTATTCTGATAATTGTACTTATTACATTGAACTTATTACAAACAAATCAAGAAGTATTTATTCATTATACTTATAGTATAATACACAACAATTTCCCCCTGGGATTAATAAAGTATTCCGATTCTCATTCACTCATATTTAACCTTTCTGAAGTGATTTATCATAATTTATTCCAATATTATCTTCTGTGCTCTGCATTTTTTGTGAAAAACTAGTATTTTTCAATATTTAATTTACAGATCATGTAGATGTTCATAAAAGCTCAGATTAAAGTTAAGGGTCATTAAATCAAAAACAGACAAAACTGAAGAAAAAGTGACTTTTAAAGCAAAATCTATCATTAACTGAACATAAACCAAATGTCATTTGTCCACTGTCATTGATCCAACTCCATGGGTTTTACTGGTGAATCAACGTTGTAGAAGATGACAGTGTTTCTATGTTCACTATGGAGCCTCTGAACTTGAACACTCAGAGGGGTCATATCTGATGACCATAAAAAGATGACAAACTGTATTTCACACCAATTACATGTATTGATAGGATTAATGGATCAACAAGTACTAAACATTTTACATCTGTAGATAGTTTAACCCACGAAGACCAAAACATTCACCATTGATCAAAACCAATATGAAAGGTTATCTACATTCTTCAGGTGAGAGGGAAGAACACAACTAGTATTTGATCTCATTCAGAAAGTATTTTTCCTGTGTAGATCTGTTACAAAATAGCGTTTTTTGTAATCTTGTGTCAAAAGGGCACTAAAAACTGTCAGAAATATTAACTTATTAACTTAGTCTTGTGAGCTACATTTAAAGCCAATTGTGAATTTAGTCGTGGTAATTTGTCATTTTTAAAAAGTGAGTCTACACAATAAAACAGTACGTGAATTACAGGTCTAAATTGCCTATGAGAAGTAAAACTTTCTCACAACATCTTATGTCATTGGACCTCACTTGTGTCTCAGAAAACAGTGTTTACATAATGGGTCCCTCATCTGAAAATATCACTCTTGCCCCCAAGTACTCGGCTTCACATTGTGCCTTATTGTGATTCTAGGTGGAAATTCATGCCTCTTTTAATGCTTGCAAATATAAATTCATTTTTTAAAATAAATTAAAGGATTAAAATAATGGTAAAATGCACCTTTGGTTCATTAACCCTAATCCAATCATTGTAATGGGAAAGTTTACATGTATGTAAATATTATCACTGACTACCAACTTTGTATTCCACTATGTCTGTAGAAATCAGTTAAAATGTGTTTTCTTTCATTGTGGGAGTTAGCCTTTTTGAAGAAGCACAGCGGTCTCCATCATTAAAAATCTTCTATTAACAAAATTCTCAGGCCTACAAGTAATATATACCCAATAAACTACTAACTACTTAAATGATATACATCAAAGTAGTCAAAACAAAATGTCACTATGAATTTGACAAAGCAATAGAATTAACAAGGCTTTGTTAACTCACAGAGCTTTGGCTATAACCATGGCAGTTATCTCTGGTGTGGAGGTAATATGTAATATGATGAATAGCCCTTCACAAATTAACAGGACACAATTACTTGTTATAAAAACATCCTTTCTCTCTTTCTGTAAGAACTGTCATCATCCACATTCTCATAAATAATCAAAATGTTTTTGTTTTGTTTTTTTCTTTTAAGATCACCTATATAAAACCCACATATGCTTACTGTATTACATGACATTTGCATACAGACTATACAAAGGTTCCAAGAATCTCCAAATCCCAAAAGAATATGTTCACATCAATTTCGCTCACACTTTTTAGGGCTGGGGGACCCACAGGCACAAGAAAGTACAAATTCATTACATTCATTATGGGAGTGTCATAATTTGTATTGTCTCCAGTGTCCCCATTTCATACTAAGTTGTAATGGTATGTCACAAGCAGTGTTATGAACAGTGTTTGGTTCTTTGACATTATGGCAAATCATTAATGCATATCAGTCTGTGGGTTTTTCATTCAGATATGCCTTTGATCCCATGTGAGTACAAATGCCTACAACTACATTGTTATATGGATTTTTAGACCTCAGTTTTGGTAGACCCCTTTCCACTGAACAAATTCCAGGGAGACTTCAGAGCCAAATCTCCAAACGACCCAAGGAACAACTATCAGGACCGAGAATCTCTGAGAATGTTCCTGTACGCTCATACCTTATAAAAATGTCAATCTCACCTGACAAAAATCAATACAGTATTCATGATCCAGAAACAGCATTCTGTCAAAATTATAATTTACAGTTAATCAGCATATTACCATGCTTCTTCAAGCGATTTGCTTAGCTTGGAAAGAAGGAATGCATATGACTTGGCTGGGTTGGTGACAGAGGCTGGGTTGCCATCAGAGCATATGATCCCTCATGCATAAGATCCCTCATGCCAGCGCCATCATCAAGGTCAATGGGTGGCTAGTCCCAAATATAAATAAATAAATTGTAATTTTGCCATTTTGTCACAGATGCAGCTGGTATATTAATTGTAATATAAGATAATGTAATTGTAATGTAATGTATTACAGACCTATATTGGTATACAATTACGTGGCTCAATGGTAGATCTGTGCTTCCATTAAATCACCTCTGACCCAGCACCAGGCCAGCACTAGCACCAGGTCCATGGCCCACAATGCTGCCTGTACTCAGATGTACTCAGATGCAATTTCTGTAGGTCTACAAAATGATCAAACTGTCTGATTTACAAGGTTTACATCCAGTTGCTCAGAACAGGAATGGCAATACAATGAATAATGTGTAGTTGGGGTGTTTACACATACAGCTTTAACTGAAAGAAGACACATGTACTGTTATGCATTACAATGAGTTATGAGTGCACAAGAACATAGAACAAAAGTGTAAGTTCCCTGTGGTGACTAAAGGTGATATAAACTCTTAATCATCTTGGAGGCCCTCTTTATGCTTGTGTTGTATGTAACAGCGAAGTCTCTCAGAAACTATGTTCATAAATAAATTGTAATTTTGTCACAGCTGGTATATTATAATTTACAGTCGTATTATAAGATAATGTAATTTGTGAATGTGGTTAGGTTTAAATAATACACATACACTTTTGTGGACATTATCTGCATTAAACAAAATCATGGCATCTTTTCCTACAGATAAAATGTTGACAGCTGATAACAGAATCTGACTTGCATTACAATAAGAAGCAGAATTTTTGCCACAGACATTGTTTGATTGTGTGCTTACCTGACGTTTGTGTGGAAATGTGTTGATGCTCACTCTTTTACAAAGCTAACAGTCGCTAGTGTTGCACGATGTTGCTGCTGTAGAGGAACAGAAGAGGGGCAGTTACGTGTTCAAACATAAGGACTTTTATCCCTCTACAAAGAACTTTACAGCCTGTTATCATGGATGTAGGCAATCAAGGGAGGCATTGGTTTAGAAATGGAGATAATATAACAAATGACAGCTCCAGACACAAAACAAACTTCACCTAAGTATGTCAATACATGTACAGCCATGTTTTCAAATCCATATTAAACTTATTAAAGTCCTTGTATTTTATTGTGTCTTCATAGTTTTTAAATTTACACTAATAAATGACCCAAAAAATGCTTACCGAAAGCGAAACGTCTCCTGTCCTGTCACGTAGACAATCTTAAGTGTAGAAATGGAGTTTGCTGATGTCAAGATATTACCAATTACAAGCACAAACCACACTTGCATGTTTGTGTGCTTACTTGAGGTTTTTGTTGGAGTCTGTGTTGTGTTATAGTATACTATAGTATAGTATAGTATGTACTGTGTTGTGTTATAGTAAACTATAAATTAAAAGAGACTCTAAAGTCATTACACATCAGGGAGATTTGGGACAATATTTTTAACATTCATTTGAACAAATTCACAATAATGAGTGAAACTGGCATAAAATGAGTGAATATTAACACATTATTGCACAATGTGTTAGCAAGTTGCCCCCTGGCTGAACTCTTTAGATTTGGATTTAAATTCAGTTTATTTATTATTTTCTTTAGTTACAACTATTTTGTAGTATGGAGAAATCTATTAATGTAATTACGTGATAGATCACATCCCTTTACATTACATTGATGTGCAAGTTTGTGCAAGTAACATCCAGCAAGATTGAACATATCACACTACTTCATATGACCATTTGAGAATACTGTAAAGGAAGAGTCAAACATCTCCTGCTCTACATCAGTAACAGACAGCTTTTGGCTTCAAAGTTTGGAAATGCCAGGATATGACTGAGTTCTAGCACACAGCAGACTCCAAAACAAACTTCATGGATGCACACAAGCTAATCAAATATCACATAATAGCAATATTTCAGCAATATTTCTCTATTTTTTTGCAATAAATTATAATACAGGCAATATTACTTTTGTTACAAAATATATTTTCAGTAATAGTTTAATTGCACATGAATATTATTTCTGTGAGACAGGGTTTCCAAGTGCTAGGGAACTGTAGCAAATGATGACATGATGTGGTCAGTCCATGTTCTTTTCTCTTAAGTGTGGTAGCAGTACAGTTTACTGCTGTTGGCGATGCAAACAGTAAAAACATGCTCTATAAATGTTTAAATCAGCCCTAAGTTTATTGTTAAAAGTGGGACAGAAGACAGATAAGATTGATTAATGGGCAAATGGTTCCATGTGTCTTAGTTCACGCCACTTAATATTACATTTGAGATAAATCTACTGTTCTTCGTCCTCATGTTTTGTAAAATTAGCTTGTGGAAAAAGATACATTTCAAGATTAGGTTGTCATTTATGCTATGTTTACATGTAGCAGGGGTATTTTTGGAAATTGATATTTTGCCCTCTCAGTGAAAAAAAAAACAAAAGAAACTCATGCAGACGTGACCATTTTCTGAAAAATCTGTGTTTAAACGGCACCGTCAAAAGCATGCCAGGCAGTGTGGTGAGACGATCGAATACCATTAATCAATCAGAATCCTGAAAAGAATCACAACAAATGTTCCTTCTGCTATGAACCTATGGGGATGTAGTTTTCCTGGTTCTGGGTCCAAACAAATCTGAGACGTGTAACCAAAACAATGCAATGCAAATGGATGAGCCTGTGACTTTTGTTTTTTATCATCACAAACTGCTTTTCTGATGTGCCAGAGCGGATGAAAAAGGGTTTGAACTTTGTTGAGTTAAACAGTAGTTCTGTAGTCAGTAACAGCTGTGGTCTGTTTTTCAATCATGTTTTGGCTTTAGTTCATGAAGACTGCTGTGTATGGACGTAAATTATTACTTAATTTACCTTCCACTATCTGACAGAACAGATAAACGACTGATAAACAAAATACGAGGTACTAAGATGTGGAAACACCTCATAAAAGCTTGATTTTATATCAAGTAAATATTAATATAAAAATTAATATTAAAATATTTTCTCATTTAATACTTGTAACTTTACTTATCAGCTCTATCCTCTTCCTCTATACTGTATAGGTGAAGTGGTAGAATATTTCCTTTGAAAACTGTGACATCTGTCTAAGAATCTCCATACTGTGTGTCCCCTTTGGACAAAAAAAAACATGACTTCATGCAAATGTGGAAACAGAGATTTGCAGAAATCTCTACTTTGGCCTTCGTTTTCGGTGTGCATGCCCATCGCTGTCATGTAAATGACAGGCATAAGCGCAAAGAAAAATGTCCGTTTTCAAAAATACCCAGCTGCGTGTAAATGCAGCATTAGACTACCTTTTAAAATAACCACCACTGTATGTGAAAAAGTTCTTGTACAAATTCTATAGCGACAAACTTCCAAAATAGGCCCCTTGTTAAAAATCAGACACAACCTAGATTTTCAAACACTAAAATACCTTTGGATGCAATATGCTACCCTGTGAGAGTTTGACACAAACAGTCATAAACAGTCCCTGACATATTCAACAAGTAGACAATGTGTGTGTTAAATAGACAAGACTGTTCATAGAGAGCATAACAGTAATATAGTTAAACTGAGATTTATAGTGTACATTCATTACAGACTCATGATCTATTCAACAATATATTATATTTCCATCTAGCATCAGTACATGTGCATGTTCATAGGGTACATACAGTCATACACATGGCTTAAAATATGCCTCCATTTGTGATGTAAAGGATAGAATATTAAAAAGTAAGTGGTTTTAAAACTAGAAGATATTGTAGTACAGACAAATTATTACCATGTAACTTTCATTGTTGCTCATTTTACCATAAGCAAATGGGACCTCTGGAGAAAATGTACAGTATCGAGATAGTTGAATCTACTGAATTAGGGGGAAATGGAGATATTTTCCCTAAAACTAAAATACCAAGTATAAAACATGAAACAAATAAAGACAATATGACAAACCAGACATAAGCTTTTCTTTACCTGCAGAAGTTCACCTATAGAAATAATTTTCCTCATCTGATGTACCACACAGTGCCTTGGAAACTTTGTTGCCAGATATGAAGACAATTATTGTATCTGAAAGTAAATTGAATTTGGAATTGAAGATGAATTCACGCAGAGATTCAGCAGTGTTCCTGACTTGGAATATTAAGTGATATTCGTGTGAACTGTTCTTCTGAAATCTGCCTCTGAAACAACATGTTTGATGCAATTTTTATACACTTGTATGAAGGTATGGCATGGGGCAGTACGTTAATTCATGCAGTATCAACCAGTCCTAATTGCTGATACCCCCCCCCCCCCTTTCACAAGGTAAGTAGAGCTGGTATTACTTTCTGCCTGCCTACACTCTCGTCAGCATGCCCATTGCACAAAATGTGCACAATAAATTGTGTTCAAAGTGTACAGTGATAACCAGAGATTACCAATCACAATTTCAGTCAGTTCCTGATATTTGAGGTGGTTTGAAACATACTTGATCTCAGTGTGAAGTATCTTGTGCTGCTGTATTTAAAACCAGTTAAATTCATTTAAGGTGTCTTATAGGCATAAGACACCTTAAATGAATTTAACTTCCTCCTATGAAATATTCAATAATGCATCCTTGTAAGCAACGTAGTCTTCAAAGAGGATATAGTGGCCAATCCAAGCTTGGATTTAGTTTATAGTGTTCTCATCTCAAGACCTTAGTTAATTATTTTTGTTTTCTCAATGAAGCTTGTTTTTTCATGATGGTAGGTTAATTATTTACCAAGCTTGTTTCATCATAACAGGTCTTTATTTTGGTAGCTCAAGACAACAAAGCTTGTTTATTTTGTGGTAATGAGTCAAGTCTTTCCTCATCTAAATGTGGTAATTATGTTATCATCTTGATATACAGCAGGTCAAAAAAGGCTCTTCCTGGATTTAACTGAGCCAATAGTTCAGATCCTTCCTGCAGTAACAAATATGTTTCAGCTGCAACATGTTCTTTAATGCTAACAAATGCATTGAGTTGCTTCTCATTTACTAAACAATCATCATTTTGAGAAGTGAGAATAAAGAATGGACTGTGTTTCAATGGACAAAAAATATGTGGTCTGATGAGAGCAGACTTACCCTCTTCCAGAGTGATGGGTCCATTAGGGTGAGAGGAGAGGTGAATGAAGTCATCACCCATCATGCCTAATGCCTACAGTACAAGCCTGTGGGGCCAGTGTTGTGATCTGAGGTTCTTGCAGTTGGTCAGATCTTGATTCAGCAACACCATGTGTCCAAAAACTTACAGAAATAAATGTTATGGCATTGCAAAAGTTACTGAAACAATGCCACAACTAATGTGTCCTTTGATCAAAGGTGATCCAAATAAATATTAGAGTGTAGAACTTTTTTTTGGCCAGTCTGTGTATTTTTCTTCTATACCTACAATGTGTAAGTACAGTATGGGTGGCATGCCCATGGCAACAGCCATCCACTGGTGTGTGAGTGTGTGCATGAATGGGTGAATGTGAGGCTTTGTAAAGTGCTTTAGGCACCATGAAGGTGTAGAAAATGCTAGTCCAGTCCATTTACAACATTGTCACTAAAGAGTGGTCAGTACTTTTTCAGTGGCCAAATAATGATATACTGAGGAGAAATGTAACTTTCGTTTTGGCCAGGCTGTGTTATTATCTTTGGCATTATCTTTGTTTTCTGATAATGGGTTACTTACATTATTAAACCAAGATAATGAAATATGGTTTTCTGATGATAAAAGGGTTAATTATTTTATTGTCTTGTGATAACAGGCTATTTACTTAACTTGAAATAACAAATCTTTATTTCTCATAATGAATTTATTATTTTGTTAGAGTTAACCAAACTTGTCTTCTTGTGATAATCACATCATGTATCTCATAAAAAAAAAAAAAATTAAAAAAAATTGTTGCCTTGACATGACGAAGTCTTATCTTATTATGGCCTCTTGTAATAATGAGATAAATGG